>NC_087206.1:64876108-64946108 GCF_015104395.2 Macrobrachium nipponense | reverse complement strand
TGTGGATTGTATCCCCATTTACTTAAGAGGTGCGACATAGTACCTGGCTTCTGCATATATATATTATATATATATATATATATATATATATATATATATATATATATATATATATATATATATATAATGAGCTCCTGTTGGTAATTGTATTAACGAACAGAGCAATTGTGTAAGTTATAAAGTTTTATATAGTGTGTGTGTATATATATATATATATATATATATATATATATATATATATATATATATATATAAAGTATGTATAACATATTATATACTCGCATATATATATTATGTTATATATATATATATAGTATATTACATATATGTGCTCTTTGGAGTTTTTATTATTATCTTTTGTTTTTAAAATAATACAATTTTTACTGTCATTTCTCAGACAATTTCATCATTTTAAGTAGGTCATGTTCTAAGTTTATTGGGAAATCATAAACTGGTAGCTGTGCGAAAGGTAAGAATGTGGTAGTGAATTATTATTATTATTATTATTATTATTATTATTATTATTATTAATTATTGTCGTCGTTTTACTTTTACAAATGCACATTGTTTCGTATCCATTCTGTTACAATGTTGGCAGTGTTGTCGACCTTGGCATATACATTTTCCTGTTATTGGAGGAGAGTTATTGCTTAATTAATTTTCGTATCTTTTCATGGTTCATTTTTGGAATTTCCTTAGAATGATTTTATTTTTTGGGGGCGCGGGTTATCGACTGACAACAATGTGATCCTGACTGTCTGTGCAAATTGCTCTCTTGATGTTCATGGGTGGGTCATGATTTCTCAAAATTTATTTTGTCTGAATTCGTGATTTTATTTCAAGGTTGTGGGATAGAAACTATGGAATTGTAAATTGTACAGTGGACGTTAATGTTATGCGTTGTAAGCATTGAAGAAATTCCGCTCATGGTTGAGGTAGTGCAATTAATATTTGGTTAATTTTTTGCTTGCACTCAGTGTAATTATATTCTCTCTCTCTCTCTCTCTCTCTCTCTCTCTCTCTCTCTCTCTCTCTCTCTCTCTCTACCTGTCAAGGTTTATAAAAAGCCAAAACCTTCTAGTTTTCTATTTTGTTTACGTATTTATCGGTAATTTCTTTCGAGATGGAAGTATGGATGTAATTATTAATTTATTTTTTGTCATTCTATTCTAACTCTCTCTCTCTCTTCTCTCTCTCTCTCTCTCTCTCTCTCTCTAGCTGTCAAGATATGGAAGTCTGTATGTATGGGTGTAATTATTTATTTATTTTCATGTCATTCGCAGACTCCTTTGTTGAACCAAATAAATCATACTTTAAATTTGTTCATTCTTTATCAGACGATTTTCTTGGCTTCGTCTTTCGTTGTCATTCTTCTTATTGTTCTTTCCCCCACTTCCCCGATTCTCTCTCTCTCTCTCTCTCTCTCTCTCTCTCTCTCTCTCTCTCTCTTTATCGGCTTTGCTCTCGTTATATTATATTTAGCGATCCATTATCCGACACGGCTTATACAAGAACCAGTCGTGTTTCACGTCTCTGCAATGTCGATCATAGACTACAGCTGCCCCCCGCCCACCCACCCCACCCTCACCTCCCCTCATCGACCCCCCCCCCCCCCCCCCATCGACCCCCACTTTCCATTCCCCATTGCCTTAATGGTTGTTTATGAGCCTTTGTCCCATAATGGCGGGTTATAGGAATGATGACTGGGAGAGGTGGATCGGGGTTGTAGGGAGGAGAGGTGGTTTTTGAGGTTTTATCGTGGAACCGTGTGATGGGGGTTGGAGATTAACGTGAGATGGAGGTCCCGGAGGGAAGGGGGGGGGGGGGAGGGGGGGCCGGGGAAGGTTGGGGGATATTGTGATAAGTTTCGTCCGCGTTGTTGACGGTAACGATAAGGTGTCGATAAAGCTGTGCTTGTCATCTGTTTAAATATTACTATATAAAGTGCATTAATTAAGAAAATAGAGTGATAGGTAGCTAGAGAGATTAAAAAAGATATTAGTAGCTAGACAGTAAAAAAAAGGGGGTTGGGGAGGAGGTAGACAGCACCTTTATTCATGTGATGATGAGTGTGTTTGTTTGGGAGCGCAGGGACATGTTTATGTTCCCCCTGAATCACTAATTCAGACTTACCCATGGCGCAGATAGGGCCGTAATTAGTTGTTTCAACCATATGATTGCCCACGGAAGCGTGGAGCCTACTTTTTCTACCACCTGTTCTACGTAATATATATTGGCAATGCAAGGTCGTTGTCATTATAATGGTAGCACCAGCACTTCTGCCGTTGCTGCTACCACAGATAACGTAGTAGCCAGTTGTTTCAAACCGAGACCAATTTGGTTAATTTAGGCGTTTGGATAATCTCAGATTTGGACTTCTATCTCAGATTTGGATTTTCATCGACCTCTGGTGTGGATAGCGGTCAGTTTTTGCATGTCAATGATTTGAAGATCTCGGATTAGAACTTCTGCTGGACTTCATATAGATATCATTCAGGTTTGTAGTAGAAATTTTAAGAGGCATCATGTTCAGCAGCAGACCTTTTGAGTCTCATTTCTGGGCAAGATTTTCGCACATGTGAAATTATGTTTCAGTGTCAATTTAGATTGCCACAGCTCCTATACTACTTGTATGTTCACCGGTTTCATATGCATAGATTAACATGATTAATCCTTTTAGGCATTATGAACCTTTTAACATTTTCCAGCCCGTTTTCTAGGTATTGACCTAATTCAGAAGTTCACATTTACTGGCCCTAGATATGGGCGTTCTCATTTTTTTTTTTTTTTTACCTATTTCATGAGGGCGCATGAAAAATCAGGAAGTATATTTTTTTATGAACTAATTAACGTCCTGGAACACAACTCATTTGTGTATTTCTTTCGTGTGTGATTGTTATCTGAGGAGTCCTAGTGTTATTTGCATACTGTATTCGGAAGGAATGTAAATGGAATGTCTTCCAGACATGTAACAAACGGTCGTAAAATCTTATGTCTAAATTCTATTAGTGAGATAAATTACTGTCACGTTAGTCTCATGAACTAGTGAGATAAATGAATACCCCAGAGTCACCCTCGCCTTCTTTGTCTTCAAATTAATTAGATGGATTAATTGTTTGTAGTCTAAAGTCCTCGTAATAGCATTCGTGCCGCGAGGCTTGAATTAGTTAGATAAATTGTCCCTAAGACACACTGGCGACCCCGTTGAGAGGGCATCGTGAGGTCGCCTTGAAAATTGTCGTGTTTTTGAGCTGAAGTTTCTCGTAGGTTGCTTAGGAAGTCCCACAGCTGAATATGGTGGATGCTTTGCTTTCTGCTTGAGATCACGTGGCCTGTCTGTAACTCTTTAAGTGCACAAAGCTCAGAGAGAGAGAGAGAGAGAGAGAGAGAGAGAGAGAGAGAGAGAGAGAGAGAGAGAGGGAGGAGGGGGTAGGTGGTGTCTTCCATGGTGTTCCGTGGTGGTTGTTAAAACAGATTTTGTGGCTTTGCATGAATAACTTTTTATTTATAAAAAAACACCCATATAATTACATATATATATATATATATATATATAATATATATAGTGTGTGTGTGTGTGTGTGTGTGTGTGTGTATGTTTTTTTTTTACTAATTATTTATTTACCCATTATCGGAGGGCAACCGCATCCTTACAGCAAAGAAATATGACTAGAGAATTGAAATTGACGGAATAAGCTTCTTCCTAGGAGATGCGAATCTGATAGAAAAAAAAATTTAATAGCAACTTGAAACCGTATTTTAATGTCAGACAAGAGGATGCCCTGCCCATTGGTCTTCAGCTCCTCACGCCATTCCCTGCAGTCTCCGTGATTTCCTTGGTCCTATGCTTAAACCTTCGTTGTTCAGAGTCATCTCTTTACTGTCCTTCTGTTTGTGTTCTTAAAATTCCGGTATATATTTTCAGAAGTGATCTTGTCCTCAGAATTATTCCCGATATGATGCCTTCCGTCGCTTTTTAAAGCAGTTGATGAGGGCTTTCTCTACAATGGTTTATTCTGGTTGTTTTATATGATTTTTTTTTCTAATTGATCTTATGTTTACAATTCCAGTAGTGTTTTTGCCACTGCTGAGGCTGAGTTGTGGTAGCGAATGTTCTTGTGCTGAGTTGCTCTCTCCTTGCACGATTTGTTGCTCTGACCAAAGTATGCGCTGCCAGAGTTGTCACAAGGAGCTAGGTAGACTTTTATCTATTTAATTTTTTAATGACGGAAAAGAGGCGTCTGCATGAATTAATTTGTTAAAAGGAAGTAGGTAGATTTTCATCTATTTGATTTTTTAATGACACAGATGAGGGGTCTGCAGAATTAATTTGTTAATTCTGCATACCGAAAATCCCCCATAAAAGTACTGTCGAGTCCCCAGTATGTAAAGTGGTAGCACTGTATCCGAAAGCATTATTTCACATCAATGTACAGGGTGGGCCAAAAGTAGCCTCACAGTTACTTCATGAACTGTTTCTCATTCAAAGTACTCTTCAGTAGAAAATTACTGTGCCATTAATACATGCTACTTATTTTTATCCTTTTCATGTCATTCATTCTTAAATATGCCACTTATTCATGTCTGAAAAATTTGATGCGTTTAATAAATTATTTTTTATTCTGTTTTAATTGTGAGGCTACTTTTGGCCCACCCTGTATACTGTAGTGTAGAATCCTCAAAACCTCGCTATCTGAGGCACGGGGCCGAGCTGCATTTTCTTGATATGGAACCGAGTTTCGGAACCTTACCTTGATAAAAAAGAAAGAAAGAAAGAAAAAAAAAACTAACCAAAAAATTTTCTTAAATAATCTCATTATGTTTCCCATATTCAAATTACGGGAGAGTTACAAATTTGATTTAACCCAACCTAACCTAACCTACTAACCTAACCTGCTGCCATTGCGCCCCCCCCCCCCCCAAAAAAAGGGGGGGGGGTACGAATAGTAGCAGAAATCTCGGGAATTTGCGGCCGGGCTTGACAAATGGAAATCCACTGACTTCCTAGAGTGTCAACACGTCTCTATTGCTCTGTCTGGTTCGAATATGATCTAAAAGTTTGGACTTTAGTATGGTCTGATTGTTTGTTACTTCGAATTGTAGACTGAATTCCCCAGTTTCTACGAATTGTAGTCTGGATTCTTCATACCAATAAACACGTTAGGCAAGGAGGGAGGTAGACACGCCCGTCTCTCTTCCGTAACAAGTTACAAATGGTCTTTCTTTCTCTAAGGTATTTTTATTGTCGAATGATTCATTTTTCTTGAAATGGTTGGATTTGACCATGGGTATTGTCTGTCCCAGACCCAGAATGGCAGGCACTAACGACGTGGCTAGGAAGCAGGAGAATTCTGCGACGAACTTTCGAAGGGTGGCACTGAACACGAGAAGGGTATACGCATGACCTCTCTGGTATGCGTGAACTTAATTCTTCAATTGTATAACATGGAAAGGTAGATGTTACTAATGTTTGACACGGTTCGGCGACTTGGCCTCTATTCGTCCCAGATTTAAAAATATGGCAGCGAGTCGACGCTGGAGGATTATGTTAAAATTTTCTGCCAGTTGCTAGATTTATTTTATCTTGATGTCATTGCAGTTATAATTCCGTCTTAAGCTACGTACGATATACCTTTATATTGCCATTATTAGCTTGCCTCCGGTTTTAACTTTACACCAGAATAGTTCTCTTTATTTCATGGTTGCTTTGCTAGCTAACCCCCCCCCCCCTCTCTCTCTCTCTCTCTCTCTCTCTCTCTCTCTCTCTCTCTCTCTCTCTCCTTGTAAACTTCGTTCCAGAGAAATGCCGGGGAGACAAGGCCAATCTTAGCATGAAATTAGTTTCGGGCCAAAGTTGTAAGTGGGTCTGCAAACTCTAAGGGTACTTTATTATTAGGCGGTCTTATAATAAACTTCATTAAGCTTTTTGATGGAAGTTATTGTGCGTACCAAGTTTTGATTGGGTGACGCGCGCGCGTGGATGTGTGTGTGTGTGGCCAGGTAGAGTGGCCAAGTTTGTTCAGCAACAAAATGTTCGAGGTTTCATTAGGCGTCTTGGAAAACTCCCCCCCCCCCCCCCCCCGCCCCCCCCCCCCCCCCCCCCTTATCTCTCTCTCTCTCTCTTGCTCTTTCTATGGGCTCAATTAGTCCACAAAGCTTTGTGATACTTTGGGCTCTCTCTCTCTCTCTCTCTCTCTCTCTCTCTCTCTCTCTCTAAGGATCCACAAAATTAAGATTATCTTAGACGATATTTGAATACGGTATATTATTATATTCGTCCGTATATAACTGAATAAATTTTCGAAGACGCGCTACCACATGAAAATTTTCGGCTCGTTCAAAAAAAAAAAATCAACGCTAACTTTCCACAGCGTAGCCAAGTATAAACTTAATTCAAGTCAGATAATTATGATCCAAGTAATAAGTCTCTCTCTCTCTCTCTCTCTCTCTCTCTTTCTTTCTGAATGCGATTATTTAGTCATATTTCTTTTCGGGACATGAACGCAAGTATAGGTACGCAAAGATAATGATCTGAAGATTTTAAGGATTTTTTGTTTACATTTTTTAAATCAAAGAAGACATATATACTATATATAGGTGTGAGTGTATATATATTGTATATTTGTATATATTTATTTTTATACTTATCCACACACACAAATTTTATATAAATAAATTAATGTTTTGTCGGATTTGAGGCGTTCAGTATTGTTTTTTTTATTATTGTCATGTGGTATTATTTTTTTTTTTGTGCGCGATATCTGGGTGACCTATGTATCGTATTTTGTTCGCTTTGATAATACCTTTCTCATTAATATGAGATGGATAGAGAGCCGAGCCAGTTGCTGAGGTATAACATCAAGTGCCTTGCCTAGAGAAACAAACTGCAGACGGCGAGTGTTATTGCAATGAATAATTATCTTTTGAGCTAGTTGATTGAATGGCTATGAATCTTGCACTGGCGCCGTAACAGGAATGATCATCAAAGATTGGTTTGGGTTGTTTATGAATAATTGGGAGCAACAAGACACTGTGCTCACGTGACCTTGGCATCCAGGCATCTAGCAGCAGGCGGAACGATACGCGACTCAGTAATGAGGCGGGAGATATTTCAAATATGATATTATTATTATTATTTTAGTATATAAAACCCACTCACATGGAACCAACATACCAAAGGAGCCACTAACCTGAAATTCAATCTTCCAAAGACCCCCCCCCCCCCCCCCCCACCACCCCCCCCCCACAACACTGCAGCAGTAACTGATTATGAAACAGAGCCAGTGATTTGTCATCGTCCTGGGGAGACACGACCCCTCCCCCCTCGCCCCCCCACCCCCCGTGATATCTTGAGTGGCATGCCACGACACTAACCACTAGAATGCAATTTAGTGTTCATTAAGCACAGCGGAACTCCAATAAGTGAATAACTTGTTGTTGTTGTTTTTTCTTATTTTTCTTTTGCTCTGTGGATATTTCCTTTCGTATTTGATTCCTTTTAGAATAATTGACCCTAGCATGTCTATATATATATAGATATATATATATATATATATATATATATATATATATATATATATATATATATATTATATATATAATGTATGTGCATGTATGTATAACTGAATCACGAAAATATGGAACGTGGTGATGAATATATAAATAAACCTAATTAAAGGACAAGAAGTCGACAAGACTTTTAGAACTATTGTTTCTCTTTCCTTCCTGGATTTTGTCTTTATGTGTGTGTGGTGTGTGTGTGTGTGTGTGAGTGTTTGCGGGCACACATATTTGGTCTGTCCATTTCTAAAAGAAGAAGCAGGAAGTCTCCCCATAGTGAAACTGAGACAGGCAGGAGCCAGGAGCGCTAAACCACTGCTAGGTTCTTCACCAAGACTAGAAGTGGCCGTGAGGCGATTCCCACAAGGAATCAACAAGGGCTGAGGGGTGGCACGGCTGTGAAAACAGGATGTTTTTAGATCCTCAAGGGCCTTCATTGACGTGTATCGAGTGTCCGGTGCCTTTCGACTGGTTCTAGGATCCGAGAGACTTTCGGGGGTCAAGGGGTTAAATGATATTGACCCTCATGGTATGGTGGAGAGGGTACTTATGGAACGGGAGAGGATGGATGGTGCACTTCGGTAGAAACACTATTAATGATGTGTAATTTCTCTCTCTCTCTCTCTCTCTCTCTCTCTCTCTCTCTCTCTCTCTGATGATAAAAGGGGTTTTCAGCTCTTTAATTGTTTCGTCTAATTCTTAAGCAACATGTGATGTACAAAAATTTAGGACCTTGAAAATAATTGTTAATTATAATTGTTGCTTGTAACGCAAGGTGCGGACCATGTTGTAATCATTTGTTTCGAATATTGCCAATGCTCTCAAAGTTGGTTGAACCATATTTTATTGCTATTGTTTCTAGAAAGTATAGCTGGTTTAATTTCTGTTGGCAAAATATAAAGCAACGTACCTGGAATAACCTAAACCCTTGCACTCTTACATATGTAAATCTAATTTTCTAGGCTCTTCTTTTACCAATTAGTTAGTCGGGCATAGTAGTTGTCGTGTAGTTAAGAGGTGTGTCCCAATTGATTACCTAAGAATACCTTTGGTAACTGAAGTCGAGCTGAAGGCCTTATAGCTATTCTGATTCACACCACAAACCTAATTTTCGTCATTAATGAGAAATAGTATCCGGGAACGCTTGGTCATTGATGGGTAACTGAACATCACTAAGGTTTGATGATTTAGCAATTGTATTTAGTATTTGTGTTTATTCCATTTTTTTTTTACCATAGGTTCAGAAATAACTACCGTTCCTAGAGAGAGAGAGAGAGAGGAGAGAGAGAGAGAGAGAGATGTTCATAATATTTCTTCTGAGTGGTATGGTTATTAAAACTTTATAAGGAATTGGTCATTCAGGAAAAGTGAAGACAGAGGTAAAAATAACGAGCTTAAAGTTAGTTTTCGCTAAGCATTTGATTTTTACACACACACACACACACAGTGTTTACTGCCAGCATATGTGTGGCAAGTTAGTTTCAGATTTGATGTACGTGGCAAATAGCATACCCGATTAACCAATATTAAAAAATTTGGAGGTAAAAAAACTTGAAATGACGTAAGCTTAACAAAAGGTATTTTGAAAAAAAGCAAATTTATATTACAGTCCTGTGTGTGTGAGGGGGTGTTTGTGTGAGGTATGTGCGTTCCAGCGCCAGCGTAATTAGCATTCCCATGAGGATGTAGGAACAAGTGTTTGTCACTGTACTCGGTGTTCGCAAAGGACTCCTCATTTGCATTGGTAAATAAGGGCTCTCGCTCGCTCGCTAGCTCATGCCTCGCGTCGCGTTGTTCCAAAATTTGATAAGAGCCACGGTGTTGCAGCGCGTTATATTGTCTCTCCTAAAGTTTATTATGTTTCCTTAACAGATTGTTCGCATATGACGCTTTCCTGGATATGTGCTGTGATGTTTTGGCTTGATGCTGTACTATACATAATCACATTCTTTTATCGCATGCGATTTCTCTCTCTCTCTCTCTCTCTCTCTCTCTCTCTCAATAAGATGTGAACCCATTCTCTCTCGAAACGTTAAGTATGTGATGATAATGAAAGTTATCCCCCCCCCTCTCTCTCTCTCTCTCTCTCTCTCTCTCTCTCTCTCTCTCTCTCTCTCTCACACACACACACACACACAATAGACACTCAATAGAGACTGATCAACTGGACGATTCTATTGTAATATTGGTCTAGACAGGAATTATTTATTATTATTTTTGCTTATATTTTTATATTATTGTGTCTTGCTCGACTATTTTGATTAAGAAATTGAGAAATGAAAGTCTTTAATTTCACGGATCCAGAGAGAGAGAGAGAGAGAGAGAGAGAGAGAGAGAGAGAGAGAGAGAGAGAGACTCACTCTCTCAACGGCCTTCACTCCCTCCCACCTATTCCCACTATGGTGGGGAATGATGGGGAACAATTGAATAATCGCCTCTCCGCAGGTAAACTATTGTAATCCGGATGAGGTTTTGCGACAATGAGGGATCTCTGCCCCCCTCCCCCCAACCCCGACACACACACCCCACCCCAACATGCTCCTGGATTGTGTGAGTGAAGTGATGATGGGTGATTGCGTCTGATAATTGTGGAAAAACGATGAATTTGAAAAATTAGGTTTTCAGGGCTGTGACTTGATTCTGCCGAAGGGGATATATGTGTCTTGCAACTGTTATCGACTCGAAGAAGTGGTCGAGTGTTGATTTATTTTTATTCATTAATTTGTTTGTTGGTTTCGTAGTCGGTTTTTTTTTTTTTTTTTTTTTTGTGCGTCTATCTTAGGTCTTCGAAATGTCTGCAGATTCAGTTTTAGGTACGTGATCTTGTACATATGTAGTAATTTGGTTTTATGTATGTGTGTATATACACACACACATATATATATATATATATATATCACGTTTTACTCACACTTATTGATGAAGTTTTATTTTTTAATTTATTTTTACTCATTTTTTGTATCTTTCACGTCATTTTCAATCCTGAGAAGTTACAAAATAAACTACAATACTTGGATGTCTTGTATTTTCTTCTCAGTATATTGGCAGATTCACTGAGACTGGGTGATAATGGAATCACGTGAATATTATATTATATATATATACATCACTATATATATATCTATATATATATATATATATATATATATATATATATATGATCTATATATCTATATATCTATATATATATATATATATATATATATATATTATATATATATATATATATATATATATATATATATATATATATATATATATATATGGCCAGCTGGGTACAGTTCGTGCTCTCTTCAAGCCCTCAAGGACATGTACTTTAGTTTCTCAGAATAAGCAAATCTATATATATATATATATTATATTAGATATATATATATATATATATATATATATATATATAAATATTTAAGTATAATATGATATAATAAAATAATATAATTTATATCCGATTTAGCGACCAAGGTGTAGTAAATGTGCCATTGATTGTCATTGTAAAGGAATTGGCCAATGCTTTAATTATGCAATTATATATATATATATATATATATATATATATATATATATATATATATATATATATATATATGAAGAAGCCAGGTACTATGTTCGTACCTCTAAGTAAATGGGGATACAATCCACAATTAAGTAAATTCCTCTTGTAGTTAAAAATATATAGTTCTTGTATAGGATTAGAGCTTTCGACCATCAACTGTGGTCTTGTTCACTAAAGTGAACAAGACCACAGTTGATGGTCGAAAGCTCTAATCCTATACAAGAATATATATTTAATTTTTAAACTACAAGAGGAATTTACTTCATTGTGGATTGTATCCCCATATATATATTCATATATATATATATATATATATATATTATTATATATATATATATATATATATATATATATATATATACATAACACACATAATATGTGCGTTTAAATGTACATTTGTACGTTTAAATAGATACGTAATGTACATTTTTAAATCTTTCTAGCAAAATTTAATTAACGCATATTTTATGGAGCGTAGAATCCCGTGAGGCCGCTTAGTTATGCCAGACATGTCACAAACCCAGCCAGGTTGACGTCAAGTAACTTGACTTACCCTGCGCGAAACATGATAGAGACTGGTTCTCCATATACAAGTTTTGCTGAGAGAGAGAGAGAGAGACACTAATCTTCCACAGTTTCATGCTACTCCTAAGATCAATTCTCTTTACGGGGCAAGTGGGAGGTAGATCATATTCTTTTTATCGGATTAAAACTGATATCTTCTGCAACATTGTAATGCTCTTAAGGTGGTATTTTAAGAACTGCCCTCTGGTTTCTCTCTCTCTCTCTCTCTCTCTCTAAAAAAAAATGCATTTTCTACCAAGCATTATTCCTGTTTTCATAGACAAGGTGTATGGGGGTTTTTACATTCTCGGACCTGACAGATTTTTTTTTATCTGTTAAGGCAAATTAATTTTTATTTTTCATTTTATCATTTTTATGCTGGCGTTTTGCCAGTATGGGCTATTGCACATAGAGCAGCTCTTAAAGCAATATAAGAAAACTCACAGTACTCAAAAGACAAAACCATACAAAGACATGAAGAGGATTTTCGCCCCCATTTCACCTTACGAAAAAAAAATAAATAAATAAAAAAAGGTTTGTTTATATAACTCTTCCAACGAAAGCCAAATCATTTCGGGATGTCCGTCAAAAGAAAAGAAAAAAACAGCAAATCTTAGACAAATATTGATACCAAGAGAATAAAAAAAATGAAAACAGCTAATCTTAGACAAACATTGATATAAAGAACGACAATTCTTACCATTCTATACTTTCGTGTATACTATATTTTCCAGAAAAAAAAAAATTATTATATATATTTCTTGAGCCGCAAAGGATACCGACCCATAATATAAAACAGCATAAACGGCGAACGAGACTGTAAACAAAACCATACAAACAAATAAAGATGATTCCAACCCTACTATGCTACTTTCCATCGATGCTCTCTTCTTCTTCCTCCTCCTCCTCCTCTCTTCTTCTTCTCCTTCTTCGTTCCCTATATGTGCGAAGGGTTCGCCTTGGAGACCGGTAGGACTACCTACTACTTCTACTCCTCCTACTACTATAAAGTACTATTTCCGGGTCCGATGCTGACCGAGAAACCCAACCGAAGCATTCTATGGGGTGTTTTTGTCTACATTTTCCCTTGTCTGTTTTTTTGTTTTTGTTTTTTATACCCTCGCAACGTTGTTGCTACAGAGAGCGAGCCAAATGTGTGTGCGTGTGTTTGGGTGTGTGTGTGTATGAGAGAGAGAGAGAGAGAGAGAGAGCGTGCGCGTCCCATACGTACTTGTGTGTGTGTGTGTTTCGTGTTGTGTGTAGGGAAGGTAAGGGATCGTAGGGGAAACTTAACTTATTCCATAACCCTCTCTCTCTCTCTCTCTCTCTCTCTCTCTCTCTCTCTCTCATATAGGGAGACGCTGTTTGTTTATTTCGGTTACCTCATTTAAATCTGTTTCTGTAACGGGTCGGCGAGTCTCTTAATTTAGGTGGTCCTTTTGTGTGAGTGTGTGTATTTTACGGATATTGCGTGGTTGTTTTTTATTATAAGATTCCTCTTAATTTTTTTTCTCTCGGGTCGGATTCATGGTTATTTTTTCTTTCTTTCTTTTTTGCGTTGGTCGTTTTTCTGTTAACGGGTCTTCCGTGTTATGCTAGGTTTTTTCATTGAATGGGTTGTAGCGTGTAGTAGTTTTTGTAAGCAAAATCTACTAGTATTTATTTATTTATTTACTTTTTACTGTTTATTTTATTTTATTTTTTTTGCAGTTAAGAATATTCATTTTTTATTTGATATCCAATTCTTTATCTGTTGCTGCGTAACTGGGGTTGAAATGTAACCTGTATTGATAACATTTGTGATAGTTTCTTTGTACCTTGTGAAATACTTATATATATACATATATATATATATATATATATATATATATATATATATATAGATACATATGTATAGTGTATATGGACCTGGAGTGGAAAAGAATGCATACCAGAAGTCTGAATATGGGGTTGCGTGGGTTAGACAATTGTAAAGGGTGGTTGTATTAGATTCAATACTAAGATTGGTAGGGACGGATGTACTTAAATAAACGTGAACTCGTGAATTAAGAAAGTTCACAAGGTACATGGTTCTTCGGGACATGACTGTTTTACGAAGAAAGTGGAAGAAATGACAAGAGATGGCAAAGGGTCAGAGTAGAGCGTTAAACAGTGTGACCTTATCCATAAGGACTTTGTAAAGGGGTTGGTTAGGGGTTCTATGATAAGGTTGGTCCTCGCTCAGAGATGCTCAAACAATATTATACCACTTCGCTATATATAATATATAATATATATATATATATATATATATATATATATATATATATATATATATATATATATATATAGTATATAATATAGCCTCATTTGTTTATATAGGCAAACCCATGCATCACGTGGTTGCAGTTAATTTGGGGAATATCTTTCCTTATCTGTAAACCCCAGTTCCTCGTTCATGTGAAGAAACAAAATCGAGCTAGCTACACTCTGTCACCCATGTTTTTATTAATGTTATTGATTTTGTGAACCATTTTACATTTTTTTGTACCGTATGAAGTATATGCTCTACCCATAGTCAAAGTCCAGATGTATTGTGACGGACGACGCGCTTATACTCGTATGGTAATTTCTTCCATGTTTGGTTGAGTGTACGGTGTAGTTCTCACTGGCGTGTTGAAAGCGCCTCAGTGGCGTGGTTGTTATGGTGTTGGCGTCCCACCTCGGTGGTCGCGAGTTCGATTCTCGGCAATTCCATTGAGGAGTGAGAGATGTGTATTTCTGGTGATAGAAGTTTACTCTCGACGTGGTTCGGAAGTCACGTAAAGCCGTTGGTCCCGTTTGCTGAATAACCGTTTGTTCCATGCAAGGTAAAAACACCATACAAACAAACAAACAAAAATAGATTCCTACCCGAGGAGTAGGCGTTCTTGACCCTGCTTTATAAATATCGGTCATAAGATACTGTAAGTTTATCCAATACAGCCCATAATTGCACTCCAGGTCTTGGAGTTTCGCTCTCCAGCTATAAACCCCGCTGGAAACTGGTTCTGTGGAGCACCATAGAGGAACAGCAGAAAGGGGAAACATTCAAACTTATAAGAAAATTAAGTACTGTAATATAAGGTAAACATACACTTACAGTTTCTTGCAAGGAAAACGTCGAAAAGCAGCATTTAAGGTAATAAAAGTGTATCGTTAATGGGACGATTTGTGGAATAATAGGTCTTTAACATTTCTCCAGTATCACACGTTATTCCGCCTTCATGATGAACGACCCCATCAAGAAAGAGACAGAGGGCATGTCTGTATTCTAGAAAAAAAAGGGCTCGCTGCAAATCAGTGTTATACATCAGGTTGCTACGTTGCAGGCATTATGAAACTATACGTCTGAAATGAATTGATATGAGATTTCATTTAACAAATTTAAAACGAAAATATAAAATGGGATGCTAAGTGCTGCTTCCTGTCAGTATACTTATGAAAAAGTGGTATATACATCATCATTGCCTAGCATGTAGGAAATGTTGACATTTCAGCGAGTGTAAATGGAAATAACTTTTTCATTTAGCTTTTTCATATCCGCATCCCCTCTGTTCTTCCACGCTAACGTCACTGGAAAAAAGGAAGAATGCCTCGTATGTCAAGAAATACTCTAATACAAGTTATTATTTTGCAAATATTAATGCCTGCACTTTATGCAATATTAATTCTTTGTAAGCGTTAAGTCGTAAGTAACGTCCCTAGCAAAGAATGATAAAAAATAAATAAGTAAATAAAATAAAATAAAAGGAGTGATAGGATGGCACTCAAGGCTATGATGTATTCTTTATTCTTGTACAATAATTCTTTTTTACACTTTTATTATTTTCATACTAACAAACACATGGGACTCATATGTTTCTTCTATCAATGCGTCTACCTGTCGAACGATCGGTCTCTTAATGTGTCTGACCATTTGGCTCCCTGTCCCTCAGTGTCTATCTGTCACTGTCTGTCCGTCGTGCCTATCTTGTCTTGGCAGCCTGTTCTCTACGGTAGAAGGGAATTGGGCGATACTTGTTTTATACAAAGGTTGAAGAAGATATTTCAGCAAATCTTCGTAGAAGGGCAGATCGTCATTCGCAGATAAGATTGAAGGGAGATGATCCAATGGTCTCTTGCCTGTCAGCATGAATGTCCCATTCCCTCGTCATCGCAGCTCCTTCACAGTTGAAGGGATTTCAGCCAAACTTGCTACCATTGCAGGCCATAATACTTAGGTGTACGGAAATGGAAGTGGTTCACCCGCCGCTGGGTCCGTCTGTTTATGTATTGGACACAGTTGTCTTGTATAAACAACTACTGCATGATAGAAGGGATTTCAGCTAAACTTGGCTCAAAGGTACACAATCGTGCGCAGATGTATACATGAAGAGCAGTCGTTTATCAGCGTGTCTTTCACACTTACCTTGTCATTGTAACCTCACTTACACAGCTGAAGGGATTTCAGTCATAACTGGTTAATTATTATCTTAGTTTAACCAGACCACTGAGCTGATTAACAGCTCTCCTAGGGCTGGCCCGAAGAATTAAATTTTTATTTAACCGTTGGTTGCTTAGCAACGGGACCTATAGCTCATTGTGGAATCCGAACCACATTATATAGGGAAATGAATTTTAATCACTAGAAATAAATTCCTCTGGTTCCGCATTGGCATCAGCTTGGGGCGAACTCGGGCTACCAGATTGATAGGCGGGTACGCAGACCACTTGTCCAATGAGGAACTAGTCATAACTGGTACAAAGTAAGACTGTCATGGACAGATTTGTATGAAGCTAGATTATCCGTCTGTTTGTCAGTTTGTCCGTATATCTTCCTATCACAACCCCTCTACACGGTTAGAGTAGTGCCATGTTATACTTACCCACTTATCTTGTCACAACTCCTGGTTCACAGCTGAGAGGGTTTCACTCAAACTTCACACATTGGCAGGACATCATGCATAGATGTGCATGGCCGGTGATCATCCATCTTTCTATCTGGTGTCCACATGTGAGTCTGTCTTGCTTCTCTTTCAAACTTCGTACAAAATTGCACCTATATATGTAGATATGCTCACAAGGAGAGCTTCTGTCGTCGTACACCATTTTCTTTGTCACTCATTCCGTGTCTTGTTCAGTGGATATCAGTCAAACTTGGTAACAGGTAGATCATTGAGCATAAATAGATACAAAAAGGGAAATCTTGCATTTGTTTGCATGCCTGTCTGTGAATTTCTCACTCTTTCATTGTCATGGCAACTCTTCACACATAGTGTAAAGGATTTGATGAGTATTTTTTTTTTTTTTACAATGGTTGGCCTTCATTTAAAGCTCTAAAAGTCTAAATAAAGAAGTTTTGTGATATATCTGCTCATCTATTAGTTTATCCATCTAGCTATCCAACAAACAATGTGTCAGTTTTGCTTAACTTGCATTGGCAACTTGGCTGACATGTTTGAAATACTTCTAGTGGCAGTTTAGTCTATCAGTATGCGCCATTTTAGTTTTCTGTAAAAGAAAACTATTGCGCCGGCTTTGTCTGTCCGTCTTTCCACAGTTTATTTTGTTCGCCCTCAGACCTAAAACGCTACTGAGGCTAGAGGGCTACATATTGTTATTTTGATCATCCACCCTCCAGTCATCAAACATACCAAATTGCAACCCTCTAACCTCAGTAGTTTTTATTGATTTAAGGTTAAAGTTAGCCATGGACCGTGCATCTGGCAGCGCTTCCCGGAGCTATATGACGCACCCTTACTCTACGGCATCTGATGAGCAACTGGGGTGCTGCCGATCATAGTTGATGATTTTATGCAGCATTATACGTTGTACAGGAAACTCCATTGCGCCGAAGAAACTTCGGCGCATTTTTTACTTGTTTATGTTGTCATCGCAAATCCTCTACCTTAAGACAGACAGAGGGAGATCATTTGTCCTTTAACCTTGCTCGTAACTTTTAGAACTGGAAGAGAGGGAGAGAGAATTTCATATTTGGCATGGTTACTCCAATAATGGAACCTTTGTCAGTCGACTTTGTAACCTTGCTCACGATCTCTGCCTTCACGCTCAGTATAGCCACTGTTGTTGGCATTCGTGTTTCTACAGATACATCTTATTGGGAGGAAATCGCAGCAGGTAATTAACCTTTTGTAAAAATCACGAGGGTCGCCTTGAGAAACATCTTCATCTGTCGGAAAGCTCTTGGCAAGAAGCCAGTCAGGGATTGGTAGGAATCAGAAGAATTTATTTCTGGTGATGAGAAATTTTATTTCTCGATATGATGTGGTTCGGATCCCACAATAAGCTGCAGGGTCCTGCTAATAGGTAACAAATTGGTTCCTAGCCACGTAGAAATATCTGATCCTTCGGGCCAGCCCTACAGGAGCACTGGTAATCAGCTCAGTGGTCTGGTTAAACTAACATATACTGGATTTTTTTTCGAGATTCATGACAAGCGGATTCCACTTTTTCTTAAGAAATATTTGAATGTATCATTTGTCGAGTAGTATTCAAAGGAAAGTTAAGGTAAAAAAATAGTAAAAAATGCAAACGAGTTTTCTTACAGCGTAAAATACTCTATGAAACCATCAACTATGACCGGCAGCGCTCAATTGCTTTTGTAAAAAACTGTCATTATGGGCTGGGCAAAATTACAATATATATATATATATATATATATATAATATATATATATATATATATATATATATATATATATATATATATAATATATTTTATATATATATGTGTGTGTGTGTGTGTGTGTGTCCAAGCCAAGGATAAATTACTGACTGCTTTTCTAAAGTTGTTTTGAGTGTTAATTATTTTTTTTTTGGGGGGGGGGGGTGATGCCTTTCATTGCTTATAGTGACATATCATATTCACCGCCGTTATAGAACGCCTTAGTGGCGTGATCGGTATGGTCTTGGCCTGCCACCTCGGTTGCCGCGTGTTCGATTCTCGGGCAATCCATCGAGGTGTAAGAGATGTGTATTTCTGGTGATAAGAAGTTCACTCTCGACAAAAAAAAACAAACAAACCCCCGTCTTAGTAAAAAGTATACATATATATATAATATATATATATATGTATATATATATATATATAATATATATATATATATATATATATATATATTCATATTTTTTTTATTGGGTCTTGATACAAAATAAAGCACGCAATAAGTAATACTAACTAATTGTCAAATTTCTTATAATTAACGGTAATTAATAAAGTTTGGTAATCAATTTTGGGATAATTATCACTCGGTGATTCACTTCTTTCTGGTCCCTTTTTCTACTATTTTTTTTTTTTTATTCCAACAAAGAAATCTTTGTCACCATTAGTGCCACTAAATGCACTGTAAAGACGATGCACCCTCTCTTTTTCCTTGCATCTTTGTTTATTTATTTTTTTAAATCTTTTATTGTCTTTGCTACAGCCATTTGCTTCTTTCTGTTCACTGCCGAGAATGGTTTCTCTCGTTTGTTACCTGATAATTTGTTTATATGTATATATGTATTTAATACACACACACACACACACACACACACACACACACACACACACAACACACACACACACATATATATATATATATATATATATATATATATATGTGTGTGTGTGTGTGTGTGTTTTTAATAATTTAGTGTGTTCATATGGGGACATATACCCTGATACAGACATGAGTAGACAACAAAAACACACACACATGTATATTATGTATGTATTATATTAATATATGGTATATATATATATATATATATATATATAGTATATATATATATATGATTGATAAAAATATTCAGTCACAACAGAATTCCGTCTAATAAAGGAACCCATAAAACGCCAAAACATAGAAATAAGTAAGTACAGAAGTAAGTATTATATTTCAGAGACTGCATTATAGTACTTACTTTCTATATATTTTGGCGTTTTTATGGCTTCCTTTTATTTGACGGAATTCTGTTGTGACTCAACATTTTTACCAATCATATATATATATATATATATATATATATATCTATATATATATATATATATATATATGTGTGTGTGTGTGTGTAATATGCGTGTGTATATGTGTGTATGCACGAGCATAATTCTTTTGACCTCCTTATCGAATTATGGAGGAGAATTGGCCTGCCTATTCCAGTAGTTAGTGTCTCAATCGCATAGAGCAGGTGAGTGCTAGCATATATTCTCAGGCAATATTATTACCTTTTTTAATATTCAATCCCCTCTGGGCCTCGGGGGAAAAGGATTAATAGGTCCATCACTGATGGTGGCCCCGGGGAAGGGAGGGGAGGGGGTGAAATATATATAATAGTTAAGGGTACATTGATCTTGGTTTGAACTTTTGACCAGCATCTTCGGGGGCGCTATTCCGCAGTCCACAGCAGCTGTGTGTGCTTACTGTATCCCTCACACTGCTGGACTATGGAACAATGTCTGTTTATTTATATATATATATATATATATATATATATATATATATATATATATATATATATATATATATATTGTGTGTGTGTATATATATATATGATATATATATATATATATATATATATATATATATATATATATATATATATATATATATATATATATATATTTATATATATATCTATAATGTATGTATATGTATGTATATATGTATGCATATCACTTCTTTTCCCTTTTACCACATATTTAAAACAAGTATAAACTCTTGAATATATATACGTAGGATAAGAGCATTCTAATTATGTTTGCCGAAGTAACCTTATTAATTAACAAAGTAATCTAAATGTGGCATTTATCTCGCCTATTAATTAACTTTCCCTGGATTTTTGTACCGTATCTCAAAGTGCCGCTGATCGTCTCTCCCGTCTTATAATTCAAAGAAATCTATTTATTTCACCTCTTTAAACATAAGTACGTTCACGCTTAATTAGCTGACTGCTTTACATTTTTCATTCACCCAAAAAAAAAAAAAAAAAAAATAGAATAAAAATTGAAGCGTATCGAGGTATTTTCATAAAGTGCTCTACAGATTAAGAGAGAGAGAGAGAGGGAGAGAGAGAGGAGAGAGAGTTGGCTGGCATCACGGTACACTTGCACAACAATAGAGAGAGAGAGAGAGAGAGAGAGAGAGAGAGAGAGAGAGAGAGAGAGAGAGAATCCCATTGTTCAACAGAAGCGACTTTATTTTACTTATACCTGGAGGTGATAAGTTTCATTCCTTTGTATTATAAAGTGGAAATGTTTTAAGAGTTTGAGCATTTTGTTTGTGGGGGAAGCGACTACTGCAGTACGTCGGTTTTCAACTGCTGATGCATTCCAGGTATGTTGTGATCTGTACAGGTGAGTGAATAATAATTGTATTATTGTCATAAGGAAATAAAAGTTATATTGAGTTGCTATTGCACCAAATTACACATTCGTTTCATACCTGGTAGGAAACGAGTTTGAGCAGGTATTTGACTTGGGGAAAACTCTTTTCGATAAAGCTTCTAAACTAATCCACTTTGAGGGAATGCTTGTTGTAAACAAATCCACTTTTATAGGGAGTGTTTGTTGTAAGCTAATCCATCTGAGGGAGTGCTTGTTGTAGGCTAATCCACTTTTATAGGGAGTGCTTGTTGTAAAATAATCCATTTTTATAGGGAGTGCTTGCAGTAAACTAATCCACTCTGAGGGAGTGCTTGTAAACTAATACAATTTTAGGGAGTGCTTGTTGTAATCTAATCCACTTTGAGGGAGTGCTTGTTATAAACTAATCCACTTTTGGGGAGTGCTTGTCATAAAGTAATCCTTTTTAGGGAGTGCTTGTTGTAAATGAATCCTCTTTTAGGGAGTGCTTGTTGTAAGCTAATCCATTTTAGGCAGTGCTTGTTGTAAATAAATCTACTTTTTGGGAGTGTGTGTTGTTTACTAATCCATTTTAGGGAGTTCTTGTTGTAAATAAATCTACTTTTAGGGAGTGCTTGTTGTAAACTAATCCATTTTAGGGATTGCTTGTTGTAAATTAATCTACTTTTGAGGGATTTCTTGTTGTTTACTAATCCATTTTAGGGAGTTCTTGTTGTAAATAAATCTACTTTTAGGGAGTGCTTGTTGTAAACTAATCCATTTTAGGGATTGCTTGTTGTAAATTAATCTACTTTTAGGGATTTCTTTTTGTAAACTAATCCACTTTTAGGAAGTGCTTGTTGTAAACTAATCCATTTTAGGGATTGCTTGTTATAAATAAATCCACTTTTTGGGAGTGCTTGTTGTAAATTAATCCTCTTTTAGGGAGTGCTTTTTGTAAACTAATTCATTTTTATGTAGTGCTTGTAGTAAATTAGTCCACATATTAGGGAGTGCTTGTTGTAAACTAATCCACTTATTAGGGATGGCTTGTTGTAAACTAATCTACTTATAGGGCGTGCTTGTTGTAAACTAATCCATTTTAGGGAGTTCTTGTAAATGGGTTCACTTTTAGGGAGTGCTTGTTGTAAACTAATCCATTTTAGGGAGTGCTTGGTGTAAATGAATCTACTTTTAGTAATGTTTTATTTTTGTACCTTTTAATGGCAAAGAGGTCTTAGATTTTTCGTTAATGATACAAAGAATGAGGCTTCGTGATCTAGTCAAGTATATTGTGGTGAATAATTCAATCTTTTAGTTAAGACAGCAGTAATGATTTCCTGCGGGAATTAGATTATTGATTTTATCTCTTTGTAAGACTGTTAACGCCTAAAGGTTAAGTATCATGCAAATTTTCAGCCTTTATTCATGAACGTGGAATCCGAAACATTTGAAATTTAAACGCAACCAGCTAACGTTTACATCCTTTATCAATTGTACCCGTCACATGAACAGGCAAGAGTGAGGAGTGTATGGTTTGCACGTTCTTGTAAATTGCCAAGCGCTAATAAAAATTGCAGCAGACCTCGGCTTGTCTCTTGCAAAAGACATTGGGCAGAAGGATGCTTGAAGGTCAGCCGAGTAGGGAGTTAAAGTAGGTGGTACTTTGGCTTGATATCTACGCGTCACCTGCTCCCAGATGTGCTGCTAGTATTAAGCAATGGGGAAGCTCTTGGGACGCCGTGTTTAGTACTTGATATTGTGTATTAATATAATTTGTCGACCACAACCACGGCGTTAGTCATCACCTGCTCCCAGGTGCTAGTACTAATAAACATGGTGTAAGCTCCTTGGGACGCCGTGTTTAGTACTACATATCGTTTATTAATATAGTTTATCGACCACACGATGTATGAATGGATGTATATAATACATTGATCCCCAATGGGCTACTACTAAACACGGCGTCCGTCATCACCTGCTCCCAGGTGATAGTACTAAGCATGGCGGAAGCTCCTTGGGACGCTGTGTTTAGTACTTCATATACTTCATATCAACACGGCATCCCAAGGAGCTTCCGCCATGTTTAGTACTAGTGCCTCGGAGTAGATGACGCGTAGATAACAAGCCAACAAAAGTACCACTGTTAAAGTATCTTATCCAACAAGTTACTTACTAACCAGAGCTATTATGCTTTGGGTGGAATTTGAGGTAACAAGTCTGCTTGAAGCGCTTTTTTTTTTTTTTTTTTTTTTTTTGGGGGGGGTTTTTTTTTTTTTCTTTTTTTTTTTTTTTTTTTTTTTTTTTTTTTTTTTTTTTTTTTTAATTCCCATTAGCTCTGTTCTTTTACTTGAACGTGAGCAAAGTCAGGCACGTTGCACCGACTGCATTACTTGCACTTTTCAAAGCCCCGAGGCACAATTCAGTTCAATTCTCTCTCTCTCTCTCTCTCTCTCTCTCTCTCTCTCTCTCTCTCTCTCTCAGCGTGGGGTAAATATATGTTACTTTTTGTAGTCAGTTATAATATGCATTAATGTTAGTGCGGTTTTTCAGACGTAACTTTGCGTATGAGATTGAGATTTATAAAAGTCGATTTCAAATGCATGATGTGTATTCTATATATATATATATATATATATATATATATATATATATATATATATATATATATAATATATGGTATGTGTGTGTGATACAATGATGTATAATATATAACAGTTCGATTCAGATAGACATTATTCTGAGCGCGACGCGTAGATCCGAAATCCTCCCCTCATGTGAAGACTGAAGAGCGCCCTTGACTTACGATGCAGAGTTGTCATGTTCTCTTCTACCAGGCAGGCGATCATAGCAGGCAGCGGGGAGAAGCACCAGCAGCAGCAGTAGGAGTAGGAGCAGAAGCAGAAGCGGCAGCAGAAGTCCTGGCAACAGCAGCCTATCTGGGGGGAAGGGGGGGGGGTGTTTGGGGGGGTGCTGGGGGAAGGGTGGGGGGGTGGGAAGGGTGGGGGGGTTTGATCTTGGAGGTTGGGAGGGAGATGTCCCGGTGCATTGGAAGGGTGTTGAGGGTCCCTGTACCGCTCGATAAGAGAGAGAGAGAAGGGGGTTGGGTGGGAAGGGGGGGGGGGGGGAAAGGCCCCCGCGACTGCCTGTAAACTCCCTTGCAACCACGGCGTCCCCGTTGACCCGTATTCAACTCCATGTAGGTGTTGGGTCGCTCTCTGCCATACTATGCATTATATAGCTCACTCTCCTCCCTTTAAAATGGAGCCCTATTTTCTAATACCTGCTGACCCTATTTGACTACTCTCCTTGTTTGCACTTCCTTTATACCCTATCATCCCCACGCCCCCATTTTCAGTCCTCCTCGCGTTAAGGGTACTATCTCTTTTTTTCTTCCTTCCTTTTACCTCCTCTTTTGTTAATAGTAATGGTAGAGACGCCACTGTGGTAGGAGAAGGAAGGTAGGAGGAAAATATTGGGTACGTTTTATGCAGCCTACTAATGCCTATCCCATTTCAAAGGCATTTAAAATGGCATCGAGGGTTGGCCTGTGTTAATAATCATCTCAATTCTTCTGCCGTATTCCTCTTCATTGTTATCCTCTCGCTTATCGTAGATCTGTTTTTCATGACCTGTTCACTCTCCCAAGTTATACGAGTTCATTCGTTGGAGGAGGGAACTCGATGGAGTATGTGTTTGGGTTCGTCCGTAACGCACCCCCCCCCCCCCCCCCCCCCCCCCCACAAGCTGCTATGACTGGGACAACGGCTAATGCGTCAATGTTTTTCGATGCGAAAACTCTTAAGTGTTTACGAATATATTATAAATTACACTTTTGAAATCGGCTGTTTATTATTTCTTGTATATAAAACTGGTCTTGAACTTATGAAAGTTCGAGTAGCAACTCCATAGATTTTTAACACTCGTGCTCGAAGGGCGACGACGAAACATAGGACGCTTAAGGGAAGTTCAGTCGTATAGTAATTGCACCTATTACTCGCTTTTAAAGTTAGGTAATGTCATTTAGATAAATATTGATATGGCGAACAGTCGCTTTTTGTTGCGTTATCTGAGTATTTTATTTCAAGAGAACTTCAGTGTTGACGTTTCTATTTGTTGTGTTGCCGTTCAGAGCGAGGAAGACCTCGATGATTCCCTTGCGAAGTACTTAAGTATCTTAGCGACGTTGGCTCAGAGCTTTCAATTTGCATCCTTGGCAAGTGCTATATACCTGTTTCCAAGGCGTTGATGATCATAGTGGTCGCGACGCCAGTTTGTGGAAGTCAGTCAATCGTTCACCAAATCCCTTTCCTTACATTGTAATGAAGGAACAAGTTTATTACTGGAAAGTCCTGTTTCGACTTTCTCGAGGCCACTGTGTGATTTCGTACAAAATCAGTTGCATATCTGGATCCTCTCGACAACATCGCCCTGATTCTGTCTGTAGCAGAGTCGATACGTACACTATATTTATATTATATGTATGTGTGTGCGTGTGTGTGTGTCCTACACTGTTGGAAAAATGCAAAATTTTACAAGTAGGTCGTTGGGGAGCTTACGCCCCTTTGCTCATTTATTAGTCACAGCCAATGTTGATGCTTCTGTCCCTTGTTGCCCTCCCTGGCAGCACCTTTTTGGAAGTTTATATATATTATATATATATTATAATATAGTATTATTATTATATAATTATATAAATAATATAATAATGAATAATATATATAATAATAATATATATAATATACAATTAATTAATGAATATTCATGGTTTCTATGATATTACGATTACGATCACAGTCAGTGTTTAATCCAGATGAATTTGACTTTCTCGAAGGGTTTTGACAGAATCGCCTTTTATGTCTGAAAGTAGAAGCTTCCCAATATGATAAATATACAGGAAATGGAGATATATATATATATATATATATATATATATATATATTATATATATATATATATATACATATAAATTTTCACATGGGGCCGATTCCCCTTCCTAGGAAGGGCACAGAGAGAGAATCAAAGTATTGCCATATTCATACATTTCACTTTTGAACTGCGAATGAGTCCAATCTGCAGGCAGAGCACTCTTGCAACATTGGCTGCATCATGCATGTTGTGCTCAGAATGCTCATCAGTAGCATGTTAAACCCGTCGACACAATTGTCATGCGTCTCAGCTTTCATATAGTCAGGTTTCTCGAACGCTTAATCCCTTCCCCACCCCGTGCCTTCAATCCAGCATTTTCTGGATCTTCTCCTTCATAACACCTATGAATTATTCACTTTAGTTACTAAACTGTCTTTTTTTCTATGCTGTCAACGTTACTGGATCACTCAAAAGACTGGTGCCTTCAACTACCTACCCTAGTCTAAAAAAAATAAAAAATAAAAAAAAAAATAAAAATAAAATAAAAACTTCTATGGGTCTCCTCACTTCTCACCTTTTAGTTCTTCTTGCATCACTTATAGAAGGCAAGCAGTTTGTCTCTCTGTCATTCGCATTCAGCACTCACACTTCGTTACCATAAAGGAGCGTTTGTTCAGTGCCTTTCTTATACATTCCCTCCCTCCCGCCTTTTCATACTTTACCCAAACTGCTAACCTGTGGCATCAGCTGAGTCGTAGCTCAGTTATTCTCTCGTCTGTATATGTATATATATATATATAGATATAGTTATAATTCTATATAAGTCATATCAAACATTCGTGATTCATATACTATATCGAGCTACAATGTCCTTTAATAATCTAATTCCGCTTCTACTCGAAATAATATAATTTTCATATATTTGGCTTAATAACCGAAGGGGGAATTTTTCTCGATAATTAGATTGCCTGGACACAGGCGCGAACCTAAATGGATCCCTTTCAACCCAGGACCGTCAGTTGAAGCTTTTCGCCTTCCTACACCCACCGCGAGAGGGTTTAAAAGTTCATGTCGCCTCTCACCCTCATACTTAAACAACTTTCGCGCGCAGGTAATTAGTTTTGGTATATATATAATCGGTCAATATCACATTTTCCGTGATTCATATACATATATCGAGCTACAATGTCCTTTAATATCTAATTCGCTCTACCTCGGAATTTAATATATTTTCATATATGCTTAACCGAAGGGGAATTTTTTCTCGATAATAGATTTGCTGGACCAGGGCGCTGAACCTATGGACCTTTCAAACCAGGAACGTCAGTGAAGCTTTTCCTACTACACCACCGCGAGAGGTTAAAAGTTCATGTCGCCTCCTCCACCCTCATATTACCTTTCGCGCGAGGTAATTAGTTGGTTTGGAGACAACATCAACCCACCTCGACTCCGGTAGTGTTGTAGTGCTTTTGTTTGACAGCACGTAGCCAATCTATTAAGTCATATACATTTTCCGTGATTCATATACATATATCGAGCTACAATGTCCTTTAATATCTAATTCGCTCTACCTCGGAATTAATATATTTTCATATATGCTAACCGAAGGGGAATTTTTTCTCGATAAATAAGATTTGCCTGGACCAGGGCGCGAACTATGATCCTTTCAAAACCCAGGAACGTCAGTGAAGCTTTTTCCTACTACACCACCGCGAGAGGTTAAAAGTTCATGTCGCCTCTCACCCTCATATACCTTTTTTTCGCGCGCAGGTAATTAGTTGGTTTGGAGCACATCAACCCCACTCGACTCCGGTAGTGTTTGTAGTGCTTTGACAGCACGTAGCCAATCTATAAGCATATCACATTTCCGGTTGATTCATATACTATATCGAGCTACAATGTCCTTTAATATCTAATTCGCTCTACCGCGGAATTAAATATATTTTTCCATATGCTTAACCGAAGGGGAATTTTTTCTCGATAATAGATTATCTGGACCAGGGCGCGAACCTATGGATCCTTTCAAACCAAGGAACGTCAGTGAACTTTTCCTCCTTACTACACCACCGCGAGAGGTTAAAAAGTTCATGTCGCCCTCTCACCCTCATACCTTTCGCGCGCAGGTAATTAGTTGGTTTGGAGACAACATCAACCCCACCTCGACTCCGGTAGTGTTTGTAGTGCTTTTGGACAAGCCACGTAGCCAATCTATAAGTCATAACACATTTCCGTGATTCAATATACATATATCGAGCTACAATGTCCTTTAATATCTAATTCGCTCTACCTCGGAATTAATATATTTTCATATATGCTTAACCGAAGGGGAATTTTTCTCGATAATAGATTTGCCTGGACCAGGGCGCGAACCTATGGATCCTTTCAAACCCAGGAACGTCAGTGAAGCTTTTCCTACTACACCACCGCGAGAGGTTAAAAGTTCATGTCGCCTCTCACCCTCATATACCTTTCGCGCGCAGGTAATTAGTTGGTTTGGAGACAACATCAACCCACCTCGACTCCGGTAGTGTTTGTAGTGCTTTTGACAGCACGTAGCCAATCTATGTTCATATCACATTTCCGTGATTCATATACATATATCGAGCTACAATGTCCTTTAAATACTAATTCGCTCTACCTCGGAATTAATATATTTTCATATAATAGTCCTTAACCGAAGGGAATTTTTTCTCGATAATAGATTTAGCCTGGACCAGGGCGCGAGCCTATGGATCCTTTCAACCAGGAACGTCAGTGAAGCTTTTCCTACTACACCACCGCGAGAGGTTAAAAGTTCATGTCGCCTCTCACCCATCATATACCTTTCCGCGCGCAGGTAATTAGTTGGTTTGGAGACAACATCAACCCACCTCGACTCCGGTAGTGTTTGTAGTGTCTTTTGACAGCACGTAGCCCATCTATAAGTCATATCACATTTCCGTGATTCATATACATATATCGAGGCTACAATGTCCTTTAACATTTAATATCTAAGTTCGCTCTACCTCGGAATTAATTATATTTTCATATATGCTTAACCGAAGGGGAATTTTTTCTCGATAATAAGATTTGCCTGGACCGGGCGCGAACCTATGGATCCTTTCAAACCCTCATATACCTTTCGCGCGCAGGTAATTAGTTGGTTTGGAGACAACATCAACCCACCTGCGCGCGAAAGGTATATGAGGGTGAGAGGCGACATGAACTTTTAACCTCTCGCGGTGGTGTAGTAGGAAAAGCTTCACTGACGTTCCTGGGTTTGAAAGGATCCATAGGTTCGCGCCCTGGTCCAGGCAAATCTATTATCGAGAAAAAATTCCCCTTCGGTTAAGCATATATGAAAATATATTAATTCCGATGGGTAGACTGTGAATTAGATATTAAAGGACATTGTAGCTCGATATATGTATATGAATCACGGAAATGTGATATGACTTATAGATTGGCTACGTGCTGTCAAAAAGCACTACAAAACACTACCGAGTCGAGGTGGGTTGATGTTGTCTCCAAACCAACTAATTACTGCGCGCGAAAGGTATATGAGGGTGAGAGGCGACATGAACTTTTAACCTCTCGCGGTGGTGTAGTAGGAAAAGCTTCACTGACGTTCCTGGGTTTGAAAGGATCCATAGGTTCGTGCCCTGGCAAATCTATTATCGAGAAAAAATTCCCCTTCGGTTAAGCATATATGAAAATATTATTTATTCCGAGGGTAGAGCGAATTAGATATTAAGGACATTGTAGCTCCGATATATGTATATGAATCTACGGAAAGTGATATTGTACTTATTAGAGTGGCTACGTGCTGTCAAAGCACTACAACACTACCGGAGTCGAGGTCGTGGGTTGATGTTGGTCTCCAAAACAACTAATTACCTGCGCGCGGAAAGTATATGAGGGTGAGAGGCGACATGAACTTTTAACCTCTCGCGGGTGGTAGTAGGAAAAAGCTTCATGACGTTCCTGGGCTTGAAAGGATCCATAGGTTCGAGCCCTGGTCCAGGCAAAATCTATTATCGAGAAAAAAATTTCCACTTCGTTAAGCATATATGAAAATATTAATTCCGAAGGTGAGGAATTAGATATTAAAGGATATTGTAGCTCGATATATGTTTATGAATCACGAAATGTGATATTGACTTAATAGATTGGCTACGTGCTGTCAAAAGCACTACAAACACTACCGGAGTCGAGGTGGGGTTGATGTTGTCTCCAAACCACTAATTCCTGCGCGCGAAGTATATGAGGGTGAGAGGCGACATGAAACTTTTAACCTCTCGCCGTGGTGTAGTAGGAAAAGCTTCACTGACGTTCCTGGGTTTGAAAGGATCCATAGGTTCGCGCCCTGGTCCAGGCCAAATCTATTATCGAGAAAAATTCCCCTCGGTTAAGCCAAATATATGAAAATATATTAATTCGAGGTAGAGCGAATTAGGATATTACAAGGACATTGTAGCTCGATATATGGCTATATGAAAATCACGCGAAATGTGAATATGCCTTATAGATTGGGCTAAGCGTGCTGTCAAACCGCACTACAAACCACTACCGGAGTCGAGGTGGGTTGATGTCGTCTCCAAAACCAACTAATTACCTGCGCGCGAAAGGTATATGAGGGTGAGAGGCGACATGAACTTTTAACCTCTCGCGGTGGTGTTAGTAGGAAAAGCTTCACTGACGTTCCTGGGTTTGAAATTTGAAAGGATCCATAGGTTCGCGATCCCTGTCCAGGCAAATCTATTATCGAGAAAAAATTCCCCTTCGGTTAAGCATATATGAAAATATATTAATTCCGAGGTAGAGCGAATTAGATATTAAAGGACATTGTAGCTCGATATATGTATATGAATCACGGAAATGTGATATGACTTATAGATTGGCTACGTGCTGTCAAAAGCACTACAAACACTACCGGAGTCGAGGTGGGTTGATGTTGTCTCCAAACCAACTAATTACCTGCGCGCGAAAAGGTATATGAGGGTGAGAGGCGACATGAACTTTTAACTCTCGCGGTGGTGTAGTAGAAAAGCTTCACTGACGTTCCTGGGTTTGAAAGGATCCATAGGGTCGCGCCCTGGTCCAGGCAAATCTATTATCGAGAAAAAAAATTCCCCTTCGGTTAAGCATTATATGAAAATATATTAATTCCGAGGTAGAGCGAAATTAGATATTAAAGGACATTGTAGCTCGATATATGTATATGAAATCACGGAAATGTGATATGACTTTATAGATTGGCTACGTGCTGTCAAAAGCACTACAAACACTACCGGAGTCGAGGTGGGTTGATGTTGTCTCCAAACCAACTAATTAGCCTGCGCGTGCGACGGGTCATATGAGGGTGAGAGGCGACCTGACTTTTACCTCTCGCGGGTGTGTAGTAGGAAAAGCTTCACTGACGTTCCTGGTTTGAAAGGCATCCATAGGTTCGCGCCCTGGTCCAGGCAAAAATCTATTATCGAGAAAAAATTCATTCTTCGGTTAAGCATATATGAAATATAATTCCTTTCGTAGTGAGCGAATTAGATATTAAAGGACATTGTAGCTCGATATATATATATATATATATATATATATATATATATATATATATATATATATATATATATATATTGCGCACGCGAAGTGCAACACGTAATTCAATGTTAAAATAAAGTTATTACAGTAAAATAATTCGTACACTAACAGAAGGTAAGGACTTCAGTCTTAAGCTTTGCGATCATTGCCTATTTAAGATAATATTCCACCGTATCTTCTTTTATATGTAAAAAATTACTATTATTATTATTATTATTATTATTATTATTATTATTATTATTATTATTATTATTATTATTATGTTAGTCAGTAAACGAAACCTGCTCATATGGAACAAGCCCACCAAAGAGGCCATTGACTTGAAATTCAAGCTTCCAAAGAATATGATGCTCATTTGGAAGAAGTAAGAAAATGAATGAAAAGCGAGTAATGTTTTGTTTATTTTATCCTGTAAAAAAAGGAATCTTAATCGTACGTGAACTTCACAGTCTAATTATGGTTTTTATGTTACGTTATTTACATTTCATATTGCTAATGGAGTCGTGTTTTTGTTATGAATATGAAACGTATTTGCTTATTGTTAACCAGTTAATCCAATATCCATTCATTCTGTAATGACGTAGCCCAAGGCTACAGCGAGTGGACCTTTTTAGATGTTCTGAGAAATGAAGGTACAGTCATAGCGCGTAATCACAACAAGGTGTTTGAACCATTATTTCCATACACAAACACATCTGTTGGCGTTTTGTATTCTGTCTCTCTCTCTCTTGTGTGTGTATGTATATATTAGTGTGTTCATGTGCGGTAAAATGATTACCCATACTCCTTTCAAATAGAGGGCTGACCCTTGTAAGTTCTATCCTTCCGATCTTCTTCAAATAACGTAGGGATCAGGTTGCTGGTCCCATATACTTCCTCCATCTTGACTGCCACCCACCGCAGCCGACTAACCCAATACATAGTTTTCTAGTCTGTGGCTTACGTCAGTCGATATCCTTTCTCGTTAATAAGCCTTTGGTGATGGTTACATTCACATTCTTATTGGATCACTAATATTAATCTTACTAATTTTCTATCTTGGTATCCATTCTCCCAAGGCGTAGGAATGATTGTGTATATTATACGCATGTCTATGTAAACCACTTCGCTAAATGCTGGTCTGTTTTGCCACCTAAGCAAAAATTTTGCCAGCTTCGTCACTTCGACCACCCCTACCCCACCCCCTCACCCTTTTCATCTTACAGCCTTTCCCACTAGCCACACAAGTCAGGGAATTTGTTTATCTTAACAGCTCCCCCCCCCCCCCACCCCCCATGACCCCATTCTGAACGTTACACAACAACTTCCTCTCCTTCCCTACTGAGGTCGTTGAAACCTAAAAATGCAATTCTAACTTCTTTCTTAACAAACAAACACAACTAATTTATATGTATATATATATATATATATATATATATATATATATATATATTTATATATATATATATATATATATATATATATATAAATGTATGTAGTGTGTGTGTGTGTAATTGAATCACATAAATATGGAACGTGATGAATATATGAAGACAAAATCCATCTTTTCTCTTTCCTTCGTGGATTTTGTCTATATATATATATATATATATATATATATAATGTATATATATATACATATTATATATATATATATATATATATATATATACATATATATATATATATATATATATATTATATATATATATATATATATATATATATATATATATATATATATATATATGTGTGTGTGTGTGTGTGTGACGCACCAACACACACCTCATTCTCAGAGCGAGCCAGCCTTACATGTAAGCAAGTAAAACCTCCACCACGTGACTTGAGATTGTACTGTAGGGTGGAAGCTTCCCTCCTAGCCAGTAGAATTTGTCACTAAGGACAGAAATAGATTATAAGGGTACGTTTCCTTTTCTCTCTCTCTCTCTCTCTCTCTCTCTCTTCTCTCTCTCCTTGTTCTACTTGACCGTGTTAACTACCTGCCGGTGAACTCATGTCGTTGTTGCATATACATTTTTTTTTCAAGGGTCGTGCGCCCCCCCCCCCCCTACTACCTTCTTATTCTATACACGCGCGCTCACACGAACGCATTAGCAATCTCGCGCGCGCGTGTCCTTAACATAGGCACGTTCACATTCTTCAGTCATTACTCACAGTTTCTCTGAACAAATACCTTTCAATGTACCCTTTTGCATGTAACCTTTAGAAAAAAAATAAACGTTAACATTTAGAGGAAAGTATGCTATTTATTTTTTTTAGAATATTCCTCAACCACGGATATCCCCGTCGCCCTGCAAGGTAGCCCTTTTTATTTTTTATTTTTTATTAATGTTTTATTTTTTTTATCCTACAACCTAAAACTTTTTTTTTTTTTAATTTTTTTTTCAACCTAAACTTCACCCCCTTCCCCTCCTCCCCCTCCCCTCCCCTCCCGTCTCTGATCCTATATCTAATAACAAACATTCCGTAGTGTCTCCATTAAAAGAAATTCTAATAAATAAATCCCTATTTCGAATAAAACACCCACATTCTCAATGTGAATGTATTATCTTTTTTTTCTTGAGACAAACTGTCATTTTGCTTATGAATGTCAGCCATTCTTTAAAAAAGATAAACCCGTTTTCAATAGACTTATTGCCCATACATCATTAATATACTGAACATAACATAGAAAAAGAAAACAACCTTTTGAAAAACATTTCATTTCTTGGGGAAAATTAGTTTCATGTCAGAAAACTATTTCCTTGAAAACATTGAAACTTAAGTGTCTTTTCATTCGCGAAAAAAAAACAAAAAAAACAAGAGAACTTCTTTTCATTCGCGAACAAAAGTGTGCATTTCCCCCGTACAAATCTTGAGAGTTCCCTCCCCTGGATTGATTGATTGATTGATTGATTTGTTTGTCATGGGACGCGGCGACTGTTGTCACTGACGCCACTCCTTGAAAGGGAACGATTTCATATGGAATAGAAATCATTCATTTGGAAACAAACCCGACCATCCCCTTAGGAAACTAATCCCTTACCAGAGCTGAACAAAGAATCGAGGTCACCCTTTTTTATTGTCTATTTTTTTTTTAATCCGTATGGACCCAAGAAAGACTTGTCACGTGACATTGGAACCTCAGGTAAGTTAGTTCCGATGGGATGGATGAAAAAAGGAAGGAAGGATCGGACTGACACGTAACGATAAGTTTATTGGTGGTGATGATGGCTTTTACTTGTTATTTGTGTGTGTGTGTGTGTGTGTGTGTGTGTGTGTGTGTGTACTGATGTCGTCATGCGCATGAAAATACTAAAAAAAATGATATGTTTTTTTTTTTTGTCGTTCATCGTAGATGGTATTTACATACGAAAGTATTAAAAACCGATTACTGTTATCGTACTGTATTTGTTTTGCTCTTCAACAAGTCTTGAAAATATGGATAACTTGGCTCTCCTTTCTTTATTTTTACCTTCATGTTGTTTACTGTGCATTATTCCTTGAACGGCAATTGAATATGTTTTATATTTTAGGTAATGGCGAAATCTATGTAGGGTAATTTGAGTAAGTATGGAGAAAGCATGTAGTGTTTGAGGAAGTATGGAGAAAGCTTGTAGTATTTGAGTAAGTATGGAGAAAGCATGTAGTATTTGAGTAAGTATGGAGAAAGCATGTAGTGTTTGAGTAAGTATGGAGAAAGCATGTAATGTTTGAGTAAGTATGGAGAAAGCTTGTAGTGTTTGAGTAGGTATGGAGAAAGCAATGTAGTATTTGAGTAAGTATGGAGAAAGCTTGTAGTGTTTGAGTAAGTATGGTGAAAGCATGTAGTATTTGAGTAAGTATGGTGAAAGCATGTAGTATTTGAGTAAGTATGGAGAAAGCTTTTAGTATTTGAGTAAGTATGGTGAAAGCTTGTAATACTTCAGTAAGTATGGAGAAAGCTTGTAGTGTTTAGTAATTATGGATAAGTATGGAAAGAAAGCTTCTAGTGTTTGAGTAAGTATGGAGAAAGCATGTAGTATTTGAGTAAGTATGGAGAAAGCTTGTAGTATTTGAGTAAGTATGGAGAGAGTATGGAGAAAGCTTGTAGTGTTTGAGTAAGTATGGAGAAAGCATGTAGTATTTGAGTAAGTATGGAAAAAAGCTTGTAGTATTTGAGTAAGTATGGAGAAAGCTTGTAGTATTTGAGTAATTATGGTAAAAGCTTGTAATACTTCAGTAAGTATGGAGAAAGCTTGTAGTGTTTGAGTAAGTATGGAATAAGTATGGAGAAAGAAAGCTTCTAGTGTTTGAGTAAGTATGGAGAATGCATGTAGTATTTGAGTAAGTATGGAGAAAGCTTGTAGTATTTGAGTAAGTATGGAGAGAGTATGGAGAAAGCTTGTAGTGTTTGAGTAAGTATGGAGAAAGCATGTAGTATTTGAGTAAGTATGGAAAAAAGCTTGTAGTATTTGAGTAAGTATGGAGAAAGCTTGTAGTATTTGAGTAATTATGGTAAAAGCTTGTAATACTTGAGTAAGTATGGAGAAAGCTTGTAGTGTTTGATAAGTATGGAGAAAGTATTTAGTATTTCAGTAAGTATGGTAAAAGCTTGTAATACTTGAGTAAGTATGGAGAAAGCTTGTAGTGTTTGAGTAAGTATGGTGAAAGGATGTAGTATTTTGAAGTAAGTATGGAGAAAGATTTTAGTATTTGAGTAAGTATGGTGAAAGCTTGTAATACTTGAGTAAGTATGGAGAAAGCTTGTAGTGTTTGATAAGTATGGAGAAAGCATTTAGTATTTCAGTAAGTATGGTAAAAGCTTGTAATACTTGAGTAAGTATGGAGAAAGCTTGTAGTGTTTGATAAGTATGGAGAAAGCATTTAGTATTTCAGTAAGTATGGTAAAAGCTTGTAATACTTGAGTAAGTATGGAGAAAGCTTGTAGTGTTTGATAAGTATGGAGAAAGCATTTAGTATTTCAGTAAGTATGGTAAAAGCTTGTAATACTTGAGTAAGTATGGAGAAAGCTTGTAGTGTTTGAGTAAGTATGGTAAAAGCTTGTAATACTTGAGTAAGTATGGAGAAAGCTTGTAGTATTTGAGTAATTATGGTGAAAGCTTGTAATATTTGAGTAAGTATGGAGAAAGCTTGTAGTGTTAGATAAGTATGGAGAAAGCATTTAGTATTTCAGTAAGTATGGTAAAAGCTTGTAATACTTGAGTAAGTATGGAGAAAGCTTGTAGTGTTTGATAAGTATGGAGAAAGCATTTAGTATTTCAGTAAGTATGGTAAAAGCTTGTAATACTTGAGTAAGTATGGAGAAAGCTTGTAGTGTTTGAGTAAGTATGGTGAAAGCATGTAGTATTTGAGTAAGTATGGAGAAAGCTTGTAGTATTTGAGTAAGTATGGAGAAAGCTTGTAGTATTTGAGTAAGTATGGAGAAAGCTTGTAGTATCTGAGTAAGTATTGAGACAAAGCTTTTAGTATTTGATTAAATATGGAGAAAGCTATTAGTGCACATTTCTAATGCTCCGTTTCTTACATTTCGTTCCATGGTGATCAGAATGAACTCTTATTAATCAAGACAACAACTGTACCGTTTTATTTTTTTTTTTATTATTTTTTCCATTTTAATGGAATATTACATTTCTGCCTATCAATTTATCCTTTCCTTCACCGAAGAGGATTTATTTAATGCTTGAATTAGTTTGTGCTTGCTTGCGTGCATCCATTTGTACTCATGAGAAGAAGAATTGGCGGAAGGACGAGGTAGAACGAAAGGGGAGTTGGGGGGCAGCCCCCCCCCCCCACTGGCAGGGAAGGGGGGGTGTGTTGCTAGAGGAATCTTGGCATCAATGAAGGACCCTTGTGTTAAGGACATTCCTTTTGTTTCTTGGTCTTCTCTCTTTCCTGGTCCCTCTCCACCTCCCACCCAAAAATTCCCAACACCCCAGTGGCCCCCTAGCAACCCTACCTAACACACACACACACATTGAATGCCAACAACTGAGAGTTGTTGTTTCTTGGTGTTCTATTTTAGAATCAATTTTAGTTTTCCAATTTAATCTTAATTCTTAGGCTCCATTTTATGCATAGCAAAAAATATTTACGTGCACTCGGTTTCTGGTTGTGACTGATCAGTGATACTTTTGTGAAATGTGAATATTATATAACACTATTTTGCTTATCGGGGAGTGAGCCTACAAACCAATTTTGTTGTTTTTTGGGTGTGGGGTGGGGGGGGGGGGGCAGGAGGGTAGGAAAGCCCTATGGAAGAGCCTAAAAAAGTCTGGAAAAGGTGTTTCGCGTTGAGTTAAAAGATACAGGAATTTTAGGATAGGATATTTACGATTTACTTATTATAATGAAAATGTAAAAAGTAAATAGTGTGCATGTTAAACAGTACAGAAAAATTATTACCAATGAAATATAGCATGTTTATTTTAATTTTTGTTATTGAAACAAGATTCTATTTGACCGTAGATTTTAACATAATTTTTACAACTTACGTGTAAGGGGAAAACCTTGCTCATGTCCTGTGTAAGCTGGAGGTCGGATCACGCCTTTTTTAATAAGCAAACTATAGCGGAGAAATAGATCTATTATAGATCAGAATCAAAGAGGAAAAATAGAAATTGTAAGTGTGCACGTTAATCAGGTAATCGGCTTATCTTTTTAATCCCTCTGTATAAAACGAAAGGCAAATTCAAATTATTTTTTGTGTGTTACCTACAATCTACGTTTAATGAACCCCACGTTTAACTGCCACATATTCCCGAACAAGAAAATACGGGACAGTAAGCCATGAGTGATATACTTCAAATACGAAATGGTTTGAATATTTCCAGCACTGTCAGCTAGACTTGTATGATCAATAATTATTCCTTTGGGGTGACGATTGATACTTTTTAAATAAAAAGAAAATGTTCATTGGGTTTTCTACATCTCATAACACGAATGATTAAAAAAAAAAAAGAGAAGTAAGAAGGATAGTCATTAGTAAAAGCAAGGCAAGGTATTAGTAAAAAATATAATTAAAATTTTTTTTTCGCTAAATTTTACTAAAAATGTCAAGACATAAGTAGTTGGTGATGATATGACCGACAAATATTGAACACAGTGAGAATAATCTTAATTTTGAATATTAAATGTGCATCTTTCTTCTGTACATTATAACAAGGACCTTTTTCTTTTTGTTAATTTTTGCTTTTTGTATTTTCCCCTTAGTAAATACAAAGATTATATATATATATATATATATATATATATATATATATATATATTTATATATATATATATATATATATATATATATATATATATATATATAATGTGTGGACTTGAATATTTTTAAACCCAAATAACACAGTGAACTTTTTCTTTTTGTTAATTTTGCTTTTGTATTTTTCCCCTTCGATGAAGTAAATATTAAAATTTAATATATTTATATATTGTGTGTGTGACTTGAATATTTTCAATACCCAAATAACCCGCGTTTCTTCGGTGCAAGTATTGGGTATCTCCCTTTTGTTTTCTCAAGACAGCTCGTCCAAACAGACTTTGACCTGGATGTCGAGAACTCGCCCCCAGATGATTGACAGGAAAACGAAGTTTAATCCTATTCGGTCTGTTCCTTCTGAGACGCGTCAAGACGCTGAGTCAGGGAGAACGTTCTGATAGGGGAGGGGTATAAATCAATCTCTCTCTCTCTCTCTCTCTCTCTCTCTCTCTCTCTCTCTCTGAGTGAAAGATGAATCTCTTAGCCCCACGGTGATTTTAAAATTAAAAACGTCAGACAGATCCCGGGGAGAATTTCATATTGGAATGATTCTTCGAGGGAGAATATTGGTTTGCGAAGGTAATATAATATATACCTAGCGGATATTTCATACACATTTGTGGCCATAAGGGAAGTCCCGAGATCGATCCGTTGGGGGGGGCGACCGAGCATTGGATCGGGTATGTGGTGATTTGGCAACTGCTGTTGGTCGCAGGTAGATAGAGAAAGGGACGAGTTTGATCAAAGCTGTTCTTTTAGACTTGCTAAATGATGCTACATTTTGAAGATATATATATATATATATATATATATATATATATATATATATATATATATATATATATATGTGTGTGTGTGTGTGTGTGTGTGGTGTGTGTGTGTATGCATGTATATGTATAAAATGTATATATACTACATCCTCGCCAAACCAAAGTTCGTAAATTATGAAATTTGCAGTTCCGTCATTCCAGTTGAATTTAATTGCATGGAGCGTCAGTTCTGGCAGTAATCGTATGCAGAATTCATTTCATTGGTGATTCACTGTTTCAGAATGAGATGATTACATCGCAATACTCACTTTGAGGATGCAAATTAGTCTTTCATGTCATGTTGCACCAGGTGGGTAATGTTTTTCAGAAGGAAAAATTAAATTTCCCCTGATATAAGCGATGATTTATGCAGCATACAAGTAGCACTGGGAAGCTGTTTTCAATTCTCTCTCTCTCTCTCTCTCTCTCTCTCTCTCTCCATCATATTAGGACAGATTATAATTACTCATAAGATGAATGTTTATAGGGTCATATTTTGTAAATTGATATCTACTGAAATTGTGCAGGTGCACTGACTGATATTTCAGAGTATGTTAAAATTTCAAGACTAATTTGAATGTATTTTACAACGATTCTGTGATTTTCTTCTCGCTTATGCAGTTGCTCTCTCTCTCTCTCTCTCTCTCTCTCTCTCTCTCTCTCTCTCTCTCTCTATATATATCTATATATATATATATATATATATATATATATATATATATATAATATATATGTATATGTACAGATTTATAATTGTTTATGGGAAATTACTTTTTTTTCTAATTTGTTATTTTATGGTTAGATTTCGTTATGATAATAAATCCGTTGTGCCAATTGGCCGAGTCTCGTGTGCTGCAGAATCTCTTGGCTCAACTAGAAATATACAAGAGTGTTTCACTTAAGTTTAATCTAATTACTCTGATGGCTCTAGGTAAACTATACCAAGTGAGCCGTTGACGACTCCGCCTCCCAACTGCTAGGAGCTGAAAGGGGAAAGCTCCCTGTATAATCTCATTACTCCGTCCTTTTTTATAACGTCGAAAGTAGTCTAATTGAAGACGTTGGGTACGCTTAACAATGTGATGCGTTCGGTAACATGATTTGGTGCGAACCAAGTTACACGGTACAGTCTGTAACATGACGGCAGGCAAAAGTTGCTTAGAAGAATCCCAGGTTACGTAACGTCCTGACAGATAGATGTCTTCCCGGAGGCCAGCTTCGGTGAAATGTACTCCTTTATGGAAAGTTCTTTATGGAAAGTTCTTTATGGCTTGAAGACACTTCTTTTTTTATTATTGTACAATCGGATATTGCTTATTGCCTTACTTGGAGGGAAATTGCGATACTTCCCTTTTATTGATAAAGTTTCTTGACATTTGTAGGTGCAATGAAAAGTTGTTTTAAATGGTGACCTTTAATATTGCTTCACTTTGAATTTAGCTTTTTTCTCGGTGACGCTCGTAATTGCATGGGCGTCTGATGTTTATGACTGCAATTTGTTACGTAAGTGTGACGTGAAACCATATACATATACTTCTGATTGTAATGTTTTTGTACATTCTCCATAATATCCCAGTGATGCATGTATTTGTTTACATATACGACATCCCTTAATTGCAATGACCAATTGGACACGCAAGCGAGTTGCCAGTAACACATGACTAAGATTGTATCACTACCAAAGTGATTACGGGACAGCTTACACTGGCAACCCACGATGACGTCACTGAAAAGATGGGTATGAGATGTTAAGTGAAGGTCGTATTTAAAGAGGTACCCTCTCTAGGTACCCTCTCTAGATACCCTCTCTAGGTACCCTCTCTCAGAGAAGAAGCCTTGACAGATAAAGGTTATAGGGCAAGGGGAGGAGGATTCATGGGATTAGATATACGCTACTCTCTCTCTCTCTCTCTCTCTCTCTCTCTCTCTCTCTCTCTCTTGGGTACAAATTATATTGGTTTTCCCATGGGTACATTTCAGTGCCCCGTTTCTCAAGAGCCATCCAACTGGCCTTTCGTCGTCGTCTTACCGTAGAGACCCTTACCACTTCCTCCTCCTGCCCACGTCGTAGAGCTATCTACTAGATCCAACCAGCTGTTGGCAGCAAGAAAGTGTGGGATTTGGGGGATAGGAACAGGAAGTTCAAAGACCGGATCAGGTGTGCCTTAGCAGAGAGGATATGAGTAGGAGGGCGCTGGGAGTGAAATTGTGCAACCTAAGAAGCAATGTCCATTTGCTGATCGTTTTATGTAATGCTTGGTGTATCTTTACTTTTCCGGTACACGGTATCATTTGATAGTTTATTGACTGGTTATTTTGATAAATATTATTATTATAATATGATAGCGGCGTGTAATGTGAGGAGGTACACTGTCTGTGTGTTTTTTTTTCCGAAATGACGCGGAGTAGCTTGCTTAGTTTGGAAACACGAAAAGCATTAGGGGTGACATGAAGAACTATACAGCTCCAAAGCACTAGCTGTTGGTCATTGCAACAACCTTAAACAAAATAGAAATAAGAAAATGCATGATTTGCACTGTCAGCATTTGTTTAGTTTTTTTTTATGATAAATGTCGAGGTGAGTTCTGTTGCATATGGGTCTGAACATTGCTGTTTGTCCTGTCTTTCATTGTTATTATTTACTTATTTATTTGGTGTACAAGATTCAATAAATAAGTGCTGAGGAGTCTGTATAATTTTCCATTTTTGGTCCACGCTTCCTTAAAGGAATACCAGTGCTAATATTGGTAAATGTTAGCAATTACCAGATTTGTTTCAGTAATTTTAGAATTGTCTTCTTGTTATGTTTGGCCAGGAAAGCGGTGTTGATGCTGTTTTTGGATTATATGATATAAAGATATTCAACAATATTTTTTTACAAGGAGGGTGGTATGGACGAGAGAGCAGAAAAAAAGAGCTGTAGCCTGATTTATGACTTTCATTGGGGAAAGTAAAGGAAGGTTAGCAGTTAAAAAAAAAAGATTTTAAAGAAAACTGGAAGATGAAAGCAGATTCATTACTTTGTCAGCCACGAAGCTTTCGACACTGTCTGACAATCGAAATGAACTATCAGATAAACAACATGGCCATACATAGCCTCGTTTTCGCAACTTTATCTCAAAATCTTTGTCCTGAACAGCCGTCATCACGAAGTTTTGCCGGATTTTAAGGGGTATAGGGAAAAATTGAGCATCACTACGTCTCCTACCCCACCCACGTCTCAGTGGTCTTGACCTGCCACCTCGGTGGCCGTGTGTTCGATTCTCGGGCATACCATTGAGGTGTTAGAGATGTGTATTTCTGGTGATAGAAGTTCAACACTCGACGTGTTTCGGAAGTCACGTAAAGTCGTTGGTCCCGTTGCTGCATAACCACTGGTTCCATGCAACATAAAACAACCATGCAAAACAAACAACCCCCCCACCCCCTTCCCTCATTTCCCCCACGCTAATCCATCTTTCTCGTCTCCCACGATCGTCGTTAAAATACCCGAAATGGAGATTTCATTGTCTGATTCTGAAATTGGGAGATTTGATTCAGAGTAGTGTTTTGTATTGGTTTCGAGCAAATAGAGAGAGAGAGAGAGAGAGAGAGAAGAGAGAGAGAGAGAGAGAGAGAGAGAGGAAATACATATGTGACGCGTCACTCCCTATACTCACGCACATATGCGCGGCGCACAGACAGATGTGAATGCAATTAATATATTTCTTTTTTTCGTTTATTGTTACATAGACTTATTGTAACGCATAGCTGGTGGTAATCTTTCAGTCAGTTAGAGAATTTTTGGAGGGTTTGGGATTCCTTACTCGTTTCGATTGGCTATGAATGTAAATTCGTCATTATTATTCTAGTTCAGGTGAAGAAATATACTTTAGTTGGAAATTCGTTATGGGATGAATATAAGATTTGTTAAGAGCTTCATTGATTTAGTGTGGAATCGCCTTATTTAACTTGAGTGGAGAGGCTTTATTCAGGATATTGTTTTAGTCAAATATGGCCTCATAGATTCAAGAAGTATGAGATTCTAAGGGGAAAAATTGTTTATAACTCACTTCAAGAACAGTCTCGTATAACTATGATGAAAACTGAGACAAATTTAGCGAAATGTAGCTTTAGCTAAACATGGCTTGTTATATCTGTTGTCCAAGATATTGGAAAATCAGGAGAGATTAGATTTTTATAGCCAAATCAATCATTCACTGTCTGTACTAAGCGCCTCAGTGGCGTGATCGGTATGGTCTTGACTTGCCACCTCGGTGACTGCGAGTTCGACTCTCGGGCATTCCGTTGAGGTATTAGAGATGCGTATTTCTGGTGATAGAAGTTCACGAATCTCGACGTGGTTCGGAAGTCACGTAAAGCCGTTGGTCTCGTTGCTGAACAACCACTGGTTCCATGCAACTTGAAAACACCTTACGAACAAACAAACAAACTATCTCTACTGCCATATGGCAAGCAATAGTAGCCTGGCATTTGGCAAGCATTGCTTGAGATTGGTGCTGTCGAAAATGTGGACAATCACAAAAGAATAGATTGCAAGTAAACTTGGATCTGGAGGAAGATTATAAATACACTTCTGTTCCAATATAAATAGCGGACGTTCCTGTCGATACAGGTGGTCCGGTACTTTGTGAATGTCTCGTCGACCTGTTTACGAATGACTGATCTAAGAGGGCCGCTCCATTAATTGCCGAATTTTAACAGGAATTATCGTATTCGTGTGGAGAAAAATATTCAGCTATGATTTGGAACATTTTTATTTTCTTATGTCGAAAAAAAAAATTACAACATTGTTCATTTAGTAAAATTACATTTAAAAATTACATTTAAAATCGAGTAAAATTTCATTTAAAATTTTCATTTAAAATTAAATTTAAAACCGAGTAAAATTACATTTAAAATTTACATTTAAAATTTACCTTTAAAAAGACATTTGCAATCGAGAAAAATTACATATAAATTTTAATCTAAAATTACATTTAAAATGAGTAAAATTACCTTTAAATTACATTTAAAATTTACATTTAAAATTACATTTAAAATCGAGTAAAATTACATTTAAAATTTTAGACATTGTTCATCGACTAAAATTACATTTAAAAATTTTCCAGATGAATATTCAACAAGCAAGGATAATTTTTATTTTATGATTTTCAACTTTGTATTTTTTTATTTTTTTATTTTATTATTTTGTTTCTCTTGCAAGGCAACAGTGCCAGGGGGCCTCTTTCTTTGGCCAGATGTCCCAAAAATCATTGCGTGCTGTTGATGTAGTGTAATTAATTGAAGGAAGGTTGTTTCTGTTTGTTTGTTTGGATTTTGTCTTCTGGAGTTTTATGTTTGTGTTCTTGACTCGTCAAATGTGGACAAATATCCCCGGATTAATCTCGTGCTCCCTATATTCATCTTCGCTTGTAGGGACTGGGTATCGAGAGAGAGAGAGAGAGAGAGAGAGAGAGAGAGAGAGAGAGAGAGAGAGAGAGAGAGAATTATTGCCGCCAACCAACTTGGACAGACCATAATTATTGAACCTTTTATTTTCATAATATCATCTTATATTATCGGTGCATCTATGTTAGTGAGCGTTACGGTTTATCCTCATCTCTAACTACAACTGCTGATACTGTTGTCGAGATTGGATCAGGAATTAATTGTAATTCGGCTTTTGTAATTGATTGCACAATTCCGAGAAACGATTCTATATATATTCTAACTAGTGCTTCACAGAATCATTTAAATTTCCTGATGAAGTCTAATTCAGTTGCAATTTTAACACGAAAAGATAACATTAGACCAACATTTTTACCGCAATCCTAATTATTGTTCGTGATGGATTCGATAGCAAGTTTAACTATGGCCTTACTGCTTATGGCTGTCGAGAGAGAACGATTAAAAAAACTGACGGGGAACGATTCATCGACAGAAAACCTTATTCATTTTTCGTTTTGAAATTGAAATGTCTGTCAGAATCCGACTCCATCTTGCATCGTTTCATTACCCGAGTTACTGGGTTCTTTATCTCTCCGTGTCGAAGTCTATTTCACGAAATTGAAATAAACGGCTTTTATCAGGCATTATACTGCTGGCGTTGTTTAGCGCAGATATGTTGCTGCGGTGGGATCGATAGATAACTACTACCACTACTCTCTCTCTCTCTCTCTCTCTCTCTCTCTCTCTCTCTCTCTCTCTCTCTCTCTCTCTCTCTTTGCATCCTTCAATTCCCAAAAAACAAAATTACACCATCATATTTTGGCCGCTGAAAAAAAAAAAATTATTTGTAAATTCTATTTAGGTATTGTCTGAGGTTCTTCAGACTTTTTTCCATGGAAGTGATCCAGTCAATCGGGCCACTGCTTGTAGTACAAGGTGGAGAGTATTATAATATAATACTTGACAAACTGAAGTATATTTTTCTCGTCTGGAAGCTGATAGGAATCCTTCATACCTCATTAAGCCATGCTACATTTGACGTTCAGTGATAAAATTGCTATGATATCATTTATATTCTTTTGGCAGAATTCTAAGTAAAAAAAGAATGGCCCTTTTTCTTCCAAGTGTTTAAATTGATTTAATTGTGTATGAATAGCGTTTTATTTTAACTTTTATTTCCATCTTTGACATTTCGTTATCTTGTCGGGAGAGATTTAATCGCAGGCGTTTTATCAGTAGAGGACCTTGGATTTCAAGACGCATTTTCCTTATTTGATAAGTTTCTATGTTAACATTTTGCATTCATCTAAATAGGGTAATCATTTATTTGCTATCTGTGTCAAGGAGCCTCGCTGCATTGAGAGAGAGAGAGAGAGAGAGAGAGAGAGGAGAGAGAGAGAGAGAGAGAGAGTCAGCACGTTAGCAAAATACTAGATCACCTAAACAAGAAACCATAGTAACTTCATGGTATTACGCAAAACGGCAGACGGCAGTGTCTTATTTATATGGAGGTTACAACCTCAGACAGACACGTGTGTGTTTGTGTGTTTGTGTGTGTGTGTGAAGCAGCATATCTTGGACTCGTACCCAATGTTTGTTTGTTCCGAGACGGACACTTTTTGTCGTAGTTTATCGATTTTCACTGATGCGAAGAGGATGCGTGTCTCTCTCTCCTTGAGGAACGAACGAAACAGTCATGAGATGGCATATAGGACCTTACGTTTTGTTGTGTCGTTTTCTCGTCTTGCCTTTTTGTATTACTTCGTCATGGATTATTTATTAAAGTATACCTCTCTGTTATGGAATGCAAGTTCTTAGATAACTCATGTCATTACTGTGAACTCACGGAGAATTTTTTATAAAATGTAATTTTTCGTTCTTGGATTATGCTTATAAAGTGAGAAGGTGTTTTAAAAAATGGTTGGAGGCAGCTAAAGTTACAGCTTTTGCAGAGTTAGAAGAGTTAATTATATTGGATCGATTTTTTAAAATCGTTGCAGTAGTGATACTCAAGGTTGATAGTTAGAAATCTATTCATTATTTACCTAGATGTTTAAAAATGGCTATTTTTCCGTAATTTTCAGGTCTTTTGCCAGATGCTCATGATATAACAAGTCCTCTTCATGCTCCTATGGTTCAGTATTTATCTTAAGTCCTCTAAGATCTAGAATACTCATATTCTTAAAGAATATCCCGGTAGTCTTCATTTATGCAGCACTCGTAATATTCTCAAGGTCAACCAACCTCACAGTTCTTCGAACTAACCTGAGGTCAAGGTCGTGTTCTTCGAAATAATCTGAGGTCAAGGAGACCGTGTTCCTAAAATGAAGTGGCCCTTACGGTAGTGTCCTAATTTCTCCAAGCTCCTTAAAGTGGAGAGTTCTTTGAATGATCTCAAGGTCGAGATCTCTCCGAGTTCCTTGAGTTCGGGAAAAACTGAATGCTCCGACGGTCAGGATTTATCAAAAGTTCCATAGCTGTCCTCTCGAGGGTCGTGGTTTTTTTTCAGAGATCTCGCCATGCAGAATTCCGTCACAAATTGAATTAAAAGGCCACTTAATTCCCTCAGGGTCCATATGTATTGAGTTCCTCAAAATGAGGTGCCGTCTGGATGGTCTCAGTGTCAAGATCTCTCAAGTATTCTTTAAACTGGTAAGTTTTTATTTCACTTGGAAAAATTTAAAATTAAGACAGAAGTGTTGTATAAATTTAATAATTGTTTAAATCCTTCAACATACTATCAGTTTGGGGTACTATGGGTTTTTCTAGTGCTCTGATGCTAAGAGTACTCAGAGTTTGATCAGAGTGAGATACGCATAGAAAGAGAGCTTAGTGTCCCTGTATTTATAGGTAGAAAAGACCAGTGGGAAGTGTTGTTTTAATTTTATTAATTGTTTAGATCCTTCAACATACTATCAGTTGGGGATACTCGGAGTTTTTCTAGTGCTCTGATGCTAAGAGTACCCAGAGTTTGATCAGAGTGAGATACAAAGAGAAAGAGAGTTTAGTATCCCTGTATTTATATGTAGGAAGAGGAGCCACTGGAAGTGGAATATATAATGTTATGGATTTCGAATTAATTTCGAACCTGATATCACCGGAATTGGGTACGAGATTGTTATGGCAATAAATATTCACTTCTGGTTCCGTATCACTTTAGTCAATGAAGTAATCCAAAGAAACCGAAGGCTATGGAGTGGTATGAGGTTTGTCCATTTCCTCCTCAGAATCTCATTCCTGCAATTATTGTCGTTGTTGCTGACGGTCATAGTGACAGATTGCAATTCTTGATTTATTACGCAGTTTCTAGTACCCCGTTACTTATCTATCTGTCTATGCGAGTGTGTGTACTCATGTATACAAGTGTATGTAGACAGGTATATTGTGTAGATATATGGTCACCCACATGCTTTTATATATATATATATATATAAATATATATATATAATATATATATAATATATATATATATATATATATATATATATATATATATATATATATAATAGCAGGTGAAAAGGCAAAACAGCTCAATACATGGGTTGCTTTATTGTTGCCAACGTTTCAAGACTATGGTCTCATTTTCAAGGCTATAAAAAACAGAAATACATAAATTACAAACTTGTCCAGCAAGATCAACATAAATTGTTACATACGAATAAGCACGAGAAAAAAAAATATATGTATATAAAAATTTTAAATAAAAATCAAATAACTAAAAACAATGTATTAAACACTAGGTAAAAATTGTTAAATATATATATATAAAACAAACCTTATAACCCAAGGTTCGGTTGCTGAAAGGCCTGCCAGAGCGAGGAGTCGTCGAGATAACCAAGAAAAGAAGATAAGAGTGGGCGGTCTAAGCAGTGTGGAACTGCTGTAGTGTTGTTATTCAATGTTGGAAAGAGGTGCTTAATGGCCAAGGATTCGAGTTTAGGGAGTTGGTTTTCATTAGGGCTGGATAAAATTATCTTAAAATCATCGTAGTTGATTCTGCATTTGCATATTTCTTCATGGTTTCTAATATTTGAACGCTCTGGACTAGAAAGCTTCATCCCTGTGCGGTAACTAATGCCTATGTGTGAGTCACATCGTACTTTGAGCAGTCGGCGAGTGCTTCCAACTAAGTCTGTTCGTTGCACGAACAGCAAGTGCACAAGTAAACTAGGCCAGATCGCATCAAAGTAGGCAATTTTTCTTTGTGTCGAAAGAATCCGCCTATGGTTTTTGGATTCCTTATGATGAATTTCACATCAACTGCTGGGAAATGTTTGTTCATTATCTTCCTCAAATGCGGTATAAATGAGATATCATAAGTGTATGGAAAGCTTACATAATATTTTAATTTAGAAGATAGATGCACTGGAGCTGGTGGCTGGAATATTTTCTGTAGGGTCTTTCTGACATAACTAGAGAACAGGGCAGTTGGGTAACAATTGGTCCTAAAGAATTCCTGCAAGAAATTAATTTCATTATGAAACAAGCTCCAGTTTGAAGTCAAGGCTATAGCTCTTTGAATTAGGGTTGACAACGAATTGAGCTGTTTTGCCTTTTCACCTGCTACATGATGGGGACTAGCCTCGACCTCTTATTGGATATATATATATATATATATATATATATATATATATATATATATATATATATATATATATATATTGTGTGTGTGTGTCATAGAATTCCCCCTGACGGCGTGGTTCTAGGGAGGCCATAGCAAAGTGCATACACATACACACGTAACGCACACACATATATGCGTATGTACATAAACAGATACACATACATAAATTAATATAAATAATCTATGTATGAGTGTATGTATCAATATATACAAGTACGCACAGACTATGCTCAAAACTACGTACGAAGCTTCTTAGTATGATGATGTGTTATTTTAGAAGGGCTAGCTGAAGGAATCGTGGCGCACGTAGCATGCAGACGAGTAAGGCAACTTTAGAGACAAGTCACGTTGAATCGAGCAAAGCACAAATCCGTCCTTTTCTTGCTACCTCGGCGAGGACTGAGAGAACCTTACAGAGAGAGAGAGAGAGAGAGAGAGAGAGAGAGAGAGAGAGAGAGGTCTTGAGTACCGGCCTTGCTATAGTACTAGCAGCAGACAGCAATGCATCTTTGTTCCTTTTGGGATACTTCCGAGATAGCGCCCCCCCCCCCCAAAGGGTTTAAACCCGGTATATATGTATCCACCTTTGCAGAGGCGTGTTCAGTACTTAGCCCCGCTGAGGATGATCGTAAAAACATCAACATGAGACTGTAAATATCAAAAAGTTTATGACCCCTAAGAAATATCAATCCTAGATATAAAGGGGGGCTAAACCCCCCTTCCCCTGAAAGCCCTTTTGGGTCACTTTCTGGGAAAGAATCTTTATATATATATATATATATATATATATATATATATATATATATATATATATATATATATATATATATTTTATTTATTTCCAAAGTAATATTAATCGTAGATAACCCCCCTCCCCCCAAAAAAAAAGAAGAAAAACCTTGGCGGTCACTATTTACTATCTAGGAAAAATACTTTCTTTTAAATGTGTGTGTGTATATATATATATATATATATATATATATATATATATATATATATATATATATATATATATATATATATATATATATTTACTTTAATAAGTTGCGTTCTCAAACAGGCTGTAAAGTCTATACTTTTAGATCCACCATTTGAACGTGAAGCTAAATGGTACGGCAACCTCCTCTCTCTGACATTATATTTTTACTAACAGGTTTCCGTTGAATGCCTTGATATTCGAAAGGGAATGAATAACGAAATTCTTTACCCAATTGTGACTCGAACCAGCTCTGGTTTGGGGACTTCAGTTCACTCTTTAGACCAATAAGCATTTGCTTATGTTATTTTGTATATGCAGCTGAAAAGGGAATAGTATTTCGACCTGTGTGGTTTTACTGTCATTGCCAGGTAGATATCCACGTACCAATAGCGTAGAGTATTGAAAGTAGAATGCGGTAGTTAAGGGGAACTCGCTGCTTATGTTTGTGAAAGTACTTTGTATGCTAACGTATAGTGTTCGTCATGATCATACGGCTTTGGAAGTTTTAGGTTACTGTCAGGTCATGAAAAACTAATAAATACCGTGTAGCCGCCGTAGAACTTCAGACTTTTTCCTCAATAAAAAGATAACTTGAAAATTTTATGGCACTTAAAACTTAAAGAATTATCCGTATTTATTTTTTTATAATTTTTTTTTATGTTTATGAAGAGATGGGTTGTATACGTGATCATCGTCAAGTAGGTCAGACCAGACTAGAATAATTTGTTTCTTTAACGATGCAAATAGTAGTGAATTACCGATGATATTTTTTTCTTCAAAAGTTAATGGTGTTTTAGAAAAACAGACGGACTGTTTATCAAGACATCCGTCTTAAAACAATATTATTTGTATATAGAAGAACGTTTTTACTTTTGTGTTCTCTCTGTTCAATACTAGAATAGTCTTTCCATAATCAAAGGACATATCCTTAATACTGTAGTGGGCCCCGACGTGCTGTTCATGCGCACATGCGCACCCCCATGATGCCATATCTCCCTTGCAAGGAGATCGACCTCCGAAAATTGAAGATGGTTTATCTCCAAGATTTAATATCCTGCTTCCTCACAACTCTCAGCCATCTTTTCCTCGATCCTTCAGGCTTTCCCTGAAATCAAAATTTGGCCCCGTTCAGATCTGCATTCATTCTACCATCGCTGCTCTACCCCTGTACACTTCAAAATACTTGTCCAGCAACATCTGCATTGTTTTCTTTTGAACTTATCCTCTGCATTCGCGCTCATCCACAGTATCGGTTTCTCTTCAGAGCTTGTGCTTCATCCAAACAGTTCATTCGCCAATAAGCCGCTTCGCCTGTAGGGGATTGTTGTTGGGGATGATGGATGGGTTGTTGCGTGTGGTTGTTCCTGATAAAAGCAAAGCAGCCACTGCTACATTCATCCTGTAATTCCCGAGTCGGTTTGAATTCTATGCGTTCGGAACGTAAACATTTGTCTTCTGGCGCGACATTGAAATAGTTACGAATAATAGTGACCAATTTCTGTTCGATGTCCCCGAATGTGGCAACCCGTCCATGATCTCTGCACCATTAAAAAAAAAAACGCGAAATGTACCCATTACTTGTTTTTCGATGTGGAGTAATGTCGGTCTACGGATCATAAACTGCACGTCTAGAATATTTTGCCGTCGTCCAGCCCTGGACCGGTCTCTCTTGGTACTGATCACAGGAGAGGCACACTGAATGATGGCACCTTGATAAGAGCTTATGGACGGTACGTAAAATCTAGAAAAGCAATTCCCAACCAGGGTTCCTCATGTCATCACCAGGGGTTCCGCAGGAAGTCTTGAAATAAGTGTATATTGCAAATGACGCTGATCTGAATTTACACAGCTCTAATAGCAGTGATAGATATTATATGCGTTATATTAAGTAATATATATATATATATATATATATATATATATATATATATATATACGTATATATATATATATATAAATATATATATATATATATATATATATATATATACATACATATACATATATATATATTATGAATATATATGTATAATATATATAATATATAATATATATATATATATATATATATATATATATATTTATATATATATATAGGTAATTCTCCGGGATAGATGGCCATGCGGGAGAGATGGCCCATCGATGTAATTCCTACATAATTCACCATATGGATCTGCCGCTCTCTCAGTAGTGAGTGCACTGTTGACATGGTCGGTTGATGTCGAAAAACCATAAAAAAACATCGCAATTGTGAGTATTTTAGATAAAATCTGTTCTCTTACTGTGAATAATTTTTGTTGTCATTGTACAAATGCTAAAAGATTATATATTTTAGTGAGCTTGACCTCTGAAACATATCATAATAAGCAAGTTGGTGTTCTCTGTACATACCTGCCTCATATGAAGTGGTACAAAGTCAAACATCGCTGTTTGTGTGCTATGGACATCTCTCCCTTGAAAATGGGAGAGATGGCCATCCTCGAGGAGTTATTTTTGTAGAAAAATGCAGTTATGTGTTTCCCTTTTTTCAGATGCCAAATAAGTACATATCAAAGCCTGGTAGTACTCGTGGGAAATGGAGTGAGAAGGGGCTGCAAGATGCTATTGAAGCCACCAAAAAGGGTACATCTGTGCGTCAAGCATCAAAGTTATTTAGTATACCACGAAAGACACTGGAACGAAGATTGAAAACTGGCAATGCAGCAAAAGGATTGATGGGACCAAGTTGTTCACTAGGCTTGAATAATGAAGAGATGGCTTCATGAAACATGCACATCCTATACTGATGAGTGTCAGTCATGTAGCAAAATCATAACTAAAAATCAAATTTAAATTTTAAAACTAAATTTTTCATTCTTGTTTTGTTTAAGTTTGTTCTGTTTGATACTTTTCCATTTGCTCTTAATTATGTTTTCACTGAATTATGCAAACACTGATGTGCTCTATTATAAGGAATACAGTTCTATTTTCATTTTTGTTCTGTCTAAGTAGGCCTACATCTGTTTTAATTTTTATCATGCAATAAGGATACAACTGGCATTAAAGTACTTTTTAAAAATCGTGAGTCTATGTATACTGTATATCCCCTTAATTATCATATTTATATTTAGACGTTTGCCATCTAACTTAAAATTATGGTGTGGCCAACTATCCCACAAATCTGTGGCCATCTCTCCCGGACACCTCGGGACAGATGGCCCACGAACAGTTTTAAAAAATTAAGTATTATGGTTACTTAATGACATATCTAAAGGTTGCCATTTATGCTATGGCAAGCTTATGCGTTGAAGAAACGGCTGTGATTTTGTTTTGGAAATATTGACAGAAAAAGTAGTACTTTTGGGGGTTTGAAAAAACTATGGCCATCTATCCCGGACTTACCCTATATATATATTACCATATGAAGATGTGGACATGAACCAATTTTGGTAATGGCAATGATAACAAAGAAGAAATAGGAGCGCAAGTATTCTTAGTCATGAATTTCAATGATTTAACTAATTTATCAGTCAGCGGTTTTTAAGGATCGCCGTCAAATTATGTTATATTAAAGACTTGATCGTCGTGCATCAACTTTTAAAGATTCATAGCTTGTTGTGTTTCATAACAGAATGTTCCCTTTAAAAAAAGAAAATAAATAAATAAAAAGGAAAAGGAAATTGCTTGCCTGCAGGATACGAAAGCGTAATTAAAACCGGCTTTTTTTTCTATCTCTTGTTTATCTGTTTGTTCCTCTGTTTATTCGAGAGAGTAATTTGGAGAGAAAATTATAGGCCCAAGGGCCCGTAAACGGAGTGGGGGCTAATCAGAGGATTATGTGTTTGTTGGCAGGCCAATGTCGCTGGAAGGAATCTACTGCGGTTGTGCCGCAGCTATAGAGAATTTCCGTGGAATTTCAGCGAACTTCGAGAACGGATGAGAATCATGTCAAAAATATAGATTTATCAGGACCTCAAAGTTCGCCCCCGTTGGACGAGCGGTTTTCGCGCTCGGCTACAAATCCGGTGGTCCGAAGTTCGATTCTCGGCTCGGTCAGCGGTAATCAGAGGAATTTATTTCTGGCGATAGAAGTTGAATTTCTTTGATATGATGTAGTTCGGATCTCACCGAAAGCTGAAGGTCCCGTTGCTAGGTGACCAACTGGTTCCTAGCTAACGTGAAAATATCTAATCCTTCGGGCCAGCCCTAGGAGAACCCGTAGGGAATTAGTACCTACAGTGCACCTCATGTGGTGCTCTGTATGTATTACTTAATTAAGGATCTTTGCAGCGTCCCTTCGGCTGCCACCACTTTTATTCCTTTTACCGCACTTCCGTTCATGGTCTCTTTCTTCTTTCTACCCTCTCCTAACAACTGTTTCATAGTGCAACTATTATGAGGTTTTCCTCTTGTTACACCTTTCAAACCTTTCTTCTCTCATTTTTTCTTTCAACACAGAATGACCTCATAGGTCCCAGTGCTTGGCCTTTGGCCTAAATTATGTATTCCGATTCCAGCCCTAGGAGAGCTGTTAAACTGTATTTATCATCGTGGATGCGCAAAATCATTCAATTCAAAGTACATCACAACAAAACAAGCTGATATACACTAAAAGGTCGATTCGCACAATGGGAAACTCCCCCCCCCCCCCCCCTCCCTCCCTTCCATTCTTATTCCCCTCAAGTCCTTCTTCCAGATGTCACGGAACAATGGCAGCGCTCGGGGTTCTGGAAATCGTGATGGATGCACTGTTGATATTCCAAAGGACTGCAAAACGCTGTGGCGTGTGGGTCCGGTTGGCTGGCTGCCTGCCTGGGTCAGATTGTGTTGGTTGTGTTTGTTGCAGTCCGCGAGGTGCTCGTGTCCTCGTGGAGGATGAGGGAGACTCCTGATGTGTTACGTCAGATACCCGTCATCATCTTCTCCTGGCTTATTTTAGGAAGTTCTCTTATACTGCTTGACTGCCTTGTTATAGTTTACAGTGAATAGTTGGTCGGTTATATAAATTCTTCTGTCTTAAACTTATTAAATACCTCGGAATTTTCAGATAAATCGACTTATCTCTGAGAATTTTACAGGGCAGACGGGAGCCTTGGATTCGCAAGTTTATTTTCAGATATCTCTGTTGCATCTTAGCTGCGTTAATCCTTATTCGCTCATGCCTGTAGTTGCTCGTACAGGACAGCTGACATAAATGGAAAATGTTTTCATACGAGTTTTATTTGTGTTGAGGGTTGTAAACAAGCTCACGCATACACACGCACAATATTTATATATAGTTTGTTATTGTTTACCAAAAGGAGAATTATTAGGAAAAGACTTCGTTAGGTGTTTTCTTTGCGCATTTATTATTACCTTGGAATAATTTTTTACGGTCGGCAATTTGCAAGTCTTGTGAAAAATCTCTCATCCTCTACCTCTTTGTGTACCTCTTTACTCCATTTTCTATAATTTCATTTCTCGACACGACCTTCATGCCTCCTGAAGCTCCTATCCACAGTATTTTCGCTTCTTTATTTTTTTAAGGGGGTTGGGTGGGAATTGAAGGTTGGGGTTACTTCTTAACCTTGACTTTTTTTCCCTGTAGCCTAACACCTTCCCCATGCTGCTAAAGCCTTATTGAAATCCTTCTTTCCTCCAACTTTATTCCCATACCTCTTCCCTCTATACCCTTCCCCCATACTCCAATAAAGCACTTATCCACGTCGTTTTTCTATTTATCTCCTCCTCATCCCCTCCCTCCCCACCAGAGTCCACCTTTCACTTGCATACCCTCGTCCCTCTCCTCCGTCGACAATGAATTGTCATTGGAATCCCTTTCCGAGACGGGTTATTGGAAATGACTCCTCTGCATCTTGGCTCGTGTTCATAAAGGGCCATTGATGCAAGGTATCACAGTTTGCCCAACATTCGAGCGCTGTCAGGCGGAAGGTTTCCTTCCTCGTGTTGTGTCTGTCATGTTTCTTTTATCCTCTCTGGTGGTTTTTTGTGCCTCGCTTTCTCATAGTTACACCTTGGAAAAAAAACTGTGGTCAGATTGTTTAGGTTTTATTCATTTAAATATAACTTTTTAAGGTTTTATTAATTAAAAAAAATTTTGCCTTGAACTAATGGCTAAATTAAAAAGCATTTCGAATCCCATATTGCTTAGCTAAATCATTTTTACCCCTAGGCGTTTAATGTGGTATCCTCTTTTATAATTTTTTTTACGTGTAAAACATCGTGGTTTGGTTTTATTGAAATGTAGTTAGTATAAAACCATATTATTAATTAGAATTTTTCTATATAATCTGAATTATATCTTGTCTCATATTTTTATAAACTTCTGCTACATTAAAAGAATTAATGTTATATATTTACACACTGCCCAGCAAGACTCGAAAATTAGTACAGGAAAATAGTGCAGGTGCGGGGGAAAACAGAACGAAAATTATTATTATTTTTTTTTACTGACTCCTACAACCTTTCTCCTATTAAGAGGTTAAGACTCATTTTCTTCTTCTTATTTTCCTCTTTTCTTGATGTTGGGTCAGAAAAGGGATGAAACCGCATGCCTTATTTAAGCGTCTTCGTCTTAAAATATCCACCTCTTTGCCCAATCTGCGGTGTCCGTGAACGGGTTTACGCTTATCCGGGGAATAAGCTTACAGACTACATTATTGTTATTGTTCGTGTTGGAGGTAGGAAAGCCCAATGGAAGAGCTTTTAAAAAGGTCTGAAAAAGGTTTCGCTTTTAGTTAAAGATACAGGAATAATAGGAGAGGATATTTAGGATTTGTTTATTAGAATGAAAATGTAAAAAATTAATAAGGTGCATGTTAAACCGCACAAAACAATAATTTCTAATAAAATGTAGCGTATTTATTTTAATTTTCGTAGGTGAAACAACGCACTATTTGACCATTTTTTTTTTTTTTTACCAACAATAGCATAACGATTACACACGATTTTTATCTTTACTAACAATAGCATAACGATTACACACTTTTTTTCTAACAATAACATAGTGATGGCACACGAGAGTATAAGTCTTGGAGCTCCCTCGACGTCGTCTGAGTGAATAAGGAATAATACAGTTTTCTACTAGACAGTTTTTTGTCATTTTTGCAGAGTTCCCAAGGTTGAAGGACGGAGAAGGGCGTTGGGAGAGCCCTTTCCTCCTCCTCCTCCTCCTCCTCCTCCTCTCATTGCGAATAAGACATCCTTGTCTCCCCTTACAGGCGCTCATTAGAGGTCCTTCCATTGAAGAAAGGTTAGAAAAACTGCAATTAATGATGATACTTGACCTCTGGGGGATCTGCTTCTTCCCCTTGAAGCATAACTCCCGTTTTGCAAACGCCTTTGCAGTCTTTACTCCGTGTGGAGGCGTTCATTGTGTATTTAGGTGACTGGGTGTTATTTTAGGCCGGTTCCAGAGAGAGAGAGAGAGAGAGAGAGAGAGAGTATGAGAGAGAGAGAGAGGGGGGGGGGGGCGGTATGTGTGGGTGTTTGGAGAATGATGCCTAAAAATAAGCAAACTCTAGGATACACGATGTATATTATATATATATATATATATATATATATATATATATTATATATATATATATATATATATATATATATATATCACCATGACGTGACCGTAATAGTCCACACTTATGTAAAATGTGTATTAAAAATACTTAAAAGACGGGAGCTTTCGTCTACTTGATCAGTAGACCTCATCAGTCTTACTGATTTTTTCTTTAAAAAAAAAATACAAAAGATACGAAGGTCAGGCAGGACGCTTGGAGACGGTTCCATCGTCCTGCCTGTAATTCGTATCTTTTTGTATTTTTAAAAAAAGGAAAAAGCAGTAAGGCTGATGAGGTCTTCTGATCAAGTAGACGAAAGCTCCCGTCTTTTAAGTATTTTTAATACACATTTTACATGAGTATGGACTTTTATTACTTCATATATAATATATATATATATATATATATATATATATATATATATATATATATATATATATATATATATATATATATATATATATATAATATATATATATATATATATATATATATATATATATATATATATATATATATATATATATATATATATATATATATATATATATATATATATATATATATATGAGAGAGAGAGAGAGAGAGAGAGAGAGAGAGAGAGAGAGAGAGAGAGAGAGAGCTATATTAACGAAATTCTTAAATCGACGACAAAATTAGAAATCATTTCGCAAAATTTTATGACAATTGAAGCGTTACCAAGTGACTTTATATCCATCAATTGTCATGGAGTTCCTTCACCTTACAAAAAAAAACCTATTTGATACTTTTAGTGAAAATAAGGTTTCTTTTATGCAAATTCGCTCGCCTATAAGGCACTTGTAAGCAAATATCAATACCTTTTCTTCGGTGGTTTTATTTCCATTTGTTTGTTTGACTTTCCACAGTCGTATATGTAACAAACTTTTTTGTACTTGTTCAAGGATATTTCAGTTCTAGAAAGGGTCATCCATGCGTCAGACAGAAGAAATAATATTTCCGAATACATTTATTCCTTCTTAAAAGTCAGTTCTAGTTTCCTGTAAAAGAAAATTGTCTGTCCGTCTTTCCGTCCGCCTCAGATCTAAAATCTCTGTGGCTAGAGGGCTTCAAATTGGTATTTTGATCATCTGCCCTACAATCAGCAAACATGGGAAATTGCAATCCTCTTACCTCAGTAGTTTTTATTTTAATAAAGGTCAAATTTGGCCATGGATCGTGCATCTGGCAGCAGTTTTCGGAGGCACTGGACGTACCCTCACTCTACTGTATTTAGTGAGCGACTGATAAGCTAACGGTCATAGTTGCTGGTTTTATGCAGCGTTGTACGTTTTACAGAAAACTCGCTTCGGCGCATTTTATAATATCTTACATGTTTACATTCACTTCTATTGGGTCGTGCACCGTGCGAAAACAATGATTTTGTACGGAGGGAAATTTAACCACAACTGCGCCTGGGATCAGGTTCGGAAATGATCGATGTAGGATATGACGGACCAAGGCAAACTACCCTTTCCCTTTTTCAGCATTTCCATCGTTCCAGGGGGTTGTGGTGTTCTCTCTCTCTCTCACAGAAGACCCTCATGTTTCTGTCGCCTGAATGATGATGCTGCTGCTGCTGATTACAATCTTTAAAGAAAGAAAAAAAATCTCCCTTTCCCTTTTAACATCTTGTAGAGGGTTCTTGAGTTTCGCGAAAGGATGTCAGCGCACATTTGAGACCTTGGAGCGCTTGTGGATTGTGGAACGGGCAAGCTGTTTCTTTGTCGAATATCCTTATATAGTTCTTTCATTTATTGTGTTTTCTCGCCACTGCATAGTAAATCCTTCACGTAGCTTAGTGGCGTGATCGGTATGGTCTTGGCCTTCCACCTCGGTGGCCGCTAGTTCGATTCTCGGGCATTCCATTGAGGAGTTAGAGATGTGTATTTCTGGTGATAGAAGTTCACTCTCGACGTGGTTCGGAAGTCACGTAAAAGCCGTTGGTCCCGTTGCTGAATAACCACTGAGTCCCTGCAACGTATAAACACCATACAGATAAACAAACAAACATAGTAAATCCTTCATCGTTATTGTTGAGAGTATAAATATTACTTCAAATACCATACACGTTAACCCTTAAAGTCGTGAAGAAATTATGTAATAGATTGTCCTTGGTCATTCAGCAACCGACTGAAAACGAGGTCTTATCTTACCTACTTTTGCCAGAATTGCATTGTTATTTTTAGTCGTCAGTGTCGCATAACTGAAGATCTTTATATACTGATGTAGTATTTAGTATAACACCTTTAAATTTGTTCTTGTCGGATAGTAGAAGAGACCCAGCCAGATGCTGAGTAAGAGAGAACACGTTCAAATGCTTCACATTCTTCCAGTGCCGTCTCTCATCTTCCACATAGTCCCTTACCATTCCCAGTCTCCAGCCAGGAACGACCCCGAACACCTTGCGCTGTATTGAAACATTTATAAGGTCTTCTTGTAAACGTACTCTTGGCCATTATAGTGTTATGAGGGATATCAATAGACACGAGAAAATGTAAGCTCACATTTCAAAGGATCTGCTGGACTTCTTACTACAGTCAGTATCACACTTTCTTTAAAAAGAAGTAGTCATATTTCAATGGATCCCATTCAGTCATGTTTGCTTTTTGAAGATGGAAATTCAGGTATGATTTCTCCTTACTGGGATCGGCGAGTCTTTGTCCGAATGTTGTTGCTTACTCGTGGAGTAATTCTACAAACTATTTTGTTGTTGTTCTTGGTGGGGGGGGGGTGGGGGGGGGGGGGGGGTGGGGGGGGGGGGGTGGGGGGGGGGGTTGGGGGGGGGGGCGTTAGGAAAGCCCTATGGAAAAGCATAAAAAGGTCTGAAAAAGGTGTTTCACGTTGAATTAAAGGTACAAGAATTTTAGTATAGGATATGTGTGATTTATTTATCAGTATGAAAATGTAAAAAGTAAATAATGTGCATGTTAAACAGTACAGAACAAATATTTCTAATCAACTATAGCATATTTGCCTTAATTTTCGTTGGTGAAACAATGCGGTATTTGACCGTAGATTCTAGCACGCGCCCAGAGTAAGCTGGAACCCGGAACACGGGCTTTTGGATGACTTGTAGGTTTCATGATGGTGATTGTGATAGATGGTCGAATGAATATTGCATCCTCAGCCTCCCCTTTGATATAATATATTCCAATTGCCTAAATTCAGTATGAAGTAGATAATATAACTCATTAGAATAAAAACATTCATCCTGTAATAAGACCACTGTGTTGGATGACTAATAATACAAACACTGGCAGGCTCTCTACTCTCTCTTAACGACTTAATAATGTAAGATTTATATTAACGCTGTTTGAGTGAGATAGTTTCAGTGCCCATTCTATGCGAAAACGTTTACATTTACCCGAGGAAGACTGATGTCTAGGCCTGTCCCTTACGACGCTCCTGATTGGCTTATCAACAGCCAGTCGGGAGCGTTTAAGGGACTGGCTAGACATCAGATGCACCATTGATGTGAATCTACAATAGCATATCCAATAAGGCATGATACGACCACCACCTTACGGGAAGCACATGCTAAAATCTATGGTCAAATAGAGCGTTGTTTCACTAACGAAAATTAAAATAAATACGCTATATTCTATTAGAAATAATTTTTCTGTACTGTTTAACATGCACATTATTTATTTATTTTTATATTTTCATTCTAATAGATAAATCATCAATATCCTATTCTAAAAATTCCTGTTTCTTTAACTCAACGCGAAACACCTTTCCAGACCTTTTATTAGGCTTTCCTATCCGCCTGAAACAACAACAGCAGCAACAACAACAAAGTAGTTTGTAGGCTTACTCCCCTAGTAGTGAAAAGTGGCATGATGAACTCTCACACTCTCATAGCAACATTGTTCTACGCAATATTGCTCCTTCCACAGGAACAGTTCCACAGCGTTCCATCCGTTCCAGTGGGACTGCGTTGCCAAGCGGGTAAAGGAAATTTGTTCATGTCATTGTTTGATGGATATTTCGAAGTGAATTTTAACAAGGGCTCAATCGACGTCCAGTTGCTATGATGGTTCCCAGTCTCTGTGTCTCTCTCCAACGCTTCTCTCTGTCTCTCTCTCCAATGTTTCATTCCGTTCGTTGCGAAAGAATGTTGTGAATTCGATGGCTGCAACTGACTGGGCAAATTAGCCCCATGATCAGATTGATGGCTGGAATTAATGAATGTTGAAAATCGGTGAGGTGATCATTTCGCACTGAAAGTTAAAAGTTACTTGATCCTCGTCCTGTTACTGTGATATCTTTTAATCTGTGGTTCTGCACTTTTTATTGATTTGATTCTGCCAGTTTTGACGCTGTCTGATGCACGAAAAGTTGTGAATTTTAGTTTTGAAATAATCTGCTAGCGATAAATTCCAAAGTTTGGTGGCTAACTGGAATTTCCAGATATTAAAAGTCGCTCTGGTGAATTGAGATGTGTAAAATATTCATACTTTTAGGCCTGCATGTGATCGACCTAAGCATTTTTGTTTGCATTTTAAGACTACATCATCCATCACAGACTTCAAAGGGTTACTATCATAGCAAGACCCTTATTTATTCTAACATAAATTTTTATTCAAGAGTTATAATTGTTAGAACTTTCTTTATAGACATTTGTGCTTACATAAGTTTACATGCAAAGCTGAATAGTGTTACAGCACACATGCAGAGTGAAGAGATATATTTGTGGAGCAATTTTTGTTTTGTTTTTGTTTTTTCGTGGGTACAAACGATTTCCCAGTATCTTTGATCATATTTGGAAACAAATTAGTGTATTGGTGTCAGATTTCTCTGCTGGTCTGGAAATACTTAATAAGAAAAAACAAAATTCTGTGCCCTTACAGTGTATGTGAAACGTTGCAACGAGGGAATCAGTCTCATTACGAGAGAGAGAGAGAGAGAGAGAGAGAGAGAGAGAGAGAGAGAGAGAGAGAGAGAGAGAGATAAACGTTGTGTATTCTCTTGCCTCCTTCAACACAGACTTATTGCAAATACCTCGACATTTTAAATCTTATTTATCTGTCTTCAAGAAGGGGCTGATATTGGCTTTTTCCGCTCTTCAGCTGTTTCAAGAATTTTGTACTGCAGGGGCTCTCTCTCTCTCTCTCTCTCTCTCTCTCTCTCTCTCTCTCTCTCTCTCTCTCTTATTTCCTTCCGCTGAGAAGAAATCCTCTTAGAGTTTGCCACTCACGGTCAATAGGAAGAAAAGAATTATTGAAGTTCACTTGCTACGTTATTTATCGGGTGACAGCTTCAATCCACTTAGGAAAGTGTAAAACCTTGCGCCTTTCCTTTTTTTCTCTCTCTCTCTTTTGATGGACTCTCCAGCACCAGACTGCAATCCCATTCGAAATGTGTAAAACGGTTTACAATGCATCTTCTTGAGAGCTGTCATGGTAGAATATTTTTTATAGCGATTTCTGAAGACCTTTCATTTTTCGTATTCACAATGGAATATATATATATACCTATATATATGATATATTATATATATATATATATATATATATATATATATACACGTAAATAGCCACATGAAAGGTGAAGAATCAAAGACCAGGTACCAAGCGCTTTCGTGTATTGCGTACCACTTCTTCGGGGACAAAGTAAAATAAATAAATAGAAACATAAACAAGAAAATTTCACAGAACAAAGATCAAAGCCATTAACAAGCAAATTATCATTACAAATTGTCACTACCAAACAAGTAAGAATACTTTAAAAGTGCTTAAGAACTGAAACTGCAGTTAGTATAACAGGCTGTTGCTAAAAGGTGACATTGTATTTCCCTACAATTTTATAAACAAGGTTGACTATCTAATTTAAAAAGACCTGAACTCAGATTCATTAGTTGATCGTTAAAATGCTTAATAAATGCAGATTCAGGTATGTTTCTTTTTACAATATGGTTACAAAATATTACTTCAGATGCATTTTTCCAGTCTATACTATGGTTAAAATCATTCATGTGTACAAATAAAGCACTCGTCGATTGACCTGTTCTAACTGCGTAACGGTGTTGTTTTAGACGGTAATCTAGTTCTTTACCAGTTTGACCAAGGTAGTTGTAATTACAGCCAGCACAAGGAATCGTGTAAATGCAGCCACTAGTTTGTTTTGGGGAATTACGCACGATGATATTTTGAAGTGTTCCTGAATTTTTATATACCACATTTATCTTGAAAGTTTTCAGTAATTTCTGAATAAAAAAAGAAAGATTGACATTATATGGCAGTGTTAAAAGATATTTTTCTCTCACAAAAGGCTCCCTATTGTTAGTGGAATAAAAAATATTTCTAGCTTTCTGCAAAGATTTGTCAATTAAAAACTTTGGGTATTTTAACCTATTTCCTACGTCATAAATTTTACAATTCTCGGAGTCTAGGAATTCCGGACTGCAAATCCGTAGTGCCTTAAAAACATGCTACAAAAACTGAGAGTTTTACATTAACAGGGTGGTCTGAATAATAGTGGATATATGAACAGACATTGGTAGGTTTCCTGTAAACATCAAACACAAAGCTTCTATCCCTTCTATGAACCAAAACATCTAAAAACGGTAATGAACAATTATTTTCTCTTCAACGGTGAATTTAATAGAAGGTACCAAATTATTTAACTTTTCTAAAAATATGTTCAAATTTTCGCTCATGGGCCAAACACAGAATATGTCATCAACATATCGAAACCAAAGAGAACCCCCTTAGGCAAAATACCAGGTAATATTTTTACTTCAAAAAATTCCATATACAGGTGCTAAGTACTGGGAAGGGGGATTTTCCCATAGCCATTCCAAACTTTTGATGTGTAATAATTTCGTTTAAAAACAAAACAAACTTGCAATCTTTAACGCATAATTTTATCAATTCTAAAATTTTGTCAGAAGCCAAAGGTAAAATATGCTTTGTTAATTCGTCAGCTAAAAAGTTCAACAAATCATCAACTGGAACATTGGTAAATAAAGAGGTAACATCAAAACTGATCATTTTAAAGTCGTAATTTACGTGAGCATTACTGATTTTTTCAACAAAATCGGTATTATTCTTTATATGTGATTTAGATATGTTTCCGACAATAGGCATAAGAATCTTAACTAACCATTTAGACAGTTTATATGAAACACTACCAACCGAACTGATTATTGGGCGGACAGGATTACCAAACTTGTGCGTTTTAATAAGACCATACATATACGGTAAGGTTGCACTTTGCGAGGAAAACTGTTTGAATAGAGCATCATTTCCTTTTAAGACACTTTTTAATATCTTATTGAAATTACTATTAACTGAGGCAAGGGTTTTTTTTCTTAGTTCTGAATAAGTTACGTGATCTGACAAAAGATTGTACATTTTTCTAACATACTCATCCTTATCCATTATTACCAGAACCTGGATTTATCAGCTTTCGTAATATGCAGGTCATTATCGTTTTTTAAGTCAATGTAACACTTTATAAAACGTCTAGGAATACTAGTTGGGATTGGTTTCGACATGGCACCGTAAACAATACCTTTACAAATATTAATTTCATCACTAGATAAACTACTATTCCTTTCCAGATTATTAAATGAATTAGCAACATCTACATAATCAATATTTTCTTTTGAAAACGAAAAGCTTAAACCGTAACCTATAGCACTTAAGACATTTTCCTGTAACGGTCTACTTGACAAATTTACCACAAAATCGGGGTTAGCATGATTATTCCAGTCACTGTTTTCGATCAAACTCTTCAGCTTTCTTCCTAGTCTGTTATTTACTCTGCGGCATGTTGTTCTCAGCTTTCCTATAACAAAAGTTTTAAAGCGGATACTTCCAATCTTCAGGAATGAGCATATGAAAACTGCGTCGCTTTTCACTCAAACTATGAAATGCCTCTTGCACATCTATTTTCGCAATTTCAATATATTTCTGCAGGATCAAACGTTGATAGTCATCAAAAGGTCGGTCCGCCAATTTGAGCAATCTTCGTGGAATGAACGATTTTGGTACTACATGTTCCAGTAAGCAATTCCTCAGGAATCTGTAACGAAGCTTCAGCTTGTGGGCCTTAATCAATGCAGAGCAGAAAGACTTCACGAATAGCCACCAAAGAAGTAGTATACAGCAAAGTCGTAGAGTTCACGCGTGGCTTCCATATCAGCAATAAGTCAGCCGGGAGCACGTGACAATTATGTACGTAAATAGCCACATGAAAGGTGAAGAATCAAAGACCAGGTACCAAGCGCTTTCGTGTATTGCGTACACTTCTTCGGGGTACAGAGTAAAATAAATATATTTATCTAGGATATATTTGTAAATATGGCTGGGTAGACATTTCCTTTCTCTCTCTCCATGCAATTGGAATGACATCCAACTGACTCTTTAATCTGTTTGCAGATTACTCCTGCATTGTATATCGGACCGTCTGAGCTCATCTCTGCATAATTATTCATTCTAGGTAAACTTTGAAGCGCCAGAAGAGAACTTAAGCCAAGTCCCTCCTCCCGAAAGTTGGAACAAGTTGAATTACACGAATACCAAAATACACGAAGTTGAGGGTAGCGTGCAAGCCAGTAAGTAGAGGAAAAAGACCCCATATAGACTCCACTTTTCTAGCCCGCCCCACCCCCAAGGGCGTGGCTACCCCCCTCCCCCCCTCCTGATTGGCTCATGTACGTACGTGAGGCCTAAAAAGGGGCGGGGCAACCCCCAAAACCCCCCAAAAGAAAAAGGGGCGTGGCCACCCCGACCCCATATAGACTCCACTTGTCTGGGGGGTGTGGCCACCCTGACCCATAGACTCCACTATTCTGCGTGGCCACCCCTGACCCCCACTTGACTCCATTTGTATTATAAGCTCAGTACGTACATGAGCTCATAAATTGACTCCCTGTATGATAATTCATGTACGTTACATGAGCTCATAATTGACTCCATTTGTCTTCAAGCTCATGTACGTACTGAGCTCATATTGCGTGGCCTCCCCTAACCCAAATCGACTCAACTTTTCTACCCCTGTGACGTCACTAACTGAAGCCATCCTTTCAACCCTCCCCTATTCTGCGTGGCCACCCCTGACCCAAATTGACTCCATTTGTCTTACAAGCTCATGTACGTACATGGGAGCTCATATTAGGGGGGCGTGGCCTCCCCTAACCCCAAATCGACTCCACTTTTCTACCCCTGTGACGTCACATACAACCCTATAATGGGGGGTGCCGTTCATTTGAAGATACATCCTCACAACCCTCCACTATTCTGGGGGGCGTCATGGCCATCCCTGACCGTATTTAATATTACAGTTCGGATGCGTTGAGACCTCATCACGGTAGAAAATATATTCCAGCAAGGCGTTGAATACGTTTACCTGTATTCGGGTATCGTTCAACCTACCATCTTGGGTGATAAAATGGTTAATCTCTTAGACTGCTTCACGTTAGGATGTGCATGTGGTAAAGGTCTGCATAATTCCATTTATAAACCTTTAAATACCATTGACGTATTGGAGTTACATTACTATCGATGTCTCGGATCAGAACGGTTGAAGAAAAATAAATGTTTACTGAAAAATGGGGTTCTATCGTGCAGTCTGCATATAAGACCTAGATAAAACGCTATTGAACTTTTCTTATAAAATACCATACGTGACATATTACCCGTCATAGTATTTAACCGACATGGCTGGTGAACACATATATTTGAGCAGTCTCGGCTGTTTAGACACGTATACTAAAATACACCTTCGAAATTTGCCAATAGATTACCTACACCTATATTATTACCTAATGGGGTGAATATGAAGTAGGTAGCTTCGATCATGTTCCCGGGGAGTTATTACGCTATATTATCCAAAGATGATTTATTCACTCTCGAATTTATTACAGAGCGTCATAAACGTGATAGGCATACATATTTGTATAGACCGAGAATAGCAATGTTAGCGGATATGAAGAGACTCGTGAGAGCTCTTAATAAGGACGTGTATGATTATTTGAAAGTTTATTACGGTGATAATTTTCATAAATTATTTAATAGTAACGGTATATTTCATTGGGATGAAGATTAAGGAGAATTACTATACCACGTATCAAGAGAGAGAAATTGAGAACGGGGGACGTTAAAAGTATATACGTCAAATTTAGCGGAAAAGCCGCGAAATTATTAGGTTTTCATATTAATACCGGTTATGAAATATATGGCGGGCGTGATTCTCTACCTGATAATTGTGGGGTAGATTATATATATGTGTATACGGATATAGTTCAACCGACGATTTTTGGCGGGAGACTAGTAAATATATTGGACTGTTTTACTTTAGCAAGTGGTAGAGGAAAAGGAATACATAATACAGTCTACAAATTGTTGAACACGAACATCTTGGATCAGATTTCTATTCTTATCACGGATCAAAATGGTCACCTTTTACATTTCACTAAAGACTCGAGTGTTACTTGCCTGCTCCGTATAAAACCTCCTAGAGGAAAATTAGATGAATAGGTGCGTATATAATTCGATGTTCACCCTTGGCATTCCTTATTCGTGATCGTAACACCCTCGAGTGAACTAGAACTTGCGAATCAAGTTCCACTTAAATTGTTTGGGAATAGTATAAACAGTAAAATGAGAGTGTTATTCGCGCCTCCTTCAGAGGCGGAATTTAAAAAACTATTTTTATCAGACCTTTATTAAGGAGAGGAGCGGATTTGAGGATAGTTTCGTTTTCTATCCCGCCGCAGAAGGGGAAGCGGTTTTTTCGGCCATAAGTGGCGTTGCACGTAAAGTGCTTCCTTTTTCTATTTAATGCCGCGAAACCTTCAGTTAATGAATTCGGTAGATCTGTGTTATCTGATATGGTAAACAGCGGTTTACCTTTAAAAGATCTATAAAACGAAATGGTATAAGGGCCCTCAAAACTACTGGACAACGAATTTTAAGCGGTACTGGAAGAAGGAGAAGGAGAACGAGACGGAAGAAAACAGTGAAAACGATTAGTTAGACGGTCGAGTGAGTGAGAAAAAAAAAACGGAGGAAGAGGAAGGGCACACGAGTTAAATCTAGGAGTAAATATAATAAGGACGTGTACGATCTTTTGTAACTCATTCATCAATTGACATTCGGCGGGTAGGCGCACTCGTTCTACCCTTCATCTAAAATTATATTAAAAAAAAACACAAAACGGAATGGCTAGCGTAGTTCCTAACATACCCGGAACTGGTAATCAAGTTCCTGTTATCATCGTAATATTGCGGGTATATTCAGAATTGTTCCCGAATGTTAATAGACGGAGAATTATTGAAACTTCAATTAATTCAAAGGAAAGACTGGCTTTTTACACCTTGTAATATTCCATAAATCAAGTTCTATCTGATAAATATATAGAATTTCGCGTTAATGGGGTGGCAGGTTCTTTCTTAGATTTGTCAAGTATAGCTTTAGAATTATATATCACAATAGATAGGGACAACACGCAATTAGCGGATGATGTCCATGTGTCTGTCGTTAATGGTATTAGTAATACATTATTTAAATCCGCTTCCGTTTTTCTTGAATGAAAAGTTGGTGGAATCCTGTCCGGTATTTAACTATCAATCATATATCAAAATGTTGAAAATGATAAAACCCTCTGCATTACCTACCACCGGCCGGGCGGGATTTTTGGTTTTTATACGATGACTATCATGTAACACACGGGGTAACTCGGCAATTTACTGCCAATAACTTCGGTCAAACCAGCAGCGAGCGAAAGTAATGGGTGACATTAAAACGAGTCGCATACATATTTTCCACTTCTTTTGGATATAGCGACTATAGACATGTATTTACTGGATTCGGTGATTTGAGACTTAGACTCGAATTAGCGAATAATAACTGGGTTATGGTCGCCCAACACAGACGGACATTTAAATG
>NC_087206.1:64874171-64875608 GCF_015104395.2 Macrobrachium nipponense | reverse complement strand
TATATGTATATAAAATGTGTGTGTGAGTGTATCGGTAACATCAGAATTTTTACTGGAAGATTCCAGGATACACACGGAATAGCTGGAGTGAGTGCTGAGCAGTTTCACTGACAATTTTACGACCATTAAAACAAACAAACAAACAACATCAACTTCTGAAGTCAATCTTGATACTGATGTTATCCTTTTCGAGTTTTAAACACCTTTAATTTGCTGCCGTTCGCTCTGTTTCCAAATGCTGGAGTAATGCCCTGTTTCATATTTCTATTTATTTGAACTTTATAAAAATACCAAATGTTCTATTATTTGAACTTTATAAAAATACCAAATGAAAAGACTTCATATATATGTATATATATATATATATATATATATATAATATATATATATATATATTATATATATATATATATATATATATCACACATAAGAAGTCTTTTCATTTTGGTATTTTTATAAAGTTCAAAGACAAATAGAAATAACGTCCATCGAAGTTTTATGTCATCGTTGAAGTTAGCCATGGACTTTGTGTTAATACAATTGATTGATAAATATGACCTCCAGTCGCATCTACCCTATATACTCTACTCTTCCTCACACCACCAACACCCAACACCACACACACCACAACATAGATATATATATAAGATATTATATATAATAACTAAAAAAAGACAAAAAGGACTTACCCACTGTTAAACAAATAGATCTTACCAAACTTTAACCTCACGGGAAAAAAAATTGCTTTCTTGTCGATAGAAAAATAAAAAAATAAAACATTATATTCCAAAAAAGTATCTATAAATATTTATATACATATATTTTTGTTAATGAATCGGTATTGTGTGGCATACATCGTTCACGTAGTATATGACGTCAGTATGAACGTCCAAAAAATAAAAAAATAAAAAAGATATATTATTTATATACACACACACACACACACACTATATATATATATATATATATATATATATATATATATATATATATATATATATATATATATATATACACATATATTTTTTTGTAATGAATCGGTATTATGTGGCATACATGTTGTACGTCGTTCACGTAGTTCACTGAAAGAGTTGAACATAGCCTTTTTATTTTCGTTTACTCGGGGAGTAAGCCTATACAAACTACTTTGTTGTTGTTGTTGTTTTGGGGGAGGGGGTTAGGAAAGCCCTATTATGGAAAAGTCTAAAAAGACCTGAAAAAGGTGTTTCGCGTTGAGTTAAAGATACGGGAAGTTTAGAATAGGATATTGATGATTTATTTATCAGAATGAAAATGTAAAAAAAAAAAAAAAAACAAATAATGTGCATGTTAAAGAGTACAGAACAATTATTTATAGTAAAATATAGTGCATTTATTTTAATTTTCTTTGGTGAAACGACGCTGTATTTGAACGAGGAAGTTGGAGGTCGGATCACG
>NC_087206.1:64859171-64869171 GCF_015104395.2 Macrobrachium nipponense | reverse complement strand
TCAAGAGATGTTTGGGATGTTAGCCTGGCTCAAGTTACAAAGTGATTTTGTGGGTTTCTTTTTCAACCTTCAGAAGGAAACTGAAAGAAGTTTTTGTTTGGTTCAATATTATTATTATTATTATTATTATTATTATTATTATTATTATTATTATTATTATTATTATATTGAACCTTGGGATACCAGTAACGAAGCTATAATATTGAGAATTAACAGGCACGGTAGTATATTATTATTATTGTTATTCTTATTGCAGGAATCAACGTCAGACTTTCCTAACATAAGATCGTAAATGTATGCAAGCGTTCATAGATGGGGATTAGTTATCGGTTATTTATTTATTTTTATTTCCCATGTTTTATAGTTTCCACAAAGTGCTTTCGAGTTTGGTAATACCGATTTGCAAGTTAAATGCATTTGGAACTAGGTTGTAAGACGTTTTCTCATTTGAATAGTAATTATTATTATTATTATTATTATTATTATTATTATTATTATTATTATTATTATTATTATTATTATTATTATTATTATTATTATTATTCGCCCGATGCAGAAACAGAGAAAAATACGATAATAAAAAAAAAATAGAAAGACTATACAAAATTAAATCCATCTGATGCAGCAGTTTCATTCAGATTATTATTATTATTTATTATTATTTTTTTTTTTTTTTTTTTTTTTAATTATTTTTTTTTTTTTTGCTCTATCACAGTCCTCCAATTCGACTGGGTGGTATTTATAGTGTGGGGTTCCGGGTTGCATCCTGCCTCCTTAGGAGTCCATCACTCTCCTTACTATGTGTGCCGTTTCTAGGATCACACACTTCTGCATGAGTCCTGGAGCTACTTCAGCCTCTAGTTTTTCTAGATTCCTTTCAGGGATCTTGGGATCGTGCCTAGTGCTCTATGATTATGGGTACGATTTCCACTGGCATATCCCATATCCTTCTTATTTCTATTTTCAGATCTTGATACTTATCCATTTTTTCCCTCTCTTTCTCTTCAACTCTGGTGTCCCATGGTATTGCGACATCAATGAGTGATACTTTCTTCTTGACTTTGTCAATCAACGTCACGTCTGGTCTGTTTGCACGTATCACCCTATCCGTTCTGATACCATAGTCCCAGAGGATCTTTGCCTGATCGTTTTCTATCACTCCTTCAGGTTGGTGCTCGTACCACTTATTACTGCAAGGTAGCTGATGTTTCTTGCACAGGCTCCAGTGGAGGGCTTTTGCCACGAATTATTATTCTTATTATTATATTATTTATTTTTATTATTATTATAAGTCTGCTAGAAAACCCTTTTAAACGGGTATTGTTAAAAGACATTACTGCATCACCCGAATTGACTTATTATTATTATTATTATAGTTGTTGTTGTTCTAGTAGAAGACCCTCTTTTAAACGATTATTGTTAAAAGACATTGCTGCATCAGCCGAGTTGACTGTTATTATTATTATTATTATTTTATTATTATTATTATTATTATTATTATTATTATTATTATGAATAACAACCCTAAATATGGGACAACCTGCAACTCCTTCAGACCTGCCAAGCAATTACCAACATAAAGGAAAATCCAATTATAAAAAAAAATGGGAAACCAGAGTGAAGAGCAGAACGAAAATGAAAGCCAGGGGAACAAAAAGCACAGCCAGAAGGAGAAGAGGAGGAGGCGGCGGAGGGCCCCAGTAACCTAAAGTTGGACTCAATGCAGTGGCAGTGACGACGCCCACCCACACGAAGCTGGTGCCGCCTCTGAGGCTGCCAACAGTGCCAAGGTGTTGACTTGTGGGGAACGGAGTAAGGTGCCAGTTGATATGAAGTGGGATTATTGGGCGTGGTTGTAGGTTTTATTTTAGGCGACAGAGAGAGAGAGAGAGAGAGAGAGAGAGAGAGAGAGAGAGAGAGAGAGAGAGAGAGAGAGAGAGAGAGAGAGAGAGAGAGAGAGAGAGAGAAAGTACTTAAGCTTAGGATAATTTGTTCGAGGCCTCAAATATTCTCTTCTTTTTAAATTTATCACTTACTATTAATGTACATTTTTTTTGGTGATTTTACATACGTTATAGCCTTAGCTTTATCGTAGTCTTCTTCTCCTCTTATTATTTTATTATTTATTATTATTATTTATTATTATTATTTAATTATTGATTATTTATTATCTTTTATTATTATTATTATTATTATTACCCATCATGTAGAGGGTAAAGAATTACTAAAAATTTTCCTTATAATGAAATTGAATGACTTTCCGAACTACAGTCATATTAAAATCTCTCCTCTCTCTCTCTCTCTCTCTCTCTCTCTCTCTCTCTCTCTCTCTCTCTCTCTCCTGACTTTCTGGCACACCTGCAGACTGCCTACACACACCATTACTTTTTTCGTCTTGGTACACATGTTATGCAACGGGCTAGTATTTATCAGTACGTGGTTATTTTTTTGCAATGATTACACGTAAAAATGCTATATTTTTCAACACTCCTGGTTTAAATAGGATTTGATTACTGTTTAAAATTGTTTTAATATTATTTGGGTTACTGCCCTACTGAATTTGGCATTACGGTGTCACATGTATTCATTTTGTGCATGTACCTTGTAGTATTTCTTGTATTTTCTGTATATTTAATGGCACCTTTTTTACCATTTTAAGTACTGTGACTGATATATTGGACTTTTCATACTTATTAATTTACTAATGAGGTATTTTTTGCCTCCACGTTTGGCCACGTAAGTAGTCAGTACTTTATTTAAATTTGATCTGGTTTGTTAAATCATTTTAAAAAAATAAAAACTTTGGTGTACCTACCTCTTTTCTCTATTATTGATTAATAGTTAAGGAAACTTTTTTTGAAATGACATAATTATATTTTTCAAAGTAAATAGAGGGTTGGTAGATGAAGGGTATACCTAGAAGTTATTCACCTCAGACGCAGAATGTAAGAATTGTACATAATGTGACTTATGTAAGATTGCTTTAGTCAACCATATCATCTGCAAACATACACCTGTATAACGTTGCACACATTTTATTTTTCATTCTTCATGCTATTCCACACCAATGAATGTCGAAATATATCCTTTTCTTTTTGTATTACATAATGCTACACAAACTTCACTCCCGTCATAAACTTACATATAACTCCTGTCAAAATCTGCCATCAGCGCTCCCCCCATACTCGGTACTCGCTGTATCACAACCTTATCAGTTCTGTGATAACCATTGGGGGTTAGTGCCGTCAATGCACCTCATGCGGTGCACCGTAGGCATGACTTAAAGGTTCTTTGTAGCGTTCATTCGACCCTTGACTGCAACCCCCTTTCGTTCCTTTTACTGAACCTCCCTTCATATTCTACTTTCCACTCTCTCTTAACCATTGATCAAAATGCAACTGCTTTGGGGTTTTCCTCCTGTCACACCTTTCAACCCTTCTTCTGCCGATCCCGTTTCAGCGCTGAATGACCTCAAAGGTCCCACCGCTTGGCTGTCGATACAACCAGTGTCTACCTGGTGTAATTCATCTCTGCCCTTCCTTATGAGGCTTCCGTCAATGATCGTTATTTTCTCTCACTTCGCCAGTTTTAATAATAATGTTATGCCCGAGTTATGCATAGAAACGGGCAGTTATCTTATCTGCAGTCACCCTCGTATCCTATAGATTAAGAGGACCGAAATTTAGGATCATACATAGGAAATTCTTAATTTTTTTTACTCGCAAGGGGACCAAGGCATTGCTCACGGACTTATTATTATTATTATTATTATTATTATTATTATTATTATTATTATTATTATTATTATTATATTTTGACTAATGATGAACCCAGAGAAGTGTTCGAAAGCTATTGTAAATTTTTATAAAGACTAACACGAAATTTTAACGTTTACACTATCGTGGACCTTTTGGAACATTATTATTATTATTATTATTATTATTATTATTATTATTATTATTATTATTATTATTATTATTATTACCGAGAAGGGTTCGAAAGCTATTGTAAAGTTTTTTTTTATAAAGTCTTACACGAAATTTTAACGTTTACATTATAGTGGACCTTTTGGAACATTATTATTATTATTATTATTATTATTATTATTATTATTATTATTATTATTATTGTTTACCTAGAATGGTTTCGAAAGCTATTGTAAAGTTTTTTTTTTATAAAGTTACACGAAATTTTAACGTTTACATTATAGTGACCTTTTGGAACATTTATTATTAGTATTATTATTATTATTATTATTATTATTAGTTATTATTATTATTATGTTTACCGAGAAAGGGTTCGAAAGCTATTGTAGTTTTTTTTTTTATAAATGTCTTACACGAAAAAATTTTGTTTACATTATATGGACCTTTTGGAACATTATTATTATTATTATTATTATTATTATTATTATTATTATTATTATTATTAATTATTATTATTATTATTATTATTATTTTGTTTACCGAGAAGGGTTCGAAAGCTATTGCAAAGTTTTTTTTTTATAAAGTTTTACACGAAATTTTAACGTTTACATTATCGTGGACCTTTGGAACACTATTATTATTATTATTATTATTATTATTATTATTATTATTATTATTATTATTATTATTATTATTAGTGGTAATGACGAATGATCAAACGAGCTTTTACTTCTATGGCAATAGCCTTGATATTGATAATGATTTTTTTTTACCGGATAAACGTGCCACGATCAATTACGTAAGGGACTCAGTATTTTCATGACCTCTTCTGCGAAGAGGTCACTACGAAGAGGTCAGTGGATGCTATACAGACAAATTATTTTCGCAAAATCTCTTCAGAGTCTAGATCTCAATAAATGCGAAACCATAGATATTCGGCACGTCTTCGAAAATGTTGTAGCACGCGTCGATGTGCGATGGAATTCATAAGCTTAAGCAAGTGAGAATTTTGAAATGGAGGATGATAATAATAATAATAATGAGTAGAGACCACTCCGCTAAAACCAGTTAGTCACCTGGTGAAACGAATTCCACCAAATTCGTGCCCGTTGACTCATCCGCTGGAGTAGGTAAGTATACAGTACGTGCGTGTCGTAGCGGAGCGATATGATTCATTTTCGGACAGATACTAAAACAGCGATAATAAAGAAAAAAAAAATGGTATTGTTACTTTGTAATCTACCTAAGGACATTGACCTCTCCGTACCTAGAGAATGGTAGAAGGTATGGTTTGTGTGTAAAGCCTGCAAGGTGAAGTTCGGTCACGTGGCAGCAAGCGGGACGAAGATGTGAGACAGAGGACGGGTTTAGTTTGTTGCTGTTTCTGCTGTTGCTGTTGCTTCTCTTATCGTTCTCTTAACGCTTGCAGGCATTTATGTATATATATATATATATAACCTTTAACATTATAAATATATGTATATGAATTAATACATGTATTATATACAATTATTTATATATAATAATTATATTATATAAAAAAAAATATATATATCTATATATAGTATATATATATATATATATATTATATATATATGTATGTAGTAAATAGTTGAAAGAAACAGTGAACGGTTGAATGAAACGATGATGATATAATTCCTATTTGTCATTTTAACGTCAAACGAAGAGAAACTTACATTTCCCGTCAAGTGTCGCACTCGCTTGAATGAGTGGTATATATAACACTTGGTCACAGTATGGTCGTGAATGGACGAGCGGAGTCGTAAAGAAGAAGAAGAAGAAGAAGAAGAAGAAGAGAGAGAGAGAGAGAGAGAGAGAGAGAGGTGTTCCGAAGAGAGCGCGATAAGCGGAATCTTGATCTTCTTAGGTGGAGGAGGTCAGTGACCTTTTTGTACCCTGCTAGGAAACGCAGATTATAAAGGCCTCGAGCCGAGGTGGATGGCTTCACGTAAGAGTAATAAGAGAAGTAGCAAGGGGAAAGTAAGCCCTTATTGTTGTTGTTGGGGGAAGGTAAGGGGAAGGAGGAGGTTGCAGGATGGGTTGGGGGGGTGGGGGGTGGGGTTCGTGCCAGGTCTAGTCTTCCAGTATTAATATTTTGTTTGTTTGTGGCCAGGACAGCGGTAATGAGGCTTCGCCTTTGGGGCAAGTACTAGAGAGTGAGACTCTCTCTCTCTCTCTCTCTCTCTCTCTCTCTCTCTCTCTCTCTCTCTGCGAGGCGTATGAATGTAGCTTTCAATGAATAGATTTCATTGTTTTTCATTTTTATTATATTTTTTTTAGAATAACGGGAGTTGCTACGTGCCTGTATATGTTTTGAAAATTATGCATTCATTACTCTCTCTCTCTCTCTCTCTCTCTCTCTCTCTCTCTCTCTCTCTCTCAGGTAGGATTGTAACTTAACATGAATAGTTCGTAATGGTGCGTTTTAAGTTTTTGACATTTTAGTATAGAATGAGATGGTTGCTGCGTGCCAGTATAGTTGATTTTTACTGTAGATGTATTGAATGCTGTTCCTGAATTGTGCCGGCTTTGTCTGTCCGTCCGCACTTTTTTCTGTCCGCCCTCAGATCATAAAACCACTAAGGCTAGAGGGCTGCAAATTGGTACGTTGATCACCCACTCTCCAATCATCAAACATACCAAATTGCAGCTCTCTAGCATCAGTAGGTTTTATTTTATTTAAGGGTAAAGTTAGACATGATCGTGCGTCTGGCAACGATATGAGCCAATCCACCACCTGGCCGCGGTTCAAGTTTCATGGCCCGCTGCTCATATATACAACATTATACAGAGACCACCGGAAGATAGATGTATTTTCGGTGGTCTTGATTATACGCTGTGCAGAAAACTCGATTGCGTATTTGTTTTTACTTGTTTATGATATGTGAGCATATTTTCTTACTTGTTTTTCACTGTGTATATGTGCTTTTTACTCAGTCATAGTAAAAAGGTGATGTATTCCAATTGTTATGTAATAATATTGGTATTACAAACTTTCACCACGGAAGTATACCTTGACCCACCTTTTAAGGTGGCTGACCTATTTTCCGTTCTTAACCAAGGTCACGTAAATATTCTGTTAAACGACTGAACAATGAAACTGCTTATGATTTTAACGAAATGAACCAACTGTTTTGAAGACCAGTTGATGCAGTGTGTCACATCTCCCTCCTTATGCAACCCACTATGACGACACTGCTTGAATAGAAAAAAATAAAATAAAAAATAAAAAATGCCACAGCTTACACGTTCTGTCAGGTTTCCAAATTCTTGAATGAATGTGCCAAACAATGCTGTGTGTGTTGTATCCAGGTCAGCAAGGGACGTTTTTCAGATAAAACTAATGTTCACTGTTAAAGGTCTTGTGTGCTATAAGATGTAGGTCTGTTATAAGATGTAGGTCTGTTAGAAGATGTAGGTCTGTTAGAAGATGTAGGTCTGTTTTAAGATACAGGTCTGTTACTAGACGTAGGTCTGTTACAAAGATGTAGGTCTGTTATAAAACGTATGTCTGTTATAAAACGTATGTCTGTTAGAAGATGTAAGTCTTGATATAAGACGTAAGTCTTGATATAGACGTAGGTCTGTTATAAGACTTAAGTCTCTTATAAGATGTAGGGCATTCAAGCACAAGAAATCTTTGTTGACTATTCTAAGTTTCAGATTATGAATTGAGGTTCACGAATACCAGACTTGCAATAATAATAATAATAATAATAATAATAATAATAATAATAATAATAATAATAATAATAATAATATTGTTATTAGGTTCCATTTAGTTGAAGCTGTTCACGAACAAAATAGAGGCAGAGTTAAAATGAATGGAGCCCTGTCAAGTTGATAGGCAGTAAACTGGTGTTTTACGGGATTCGGTATGTCACTTTTGACGTTGGTTCCTCTCGTGGAATTTGGTATAAAAGAAAATGCGGTTGGGGAGGGAATTTGATGCAGTTGTAATGAGCAAAACGCAAAAATATTTACGAACGTTATATATTAACTTTTATTCCTTCGTACGTATGATATTCAAGAAGCAATGTGGGTGTAATTTGGGGAAATATATGAAATAACTTAAGACGGAGAAGAAATTGATGAAGTTGAATCTTTAAAATATTTGGAAACATTTTATTGGAGGATTTACCGGAGTTGGACTTCATTGGAAAACTTAAAAAAAAAAGCAAATCAATTTATGGAAGGGGCTGAAGAAGATTTGGAAATAGAAAGAGACTGAAATTGCATAAGAAAGTACAAGTAAGGGTATAACTTATTTTAGAAAGATCTGATGACATAGCAGCGAAACTATATAGCCGGGGATTTGGTCGATTTGAGAATAAAGCCTTACGAAAAATATGAGGACTAGGTGGCAGGATCGTGTAATATAGCCAGCCATAAGGAAAATTACGTAAGTTCCATAAGTATACGAGGTCGTAAAGCTGTCTCAGGGATGTGATTCGAACCGCCCTGGGAGAATAGTAATTTCAGACATGTAATTCGAACCAACCTGACAGAATAGTACTTGGTAATGTCAATTGGGCTCCTGCACGCGCCAGAATAGTTGAAAGACCCATCCTTATACAAGACTATGAGAAGAAATGCTGGAGATGAGTGGAGATCTGTGGAAGTGAAAGGACGGGAAAGCCATGATTGGCGCAAATATGTAAAGTTTCTTATTTCTCTGGCGTAGATTCCTCATTCTCTTTCTTTAAAGTATTCTTTATCTCATGGTAAAATTTTGTAAAAGCATTTTAAGGCCAATTCAACAATCATTCTTACCATTTTCACGAAGTTATGTAACCTCCAACCAACCTTAAGTGTATGATGCCTCACTGCAGGGATGTCATCACAGGGCCGTCTGATTCTGAAATTGTCCTTAGCTCTCTCTCTTTTTCTTGCTTTCTCTCCTTGCGCTTTTGACGGCAATGATGCCTCACTGCTGGGATGTCATCACAGGGCCTAATCATTGCAGTGGTTTTGTTTAACCAGCAATGAGCGCCTTCCCTCTGCTCATTGGCACTGCTCACCAAACCAATAAGAGTTTGTGGAACCTTGTCTCGATCCAACTCTGAATTTATATATATTCAGAATTTCTGAATATATATAATATATAGATATATATATATATATATATAATTAATAGATAATAATATATATAATTATATATAAATATTTCAGAATTTTAAATTTCTAGAAACAGGCATTTGTTTTGCCTTGTACGTCTACTAGAATCTAGAGGATCATAAAATGAATATTTTGAAGTTGGTTTTGAATAGCAACTGATATACGGAGAGTTCTCTGATAGCTTGTACGTTCTCTTCACATTTGCTGGTCCCTTGTATGAGCCAGACGTTTGGAATCCTCCAAAAGCCTCTGTTTTTATTCTTTGCTTGGTTTGACGGCAGACTCTTCTTGTCGAGGGGCTTGAGTCAAAGACGCTTGATGCTGATGGTTGGTTAAAGAATCTGACGGAAGCTTCGATTCGTCTCTTTTGGATTTCGAAGTCTTCCTCGTCATTCCTTGGAGACAGACAAGAGACAGTGTGTTCGTCCGTTCGTTCGTGCTCCTCCGTGTGTGTCTTCAAGGGCGATTTCCTTTTGGGATTCTTGAGGATTTGGGAGGCCTTTCTCCTCTGTTCTGGTAAGTAAAATAGCCATATTCTCTCTCTCTCTCTCTCTCTCTCTCTCTCTCTCTCTCTCTCTCTCTCTCCTTCCTTGCCCTGGCCTTTCGATAGCAGGGATAGTAGACAGGTAACGACACATTTGGACAATTTGTTTTTCTCTCCTCATAGGTTAAGTCCACCTCACAGGGCATTATGGTGGCCTCATGAATTTTGATTCAGTTTTTGGAGAAAAAAAATTCACTTGCATCATTTTAAGGGGGACGTTGTGTGCAGCTTGTACAGTATTCGTCAGACAAACCCTATTGATCTTTGTAATTACAATAATTTACAGACTCCTATGCAATATATTATTCCAGCGTATGAAGACTGCTACGTAGGGCTTTCAAGTTCTAACAGAGCGTATTGTGTCGCGAGGAATATTCAAAATTATATTTAC
>NC_087206.1:64834171-64854171 GCF_015104395.2 Macrobrachium nipponense | reverse complement strand
AACAAAAGAGGTTACTGTCTAATTCATATTTTGTATTATGTCTCTTTTTGGGCAAAGTTGTATTACTAGTTGTATATTTTGTCAATGAAATAACTAACTAAATATAGTTATGTATATAATATATATACGTAAGTATGTATGTGTTAAATATAATAATATATATATATATTAATTATAGATATAAATAATATATATATATATATATATATAGTATATATATATTTATATATATATGGAATGCATTTGAGCTTAAGATTGTACATATGAAAAATATTGAATATAAATATTTACGTTACCAGGATAAGACAAGAACACACATTCTGGTAACTTTTTATTAAAATGCTGCGGTGTTGCTGTGTAGCCTGAACAAAATATACTGCTCTCACGGAACTGAGAAATGTACTTTGACCTTGAAGTCTTTTTCTTTTAAATATTGCTAATGTATCCCCCTGGGATTATTTTATATCTATGATATTTCTGCGTTCATCTCCAGTACCATCATTTTGAATTCTGGTATCTCCGATCTTATAGTTGATGTGTGAGCTGTCAATTTGGTTTTTATTCTAGAAGTTGTGGTTGTAAAGTTTGGAAAATTTTCGGAGTTAACCTGAAACTTTCGAATTTGAATTTTAGTCATTTAAATTTTTAATTGCGATTGTGGATTTTTCAAATTTTACATTTTGTTTTACTCAGTATTCTATTTGGAAAGTTTGACAGTTCCGGCTTCATCTCCGATATTGTGTTTTTGCAGTTTGGTATTTTCAATTTTATATCCGACATTGCTGCTTTCAAGGTAAAGTATATGTCCGATTTTAACTCGTGTATTTTGAGTCCAATGCTTCTGTAATCCATTCATTATTTTTGTAAACATTAGTCGCGTTGATAGATTGTCCCCTATTTCATGTTTACTGTTTCTGTCATTTCTCGCTATATTCGCCAGGTGTTCAAGCACGAATGTTTACACATAAGTTGGCAAACGATACTTTATAACATCTTGTGTCTGTTTTCCCGGCAGTATTGTCTGCTTTTATCCAGCAGTAATCCAGAAAGCACTTGAGTTTGTCATTGAAACTCGCCATGTATTTTAGACAAAAAGCACTTGTATGCAACTCGTGCAGTTGGTAATACTGCATACAGGTTTGCAACTCAATTTTTTTTTTATCATTTCAATGTTACGTTTGTTTTCTTTCATCAGCCTTTGCCTAACAGATTTGTTTACAAATCCTTTCACGGTGCTCTCTTCAATTTTATAAACTTGTGCATGTGTCCATTCGTATTCAAATGTTTTCCACCCAGCGATTCTTTTTCCCTATATATGATTATATATACTTTTATATTTACTATATATACTTTTATATTTACATACATTGTATATATATATATATATATATATATATATATATATATATATATATATATATATATATATATATATAAATCAGAAGGCGTTGAAGAAAACAGCATCAAACATATGTCACTTTATTCTCATTGCGACGTTTCGGGACCAATTGTCTCATCATCCAGGCTAAAATAAAAGATAAAAAACTGATATACAATACAGCATTAAATTATTTTTGTTGACAAAAGAAAAAAAACACACATTGAATAAGTAATACAAGGAAATTCACAATCATTGAAATACAAGTTACTCTAAATAATGAAATTAAAATAAAACGAAATATATATATATATATATATAAATGAAAAGGCATTATTAAAATTAGGAATAGTTAAAAGAATAAAGTGACATATGTTTGATGCTGTTTTCTTCAACGCCTTCTGATATATATATATATATATATATATATATATATATATATATATATATACCTATATAATATATATAATGTAAGTACACGTATATGTATATGGCTTTGGGTTCCCTAGCTTGGTTAAGAAAAAAAAAAACAGTGAGCTCTCTATGCAAGGTCTGTGGATCGAACGTGGCCTGATAACTCACTCGTTGCATTATTAGGTGTGATTAAGAAGGGGATGGGACTATAGTGGATTCGCATCAACCGTGCATTTGATGTCTAGACCAGTCCCTTACGGCCCCCCTGATTGGCTGTTGATACGGCAATACAGGGCTGGAAAATCACAGTCTTTCTCGAGAGTTCATATGGGTAGGATCTGTGTTCAACCTTTCCTGAGGGTTATGCCTTTCGAAAGTATCCCTCAGGAGGGGTGGAACATACATCTTGCTTATGTGAACTCTTGAGAGAGACTGAGAGTTTCCAGCCCTGTGATTGGCTGATCAACAGCCAATCAGGAGCGTCGTAAGGGACTGTCCTAGACATCAAATGCACGGTTGATGTGAATCTACTATAGCAACGAATGCATAAAGACTTGTTAGGGAACGAAATGCTATTCCCTCCGAACGAGAAAAGGTCATTAAAAAACTAATGACATATATACATATATATATATATATATATATATATATATATATATATATATATATATATATATATATATATATATATATATATTTACCTCTTGTAGTTTTGACTAATACCCTATGGTTGTTTATATGGACGACAATTACCGTTACGTTCGCTTTTTACTTAAACGGTAATACGGCACTAGGAACATTATCATTCCTCGAAGAAGAGAGAGAGAGAGAGAGAGAGAGAGAGAGAGAGAGAGAGAGAGAGAGAGAGAGAGCGGATACGCTTACATTACAACGGAAGTAATTAATTGGCGTGAATGAGCCTCCACCATTATTAAGTAGTTTTTGGACAATTTTGTCTTGTTTTCAAAGATTTTTAATTACCAACTAAATTCGACTGTAGTGACTCCCCCCACCCACCCCCTTAACCCCCCGAGCACAAACTGCGTATGAAATTGTTGTTAATTAGATTCGTGTTGAAGTTTCCATCGTTTTTTTGTTGTTGTTTTTTTTTGTCGTAATTGTTTTATTTTGGAGAAATAGCGTGAGAGAGTATTTTGTTTTGCCATATAATTTTGCATTTCCTTGGCAAAGCTCACTATATATATTTTCGCTTGGATCAATATGAGAATATAGTAGTTTGGTTGGTTGTTTATCTTAAAGGTTTTCAAGTTTATTGATTCGCTGAATTTAAAGGAATATATAGCGCTCTCTCTCTCTCTCTCTCTCTCTCTCTCTCATATAAAGATATTTATATCGTGTGTGTGTGTGTGTGTGTTGTTTAAATGGATACGTTTCAACTCGAAATTTGTAAAGGTTTCCCTCATTTAAACTTTTATCATTCCAAAGAGCGCAAGTTTGAGAACTGCCATTACTCTTGATGCAGTAGAAAACGTGCTCTCCTTTTTTAGGAAAAAAAATGAGAATGATATTGAGGATTATTTGTTAATCATCCATGTCCACATCGGCAGTGATTGTGTGCCAATACATTTTGACAAGACGGTAGAATGTTTTTCATACCGTTAAATGTGTTTGAACAAACGTCACAAAATAGAGATCCATAAGTTCCCATCCGTTCTTTTAATCATTGAATGGTCTAAGGCTTCCTAAATTTGTCATCAGATTTACCCTTCTGACTATTATAGAGCCCTCATAAACCAATGCCCCAGACGACAATCAATCAATTCCATTTCATTAAGTTCGTTTTCGGTTACAACATGTGTAATCGTCACAATATTCCTAATGGAAATGCGTTCATCCATTCGATGATATACTTGTTCATTTTAGTGTATTTCAGCATTGTAGTATCGTTGTGATATACAACTGCACACGAAAGTGAAAATGTTCTCACAGATCTCCGGTGGGTGGGTCTTGAGAGGCGCTTAGTATGCGCCGCAGCAGATGGGGTGGCAATGTCTAATATGACTGCGATAATTGAATAAGCATTATTAATTTAATCCACCCTTTCCTCTCCCAAAGGCCCTTTATCCCAAAGGTCTCCCCTGGCTAACCAGTTCTTTCAGTCTTAAGGCTCGACTCGAAGTGTCCGCGGCAACCCTGATTTTTCTCTTTACCCCGTCAGCAGCTGCCAGCCAGCTGACGCCCCGATGCCACTCTCCTGGAGAAGTATTCACTTTCTGCACTGTCTGTCTGCTGCCTCTCTTGCCATCTTGATTGTGTCGGCAGATAGGTTTGTTCACGGAATGGCAAGTTTCCATATGGTTATCTCCTTCCTGCCGGCCGGTTTTCGAGCTTATGAAGTAGTCTCTTTACGGGCGACCCGCTAGAAAGATTCGTTTTTTTTTCCTTCTGGAGGAGCTGTATGGATTTGGCTTTATCTTCCTTACGGTCAACCTGACAGGGGAAGCGCTGTGCAATTTTTTTAGCTTAATAAGCCATCTGTTGTTCCTCACTTATTATTTTGAGTGGGTGCCTTCTCCCATGTTACTAAGTATTGAATTTGAATACTTTTTAAGTATTTCCAAGAGGAAATGTTTTGCCTTGGAGTAAATATAAGATTCCTTTGTTTTCCGCTTGTGACTAAGGAGAGCTATAAGTATTTCCGTCTACGCTGTGCATAGGAACCAACTAATGTCTTTGCTTTAAAAAAAAAATCAAGAAAAGTTACGATGTTTCGTCGCAACTTTGAGCAACCTGTTGTTACATTGTGGGCAACGAATTGCTGTAGAAAGCTGATAAGTTGTAAATCTATATTGTCAGAACCGAGGTACTTGAGTGATCTGTTTTGATTTTGGTTCGGTCTCAGATAAAAATGATTCAAGTCGCCCGTATACCTTTGGCTGTCCTATGTAAGAGGAGTTATGTCTCCTACATAAGTGGAGTTGTGTGTCCTAATGTAAGAGGAGTTAGGTCACCTATATAAAAGGAGTTGTGTCATATGTAAGGGGAGTTATATTTCAGTGTTGAGTGAGATTGACGACTAGAATTTAGCTGTCATAACCTTTTTCATTTGTAACATAAAATAAAAGGGATTCGGTTCCATAAGACTGAAAAAGATTAGAATATCGATTCAAGTTTGATCTCTACCATCTTCAAAGAATAAGGATCAAGACGACATCGTACTGTTGATGCTTCTTAATATTTCTGTAGCTTCGTTTTCAGCTATTTTAAAACTGAATGAAATAAGAATTACGGTTCCCAGGAATTTATTCGCTGCCACCTTATTTCTCGACTTCTCTTATTTGGTTTAAATAAATTGGTGGATATTGCAGTCTGTTTAGAATAAGGCTGACGTGTTTGGGGGCAAATCATCACCAGTTTTTTCTTTTTTCTTTTTGTGCCAAGAAAACCAGGATACTGTGCACCCTGGTTCTTTTCTTCGTTTCATTTTTGGTAAAGAAAATCGGGTGCTGATTATTTTTACTATTAGATGCTTTACACACACACACACACACACACACACACACTCTTTATCCCATGTTTCATAATCGTGAACATCTGAAGAGTAGGAAAGATTATGGAAAATGTTATTTAAGTAAAAGAAAAATTATCCCTCTTACTGATGACTTGAAAAGTATTCAGTTACAAATGATGACCAGTTTTTGCAACTTTTTTCTTTCAATGCCATTAATTTTGTGATCGTTTAAAAACAGTTTTCAAATTTTGTTACGAGCGAATTGTAGGTTTAAATCATGGTTCCACAGGCGCAGAGAGAGAGAGAGAGAGAGAGAGAGAGAGAGAGAGAGAGAGAGAGAGAGAGAGAGAGAGAGAGAGAGACTCAAATACAATTGGTATTTCCCAGCAGTTTTGTGATAAGGATGACAGCTTGCATAGAATAATGAACAGGGAAAAATGGGTATGTGGACCCTTTTAAGTGCCACTGACAAAAACTTGATTATCTCCTTAAGGACTTGTCTTACAACTGGGTATGGGAACCCTGGGGTATGGGAGACCCTACTCATGGGAACCCTTGGGTATGGGAGCTCCCTCACCAGAAGCCTGGGAACTGCAGAAGCGTGACAGGAAACGCTATTCCAGAAAAAGCTAACATGTAAAGGATGATAGTCTGCAGAATAAAGCAATTGGACCAATGCTACAGGAGAATTTTAAGCGGGTAATTGCCAAGGAAGGAGAATCGCCTTTAAGAGTTGCTATTGCTCTAAATGGGAGATTTTAATAAATTCGAAAACTCTTCTGCAGATTTTAGAGAAAACCGAGAAATAAGTCCGTGAAATAGGCCATGGTTTAAAATTGGTTAAAATTGGCAATGATCTACAGACTGGCATACAAGATGCACTTGTAAAGTGATAATAGAATTCCGGAGGCTATTAAAGATCCCTGCTTGGAGTTTTGAGGGGGAGTCCATTTTTTGGCCTCAGAGGAGGAAAACAAAGTATAGTGTTTTTCGCAAAATGAATAGGAGTCTACTTTTCAACAAAGAAGTAGGTCTCTTGCCTTTGAGAAAGTCAAGATTATTAGTCAAAAGAAAGCAAGCCACTGAATTTTGAACCAATTAGGGCAGGGACATAATATTTGGCTGCTTTGTAACAAATAATCTTCCCAGACCTTTAAACATTTATCTTAAATATGCCTCTTTGCATGAGTTTTGTCCTTTCACAAAATTATGGATATGTTGCTTGTGATGAAGGTTCCTTAAATTCATCTAATGGACTTCCCTCCGAGAACCCCAAGTAATACAGAGAGCCGTTTTGTGACGTTGAAAGAAAATTAAGATAATTAATATCCAGATTGAATTGAAAATAAAATTATTGTCCAATGATACTCCTTTTTGCTTGGAACAGTTTCTCTGAGAATAACACATAAGGGTCAAATTATTTTCTGAACTTGTTTGGTAACATGGCATAGCGTTACTTCATATGCAAAGGAAAGAAAATTGTGTTGTAGAACTTAATTTCATCAGCTTTTCTCAGATAAAAACGAAAATAGAGCTTTATTAACTTATCGGTGGAATTTTAAACACCTAAATAGCCTGCTTTCTTGTTTAGGAAATATTATATCTTCTTTATTTTATTGGGAATATAGATATTAGTTTACTCATAGTTAAGATCTATGATCGACACAAAGGTTGGGTCTTGTGAGTGGTCTTAATTTGCTTGTATATTAGGTTAATGGTTAAGCATTATAAGACCTCTCGCTACTGTAAATGCAACATGCAACCGTGGAATGATATATTTTCCGCCCGTCTTTATATAAGTAAAAATAAAAACGAGCAGAAAGCAGCGTGAATGAATAATTGCTGTGTGTACGTTTATGTGCACGAGATCACACGCAATGTGGGTGTGAATGTTATTTGTGTGGGGGGGTGGGGGGGGGGGGGGGGGGGGGGGGGGGGGGGGGGCGGTGGGGGTAATGTGAGAAGAGAAACATGTGAAAATCTCATTTATTTTAAGGTACCAGAAACACCTTTTGTTTGGTCCCCCCCGCATGAGTCACTGACATGAAACGGAATATCACTGTTCATTATTCGTTTAGACTTTTAACATTTACTTTGCTTTTATTGTCCGTATTATTGGATGTTTTTTTTGCATCATCTGTCACGCTTACTTCAGTCTCTTGATTGTCGAATTTTATATTTATATCCTATTCCCTTAACATGTTATTTGCTTGCAGTTTTTTTTTTTTTTTTTTTTTACATTTCGTCGAGTCCTACTGATTAAGATATATAGCTTGACTTGGAAAACATTCTCAGCTCCAAACGGAAGTGCGAAGTTGGAATCGATATATGCCTGTGACTTGGAACTCATTATATAGGACTAAAAAAAAGGGCGATGAAAAGCACACCATCTATTTTCATATTTACCGAAGCTAATGTCATTGCACCGACGATGACCCTTGAGGTATATCACTTGAATTGATTAAGCAATTATCGAGGAGCCCCCGTTCGCCTCCGCCTCATGAATTGCAAATGAAGAACCTTAAATATTCAGGCGAAATCAAAAACCCAAAAGCGGTTATGGATTAAGAGTTGTGGAGGGTTATCAAAGACTGCCACATCTGGGTGTTGTAGATCTGAAGGCTTCCCAATGTGCTGTAGCTCATTTTTCAGTATGAGCGAAGAGCTGAAAAAATTTATAAACACATAATTTTCGGCCTGTATCTCTCTTTCTCTGTGCGTCTGTGTGTGTTCAGTATTATCGGCAATGAAGAGGGACGTGATTCATCGTAATTGTTTTGGGATTTTTATTATGATCTTCAAGATTGTGGCTTTATTGTGACAGCTAATAACGTATAAATGAGTCCGCCTTGCAACTCGTTATATTTTATGGTTTAATCAAACGAGTTATATTTTGTGGTTTAATCAAACGAAAGCATAATAGAAGAAGAGACAAGAGAAGAATGTAAGTAAAACAGACGAAAGCTCTTCTTACTCGTGTCATTGAAGTACAACACTTAAATAAGGAACATGCGCACTTTTATTATCGTAAAAGATTTTACTTACTCCCATTAATACAACTTTGGAGTCTGTTAAAGAAACAGGAATTACAAGTCGTTTCGTCGTCTTTTGGACAAAATCCTCTTTGTAGTTTCGGCAGAAATGTGGAAAGTGGAAAATTGATGTAAAAGAATTTCACTAAGAATGTCTTCGGATCTGCGGATTCCTTGGTAGATGAAAAAAAAAAAAAAAAAAAAAAACATTTCTGTCTTTTATTTTTTTATTATTTATTTTTTATGCACAATATTATAAAGTCGGATCTGCCTGTTCCTTGGTAGATAAAAAAAAATGCCTATAATATTGATTTTGACTGTTACGTAGTTTAATATTATTAATTTTTTTTTTTGAAGGACATAAAATTATTATAAAGTAAGATCTGGGGATTCCTTGGTAGATCAAATAAAAATTGCCCATAATATTTCTGTCTTTTATACGATTACAATAAATGAAGACTGCGTTTATTTACATTCTCACGCCCAAAAAATTATTATAAAAATCTTACCGCCAAGCGCTTCCAGAATCTCGGCTGTAGTTGAAGGCTTCGGAGAATCTAAGCAGTTATCTGCCTCGTCAACTACTACTGAGATGATGATCTCGATGGATCCATTTCCATACCAAATTGGTGTGATATGACTTGTGTGCAGTCCCTTGATACGATTATAAACCAAATGCTTCATTCCTTTTAGCCTTTGTTCTCCTTTTTTCTGTTTTTCCTCTCCATGTGATTCCAGAGAAAAACGTGAAAACAGTCACTATCCATTTGTCTTACCAACACCGACTCTTGCTCCAAAAAAAGAAGTCACTGCTATGCCTCTCTCCTTTAAGCTTGGGCGAGTTCCAAGAAAATCGGCATCATTTAATATTTATTTTTCTAATTACTGGTGATAAATGATTGAAAACGCTGGGGGGAAAAATGTCAGGTTTAGAATGTAGGTAGGTAGAGCTCAAGGAACGAAGTCTTGGTAGGCTCGCATTTGTGTATTTATTTAAATAAAGCATTTTGCATAACTCAACACCTGGTAATATTTTAGTCAGCCTTGTATAGGACTACAGTTTTTTTTTTTTTCATCCCATCTAACCTCCCACATTTTCTGAAATATTTTTTTTTTTTCTGCTACCCTGAATGAGGTAAGTTAGAAAGGAGCTTAGGGGAACCCCGTTAAATGGGACACTTAGTAGGGACCCCCCACCGAGCTTCTTAGTCTCCTGACGTTTTCTAATGGTTGCAGACTTTGCCTGGTTACTGGGAGGAAAGTTCTTTGTTCTGGATGGGGGATTTTTACTACTACATGTCCCCTTCCCCTTCCCCCCCACAATGGCAGCCTTTCTCTCTCTCTCTCTCTCTCTCTCTCTCTCTCTCACTTGCACAGACGCTAATTTCTATATTTATATAAATTATGTACAATCAGTTACACACACAGTATACATACACACATATATGTATGTGTGGGTGTATTCATATTTTTTTATATTTGTATGTGTGTGCAAGGTTTTCTGCAAAATGTACACTTTGGGTGGGGTGGTGTGTGTGTTTGTGTGTGGTGGGGGGGGGGGGCCGCTGTTGCTCATTTCCTAAGGGATTGTGAGGTCTGGAAGAAAATGGACAGTCATCTTTCCCTATTACCATCTAATTCTAGACCCTGATGAAACGACCATCGAATTCACTTTTCGGAGAGAAAGGCCAAGATTTCTCTCTCTCTCTCTCTCTCTCTCTGTCTCTCTCTCTCTCTCTCTCTCTCTCTCTCCTTAACCGCAGAAGCGATCGAGATTTGTTGGGTTAATTCCGAATCTCTCCTCTCTCTCTCTCTCTCTCTCTCTCTCTCTCTCTCTCTCTCTCATTTATGTTAGAATACATTTGAAAATATTTGTATAAATATATATATATATATTATATATATATATATATATATATATATTATATATATATGTGTGTGTGTGTGTGTGTGTGTGTGTGTGTTGGATTAGTGGTAAAGAAAGGCATTGATGTCCAGAAAACCGGAAAGCAAGAAAACATACAAAAAGTGATTGACAGATGAACAAGAGGTTCAACGCGTTGCTGACGATTTTTGTATGATTGGTATGATATCGAACGATTTATATTGTGGAAGCTTTCTGTTACAGTTAGCCGTTCAGATATGAATACTGCAGTGTTCTTCGTCCTGTTTGGTTCTCTGGGGCCATCCCTTGTTAGGGGAAAGGTCGTCGTAATATTGAAAAAATCTTCTATAGAAAGAAGAAGGTAATGGCGTTTCTCGCAGAAAGCACAAATTATCATTAAAGTCCTCCCGACTGATGACAGACTTGCCTCGTAAAGAAAGATCAAAGGACTATGGGAATAAAGGGACGGAGTTCGACCCGAGTTTGGAAACTGCCATTCTCAGGGTGCAGTACTACGCGGACTAGAAGTTTCCAGGAGCACGCTAATCCTTTAAAGGAGGCGTCCTGGAGAGAGAGAGAGAGAGAGAGAGAGAGAGAGAGAGAGAGAGAGAGAGAGAGAGAGAGAGGTGAATCTTTAGTGAATAGTAAAGCTCGAGTAAAGATACGGTAAATATCCTGAAAAATAAACAGTCTGTTGGAGGTTAAGTTATTTTAGATTAATGGAATAAAGAGTAACTACTATGGAGCATAAATTAAAAATATTACAATTTTGTTGTTTTATTGCAATGAATATTTTTTTCTCATCCGTTATTGCTGAAGTTAAGTTCTCTTACAGCGAAGCTTCAGCTTTCTCATTTCTGATCTCAGATCTGGTCAGCGGTATCGATGATACTGATCGAATTCTGTTTGCAGGCGAGAGTAACATATTTAATACAATAATCCTTCCATATTCCTCTTATGAGAGACATACCAGCAATACTGATTTGGAGACTTCGAGCGTTGAAATGATCTTCTATGCAAATTCAAGATAGAGCTTTAGTATTTTCACATCAAGGGCGGTTAATTGTGAAGTTATGTTTTATCTTTTTCTAATTATTCCCCTTTATCTTGATAATGGTATACTGGAGACCCACAGTTTTACGTTTAGCAATAAACTTTATAATAATGTGGTCTTAACGATATGGGTACAGAATTTGCCCGGCAGTAGTTTAGTGCTTGGGTATGGTATGGTATTTTTACGCTGCATGGAACCAGTGGGTTATTCAGCAACGGGAGCACCGGCTTTACGTGACTTCCGAACCACGTCGAGAGTGAACTTTTATCACCAGAAATACACATCTTTCACTCCTCAATGGAATGCTCGAGGCAAGCATGGCCAAGGTACCGGAGCAGTAATTAAAATAATAATAATAATAATAATAATAATAATAATAATAATAATAATAATAATAATGAGATGAAAATTGAGTTATGTAAGAGTTTATGTGGAAATAATTGCTATTCTACAATTTGAAGTAAATCAAATATATAATAAAAAAAATATTTTCTTTTCGTTTTCAGAGGAGACGAAAGTTTAATGAAATGTTGATGAACATAAAGTTCAGTTACCTAAGGGTTTATATGAGAAAGTAGTCTCGCGATCCTTATTATTTTAAGTAAAAATATATAGAAAATGTAGTATTTTATCTGTTGCAAAAGGATTCTTTTCTGGTTACGAAAGGAGCCCCTCTGCAATATTTGCTCTTGGGTTCTTTTTCCATAAATTAAGTTGCGCAACATTGCTGTTGACTACCTATAAATTTCGTCGCGAGATATCAATCCTGCCATAGCAATTTTAAGGGAAGAAACGGCCTCCTAAAAAAAGCAGAGGAAAGAAAATGAACTCGGCAATTAAGACTGCCTTCTAGATCATCTTAATCGAGATGAAGGTGGTGGTTCTGGCGACGTTAACAAGAGCAGAGGGTTACGGCCGCTGTAAACAATGACCGTATATTTTTATTTTTCTTTTTTTTCTTTTTTTAAGCTGAGCGGCTGTAACTGATATATTAGGGGACTTGCAGCTGTAATTATCTTGACCGGCGTCTTCAAGAGCAAGAGAAAAAAAAGAGAAAAAAGAAGAGAAAAACAGAGAGAGAGAGGAGGGGAGGACCCTAAGGGATTCCTTGGAACGACCGCCATGATTTGTGTGAAATCCATCACTTGTAGTCGGAAGAAAAAAACGCCGCAACCTTCACCCTCTACTGACCTGGGTGCATAGTTTCCCATTGTTGTAGCCTTATAACAATAAATTTTATGTATTTAAACACTGCCTTTCATTCTGCGTTTCCTCGAATGCAGGAAGAAATAAAATGCACCTAACAGTCACTTATTATTTTATGACCCCCACAGATACCCGGAGGTGTTGATCGTATTAAAATGCACATGTAATAATCTGGTAGTTTGCCGCCATTTCTTTACTATTCTTATTCTTATATATCTTTTAGCTTACTTGGGGAGTAAGCTTACAAACTACTTTGTCGTTGTGGTGGAGGAGTAGGAAAGCCTTTTGAAAAGCATGAAAAATAAAATAAAAATAAAAAGTCCTAAAACGGCGTTTTGCGTTGAGTTAAAGATACGGTAATTTCAGGATAGCATATTAATGATTTATCTATTAAAGTGAAAATGTAAAAAAAAAAGTAAATGTGCATGTTAAACAGTACAGAACAGTTATTTCTAATAAAACATAACGTATTTATTTTAATTTTCGTTGCTGAAACAGCGCTCAATTTAACCGCAGAATTAGTGTTAATAGTATGATCTTCAAATTATATGGCAGACATTGATATCTGCAATTTTAAATTAACGGATACTTTCTGCCTTTAGATAAGTAGTAGACACTTTTTTTTTATAAACTTCATGATACGGACAACTAATGAAATTTGAAGTGAAGACACCTAGCTTTATGATAGGCTATGGCAATGGTATACTATAAATATGTTAAGTGAAACCTATAAATATGTGGTTGCATAATATACATGATTCATTTCAGTATTTGACTCATGTTACATTATATCTAATACTGTGTTGTCTTCTTTACAGGTACTGTTTTTTTTTTTTCATCAAAATGTTGAGGCTACGTAGGCTGGTAAGGCAATAAGGGCATCTTCTCTCATTTTTCTTAATATTATCTCGGTAACGTGTGATCTCTTGATGTCTTCTATTTGTCGTCTTCATTGCGCCGTATTTTTGACATAGCGATGACAGCCTCTGTGGTCGGTCTGTGAGTACCCAGCCCTTGACAAAGGTCAAAAAACCCCTTCCGAAGGAGTCTTTTGTTAGTGATGCGCAGTATTTTCTTGTCGCTCAACTACATTTAAGCATTTTAGGAAACAAATTGATTTCTGCGCCTCAGTGGCGTGGTTGGTATGGTGTTTGCTTCCCACCTCGGTGGTCGCGGGTTCGATTCTTGGCCATTCCATTGAGGAGTGAGAGATGTGTATTTCTGGTGATAGAAGTTCACTCTCGACGTGGTTCGGAAGTCACGTAAAGCCGTTGGTCCCGTTGCTGAATAACCACTGGTTCCATGCAACGTCAAAACGCCATACAAACAAACAAAGACTCTTCATTTCATTATAAACACCTCCAAATCAGTTTTTTAGATAGTGGTCGTACGTCGTTGCTTTTTTGAACGAATGGAGGTACTACAATTGTATATAATTGACCGGTCTGTTCAATACATGCTGTTGGAGTCGTCTTTGCTGCTGTCTGGTGTGGCATTTCGTATAAGAATTTTTTTTATATTTTCCCGTGTAATTTTATTATTCTTTGTGACTAATGAATATTTATGGGATGATTTATTAATTGATCCACACACACACATTATATATATATATATATATATATATATATATATATATATATATATATATATATATATAATATTTTTAAACTAATAATCTGTCATCAAAAAGACGATACCTGGGCAAAGAGAAAATATTCTTCCTATATGGAGACGCGATTTTCTGTTGCATCTTTTCCGTAATAAATCATACTTTGGATGCTGAGGTGGTGCCCCTCCCCCCCCATTTCATTTAAGTGGATGTCTTGTTTATGTGGTATTTATCAACTCTCTCTCTCTCTCTCTCTCTCTCTCTCTCCCTGACTATCCTGTTAGTGTGGGGCCATTAGCCTCATTTTATTTTATAGGTAATGGAGGTGCTAAAATATTTTGAGTACATCGCGTGAGGCTCACGGTTGTACATGAGACCTCTCTCTCTCTCTCTCTCTCTCTCTCTCTCTCTCTCTCTCTCTCTCTCTCTCTCTCTCTCTCCTCAGGACTTTATAGACATGTATACCTACAGTAGACATGCAAGTGTTGCCCACTTTACCTGTTTGTTTTTCTTTCCAGTGATATGTCTTTCATAAAGACACACACACATACATACACACATACATATATATATATATATATATATATATATATATATATATATATATATATATATATATATATATATATATATATATATATGACCCCGAGTATAGTACATGCATTAAGATGAAGTGCCGTAATTGCACCTCATCCGGTGCACTGTAGGCATTAAACAAGGCTCTTTGCAGCATTCCTTAGACCCCTAGCTGCAACCCGTTCCGTTCCTTTTACTGTACCTCCGTTCATGTTCTCTTTCTTCTTCCCTCTTACTTTCCGCCCTGTCTTAAGTATAGTGTTTTTCACAGGGCAACTCCTCTGAGGATTTCCTCATGTCACGCCTTTCAAACCTTTCTACTCTATCACCTTCCCTTTCAGCGCTGAATGATCTTGTAAGTCCCAGCGCTCGGACTTTGGCCTAACTTTTATATTCTGTGCCATGTCTCGAAGAAACCACACACACATATTCATTATATATATATATATATATATATATATTATATATATATATATATATATTTATATATATATATGAATGTCTTTCTACCGTAATGCAACAGATAATGTTGCATTACGGGTAGAAAATGCACACACACATATTCCATTATATCATATATATATATATATATATATATATATATATATATATATATATATATATATATATATATTATATATATATATGAATGTCTTTCTACCGTAATGCAACAGATAATGTTGCATTACCGTAATGTGTGTGTGTGGGTGTGTGTTGTAAAGAAAGCTTTAAATGTCCATGTCGTGTTAGTAACTGTGCCAGATTAGTGTTATTTCTTTTTTAAATTTCAATATAAAAAAAGTAAAAGCAGTGGATTTTTTCGTTGTTCTCTAGCTGCATTTTACCGATCATTATTTTCGTCGCCGGTTGGTCTTGCATATCAAGCAATTTGGGGGGGGGAGGAGGACGTCGTTAACAGGGATGTTATCTGGGTCACTGTTTACATGGGTAGCAGCCATAACAACTCCCCTCCCCTCTCCCCCCCCCCCCCCCCACCCCCCCCCCCCCCTACAGGACAGGTAAGAAAGGCGTGGAGACGAGTGCAAGGGAAATGATATCACCTCACTCGGATCATTAAGACTACATGACGGAAAAAAATGATAAAAGCGATTAATGAAGGGTCGTGGCATAATAATTAGCGTAATAGCTGTTGAACTACAACTGCTATCACCCACTTCCATCCTCCGCCCCCATTCTCTTTCTTCCTCCTCCTCCTCCTCCTCCCCCCCATGCTCCTTCGAAAATAAGAACAAGAAAGAAAAGTTCCACAGGGTGAACTCCTCCTCCCCCCCAATTTTTTTTTTTCTTTTTTGTAATTCGAAAATAATGGTTGTTTGTAGTCTCCTTTTTTTTTGCGACACTGAAATAATAGCTGTTAGTGTCGAAGACCGCATTGGTTAGGGTCTATTAATCTAACAATATCATTAGGATAAGAAAAATAACCTATAATTTAGAGGTCTTTCTTCTTTCCAAGTCAACCGTACATCCGTCCGCTCTGATATAAAAAGTTTAATAGAGTTTACCTACGACGAGCTTCTTTTGTTATCATCTGACTTCCGGGGAGAGAGAGAGAGAGAGAGAGAGAGAGAGAGAGAGTTCCAAACACTATATAAGCAGAGGCCCAGCCCTGGGAGAGCTGAAGCTCAGCTCAGTGGTCTGGTTAAACTACTTTTATAATAATAACTATAAGTAGAAATAGGTTTGAGCAAGAGAGAGATTGATATTAACAGACACCACTTTAAAGTAATTGAGATGGGGCCAATTCGTAAGCTGTTAAAGTTCTTAGTAGAACAAAATGATCATGATAAAGGAAATTAAATATATGGAGCAGAATAAGCACAACGAAATTGGAAAAACTGGAATAATTTGTTTTTTTAAATCGAAAAATGAACAGACATATGAAAGTAAAATTCAATAAATGAACAGAAGTATGAAAATAAATGTTAAATATGAAGAGAAGTATGAAAGTAAAATTTTAAAAATGAACAGAAATATGAAAGTAAAATTTTAAAAATGAACAGGACTATAAAAGTAAAATTGAAAAAATGAACAGAAATGTGAAAGTAGAATAAAAAAACAAGGAACATAAATATGAAAGTAAAATTTTCAAAATGAACAGAAGTATGAAAGTAAAATGTTAAAATATGAACAAAAGCATGAAAGTAAAATAAAAAAAAATGAACAGAAATATGAAAGTAAAATTTAAATAATGAACAGAAGTATGAAAGTAAAATATTTAAAATGAACAGAAATATGAAAGTAAAATTTCAAAAATAGACAGAAGTATGAAAGTAAAATGTTAAAAATGAACAGAAATATGAAAGTAATGTTTCAAAAATAAACTGAAGTAAAAGTAATATGTTAAAAATGAACATATACATGCAAGTAAAATTTTAAAAATGAACAGAAGCATGAAAGTAAAATGTTAAAAATGAACAGATATATGGAACTAAAATTTTAAAAATAAACAAATATGAAAGTAATATTTGAAAAATGAACAGAAATATGAAAGTAAAATTTAAATAGTGAACAGAAGTATGAAAGTAAAATTCAAAATGAACAGAAATTGAGAGTAAAATTTGAAAAATGAGCACAAAAATATGAAAGTAAAATTAAAACATGATTGAAAGGTCCACCCTCACGCTACCACTTTTCCTTCACTGACTGCGCTGTGGAACATATATACACAAATAGATTAAAAATAAACAGATAATAAGATAGTAAAGATAGAAAAATTGAATTTAAAAAGCTAAATAAAAAAGAATAACAATCAGAACTCAGCAGCTCTGGATTTTCGCTTCCGCATCACTGGAAATTGGGAATTAAAGATCCGAAAATTAAAGATACGAAAAAGAATGAGGAAACTTGTGAAAATTTAAATGGATGTAAGAGAAAATAAAATATAAGTGAGTTGCGGACAAGAATGGCAGATAACAAGGGAATAACGCAAATTGTACTAATATGAGAGAGAGAGAGAGAGAGGCATAATCGATCACTAATTCGTCAAAATATATACCACCATATAGCTAAGAACGAGCAGAGCCTCGACGAGGTAATCGTCACCCAAGTATGGCAAAACTGCAGTGCCTCTGCGAGGTAATCTTCACCCCACTTGTGACTAACAAATGCGCTTATGTGAGGTAATCTTCACCCCACTATGGGCCTCAGCGAGGTAATTTCACCCCACTGCTGAGCACTATTCACCCCACTAGGAATTAACAGTTGTGCCTCAGTGAGGTAATTTTCACTCCACTGTATGGCAATATTCACCCCACTAGGAATTAACAGTTGTTCCTCATCGAGGTAATTTCACCCCACTGCTGGGCACTATTCACCCCATTAGGAATCAACAGTTGTGCCTCAGTGAGGTAATTTTCACTCCACTGTATGGCAATATTCACCCCTCTAGTGACTTAACAGTTGTACCTCGGCTAGGTAATTTCACCCCACTGCTGGGGCAATATTAGCCCCACTAGGAATTAACAGTTGTGCCTCAGTGAGGTAATTTCCCCCCACTGCTGGGCAATATTCACCCCTCTAGGAATTAACAGTTGTGCCTCAGTGAGGTAATTTCACCTCGCTGCTGGGCAATATTCACCCCACTCGGGACTAACAGCGTTGCCACAGCTAGGTCATTTTCAACCCACGAGAGACTAACAAGTTGTTCCTCTGCGAGGTAATGTTCAACCCTCCCACCCTCCTGTAGTCAAACGGCAGAGCCTCAACGAGGTAATCTTTACTCTACTGGAGTGGAACCATCCATAGGATATTGTGTCCATCATAAAATGCGCCCTTAGTCGATTTATGGAGGCGATTTGACAGATTTTTATCGCCGTTAATTAAAAGACCGCCGGTCAGCCTGCCAATAGTTGTTAAATGAAATGACATTCTTTCTCTCTCTCTCTCTCTCTCTCTCTCTCTCTCTCTCTCTCTCTCTCTCTCTCGTGGAATATTTTTGTTAACCATTTTTTTATTTTTTTATTTATGTGGGGTTGTCATTTCGAGTAATAGTTTAAAATTTTGAATTTTGTACATGTGTTCTTTTGAAAAAAAATCTATCTATCTATCTATCTACTCTATCTATCTATAATCTATCTATATCTATTCTATCTATCTATCTATCTATATATATATATATATGTGTTGTTATATATATATATATATTATATATATATATATATATATATATATATAATATATATTTTATATATGAAAGGTACTGATCACGTAAACGAGGACGATGAACAGATAGCGGCCTCACATCGTAATAAAATATCTATATTTTACTTTTGCACTAGAAACCTTAGACTCCGATATAAGAAATTAAGGAATTATTTTGTTCACACGAACATTCTACCTAATACAAGGTGGATGGATTCGGCATAGTTTGAAAACACAGTCTAGAAATTAGATGAACGCGTGAACATAAGTTTCACGGAAATAAATTTTCATGTATGTATATATGTGCATATATATATATATATAATATAATATATATATATTATAGTATATATTAATATATATATACACACACATATATATAGATATATATAAATGTGTGTGTGTATGTATGTATGTATGTGTGTGTGTGTCAGTATGCATAGGTATATGTAAGTATTCATGTATTTTGATTTTCGGCTTTTGATAAAGAAAAAAGATAAGTATATCTTAGTTTTACCAGACCACTGAGCTCATTAACAGCTCTCCTAGGGCTGGCCCGAAGGATCAGATATTTTTACGCTGCTAGGAACCAATTGGTCACCTAGCAACAGGAACTACAGCTTATTGTGGGATCCGAACCACAATATATCGAGAAATTAATTTCTATCACCATTAGCCCTTTGAAGAATGTATAATTACCACTGAAGATATGGAAATAGGTTTCATTTGATATGATACCGTAAAGCTTGGATTTTATCGAGCTAAATCAAGCAAAATACCGTTCGTTTATTTTAATATTTACAACAAGAGTTTATTAATGAATCTGAATTTGAAATCTTTCAAAAAGAGACAAGCTGGGGATCTGGGGAATCTGAATATGTTGAGTTTAATGTTCCCAAAAGAAGATTTATTAAATGTTAAAAAAATGCCATTTTTAACATTTGTTTTCGTAGATATTTTCTTATTATAGTTATTAACTCGAATTTACTGATTCTCGATAATATTAACAGTGATAGTTTTAATGTTTTATTTTCCTGTAAGATATGAGATTAACCGTATCTAGTTTAACTGAATATCATCAGAAATTATCGTCTTCTGTTCTGCGTGAAGGTTTTGTGTTATTGTATAAAATCTCCGATAATAACCTTGATAATGTTTATGATAAACTCCTATTACTCCTGGACCAAAATATAGGTATAACTGAAGCATATGT
>NC_087206.1:64816671-64819171 GCF_015104395.2 Macrobrachium nipponense | reverse complement strand
AACGATAGTTGCTGGTAGTCCCGATAATAGTTAAAGAAGGCAATCTCTGATGTTCTTGGCTTAATACCTATGATATGTGGTTTGTCTTGGGAATCAAGCAGAATCGAGGTAAACTTTATATCTCATTTTATAGCCAAATGGGCAGGTCGACTGTCTCTTACTGTATTTAAGCGAAGATGCTTTGGTTCAAATTATGGCCGAGGATGATACAATTAATAGTTAGAATTTCCCTTGGGTGTGAATTATTCCCTAGATTACATGGAATAGATACGATTTGATATTCTCGTCTTTATCTTTGTGAGCTTAAAAAAGGTGAGTGAATATGTGATAATGCACACACTTACGATATATATATATATATATATATATATATATATATATATAATATATATAATATATATAGATATATATAGATATATATATACAGGGTGGGCCAAAAGTAGCCTCACAGTTAAAACAGGTAATACGCAGTACAATTTATTTTTTACAAACAATTAAGTAGCACTGTTGTGTGCATTTGTCTTACAGTTCAATTGCATTTGTTTAAGAATATCTAATCTCTCAAGTGCTCAAAATGTCCGCCTTCATCGTTGCAGCATTCTTCATATCTGCTACTTAATTGTTTGTAAAAAATAAATGTACTGCGTATTACCTGTTTTTTAATTGTGAGGCTACTTTTGGCCCACCCTGTGTATATATTATATATATATATATTATATAGTATATATATTATATATAATATATATATAATTATTAATATAGATATATGTACTTATACATTATACTTATATATATATTATTAATAATATATATATATATATATATATATATTTAACGAGGCAGGGAATTTCCCAGATAGGTTGAGCATCCTTTTAGTTCTTAGCACCGTACCTTTTACTGACTCTCGGCTGTTGTTGGTACCTAATAATAGTTTGGACAATTTTGGTGTGTGTGTGTGTGTGTGCATGTGTGTATACGTGTATATATATTTTATATGTATTCTGTGTGTATGTATGTATGGTGTTGCACGAGAATGATAATGCTTTGTCGTCACTCCCCAAGGCTTTTAAAGGATGACCGCAGATGCTGTTACGCATTTATAGGCCGTTTAACCTGAGAGCATGACGTCTTAAGCTGCCCACTGTCTTGAATTCACCGCTGCTCCCCCACAAATGCAAATAATGTACATGAGAATATATTTTTGTGTACAAATAAAATCACCCAGCCATATTCTTTTGCATTCAGTATCCTTTTATTTCCATGTCATAAAGTATTTCTCACACGTTTAACCTTCCCGTGTCGCAACTTTCGTTCCTAGGTCTCTGCTATTATATTTGTTACATTTTCTCTTTCACCCTACGTATCCTTTTGTTTAATATTTCGCAATTTCCTTTCCAGTGCGCTACAGCCGAAACCACCTGGACGGCTTGTTGTTAATCACGACCGATTCGGTCTTGCTTCATCCCTGGACCGATATTAATTTTCTATTTCGCTTCGCTGCCTTCAACTTTTTTTTTCCGTACCTACAGCCTCCCTCCCTCCCTCCCTCGAAGCATTTCCATCCTATTGACCCCCCCCCCTCCCAGCTACCCCTTCCTTCCTTCATCCCTCCCTCCCTCCCTAGAACCGTTGGAACCCCTTAACACCTATTCCAGCGATCCTCTCTCCCTTCTTTCCTGGAATAATTTTTCATTCCGTTTTCCAGGGGAAGACATTTCCATCCTAGCTTTGAAACTCTGTAACCCTTCCCAACCTCTTAACCCCTCTCCCACCCACCTCCCCTCGCACATCACCCCTTCCTCCACCCCCCCCACTCTCTCTCTCTCTCTCTCTCTCTCTCTCTCTCTCTCCAGAGACCCTGGCGTGTGTGTGTGTGTGTGGGCCTGTGCAAAACAGCCCTAAAACATTCCCCCTCCTCCTGAGTTGCGTCACCCAACCACCGTTCCTGGTTCTGTCGAACCCTTTCTGCCAATTTATTTTTGCACACTTCCCAACCACCTCTCTCTCTCTCTCTCTCTCTCTCTCTCTCTCTCTCTCTCTCTCTCTCTCTCTCTCTTTGCGAAGCCTCTCTCTGAGTGATTCAAGGGACAGTTACGAGATAGTTTTCTTGTGTGGTACAAGAAGGGGGGCCTGCTACTTCACGGAGTCATATGGACTGCAAGGGCGAGGGGTGGGGGGGTGGGGAGAGAGAAGGGAATAAAGAAGGGAGTGTAGCCTTTTCGTGGAATGGGAGGAACAGAGAAGGGGGGACGGGGGGCAGAAGAAGAGAGGCTCGAAAGGGAGGAATACGTTGAAAGGAGGAATGAGAGAAGGTGGAATTGGAAGGAGTGAGGAAGATGAGAAAAGGTCTAAAAGGAGGAAAACTGAGAATTGGATGAGAATGGGTAGGAGAGAGAGAGAGAGAGAGAGAGAGAGAGAGAGAGAGAGGAGAATGTGGGTAGGTAGGGAGAAGGGGAATCATAAATGGAAGGAAAATTGAAAAGGAAGAGTGTAATCATTG
>NC_087206.1:64806671-64811671 GCF_015104395.2 Macrobrachium nipponense | reverse complement strand
GTGTTTACCTGTGACGCTAATTATTATTTAAACATTGTAATAATACGGAAGGCCTCTTTTGTTATTTCTCCCTGACATGACAGCAGACCTCAAGATGGAAAAAAGGGAAAAACGCACTTTTTTTTTTCTTCTTTTTTAATATTGTTTTGAGAACTGCAGCACCAGCTTCCCCGAGCATTGACCATCAGAAGTTGGGTACGGGAACAATAGATGGGCAGTGCCTTTGTCCGGGCTAAAGTGTGTGTTTCGACATTAACCCATTGAACAAAACAGAGATAAGGTGGTTTTCCTTGTGAATGCCTTTGCTCTAAGTCAGTGCGGATTCGGGAGGTGGTTAAGATTTCTCCATATCTTCTCCTGTCTGCGTTCCTCTGGCGTTTTGACTGTTCACGTTCAATTTTTCGGTTTGTTGGTGACTTCCGTTGTATCTGTAGATTTAGAATTGTTATTGTCTGCACGCAAGTCATTTGTTGTTTTATATTCTGATAAAAAAAATTATATATTTTCTGTTTTTTGGTTTTGGATTTTCTCTTATTTATTAGCATTCTTCCTTGATCTAAATCATGTTTTTGTTGGAAAGCTTTTACTGTTGTGATTGAATATATTAATCAGAGGAAGATGGTGGCTCCAAATATTATTATTATTATTATTATTATTATTATTATTATTATTATTATTATTATTATTATTATTATTATTATTATTGTTGTTGTTGTTGTTGTTGTTGTTGTTGTTGTTGTTGTTGTTGTTGTTGTTGTTGTTGTTGTTGTTGTTGTTGTTGTTGTTGTTGTTGTTGTTGTTGTTGAACCCTAATCGTTCATTAGGAAATCTTTTACTGTTATGATTAAATATATTAATCTGAGGAACATGATGGTTCCAAATATTATTATTATTATTATTATTATTATTATTATTATTATTATTATTATTATTATTATTATTATTATTATTATTATTATTATTATTATTATTATTATTCAGAAGAGGAAACCTATATGTTCATTAGGAAGAAGTAAGGGGAAGTAAAGTGAAATAAGGAGGAAGGAGAGAGACCAATTATTAAGAAAGACAGAAAAAATTAATTAATGAATTGACCGATAGATAAAAATCTATTGAAATGCAATAAGGATAGTATTAGGGTAGTAAAGCATTGCATCTTCGCAAGCTTGAACTGTGGAAATTCCAATTGCACTACATCCTCGATTAAATTGCCAATTCATTCGGCATTTAGAAAGGTTGATGAAATGACGAGAGATATCCAAAGTGAAGTTGGGAATGTTGGAAAGCTGCATGGCCCTACAGCATCTGGCTGCCCTGGCTCCCTCCTCCTCCTGCTTCCCTGGTCCGCAGCGGTGGGGCAGCTTTAAGCTTTTCGTGTGTCCAGCTCCACAGCCCCTTTGCAGCTGAGTGTTATGCTGTCTTGCTTACCAGGAGGGTAAAAGGAATTATTTCATTCCAGCAACAAAATAAAAAAAAGTTTTTGGAAACGTGATGATTCTTGTAATGTACCCATTAATAAATTTTTAGAATATATATAATATGGGGTCCATTGAATATGACATTTTAAGATGCTGTTAATGTTAATAAAGGTCAGTTTATTAAATACTTTAACTCCATGTAATATTTCCCGACGTTTGAAAAAACAAAAATTTTGCGATAGTAGAAACTTATCACGATTTGCGAAAAATAATGTGAAAAAATATTTAAAAGATGAATTTCATATGATATTTCTTGATCTGAAATATAAATAACATTAAAATAAAAGATACCACAAGATGTACACAAGAAAACGATAATTGTTTAAGAATGATAAATTCTCTTTTATTTCATTCAAGTTCAGTTCTGAAAATTGCTGAAATCAGCTGAAGGAAATTATTTTAATGACTGGAAATAGACGACGTACAAGAATGAAGATTTATATGCAAAGTAATATAGGTAATGGACATCAGTGGTTCAGAATTCTGAAAGTTTGTAAAACTGCCAGAAACTCATTGAGTAGCTTAATCACTTAAAAGACTTTTGTGATTGGTGAACTTGGTGTGATTCTGCATGATCACTTGAATATAGTTGATTCAAAATAATCCAAATACAAATGCAGTCATAAACATATTTATATATATATATATATATATATATATATATATATATATATATATATATATATATATATGAACTCAAACCAGCAATTCGCTTTACCATTGATGTTAGACTTGTTTGGTCTGTATTGAATATTAAGTGCCTAATAAATCCAAGCGAAATAAATAAAGGTGTCCACTTTAAAAATTCAATCCGTCAGAAAACTAAAACAGCTCTACAAAAAAAAAAAAAAAAAAAAAAAGACAGAAAAATACTCCAGAAATATGAAAAAACTCAGGTGCTGGTCGAGAATGCGTGGAATTGTTCTCGAGAATAATGGGAAAATGGTTTGGAAAAGATGAGGGGCGGGGGGTTGAAGGTCCCTCTCCCCTCTCCCCCCCCACAAAAAAAAAAAAAAAATCACGGGCGAAAAAAATTTTCCCTTAAAGGTGATTAAAGGTTTCTGAATTTCCCATATCCACCTGACGGTGAACCGCAGACTGATTGTGTCCTAAACGCCCAGGAGAGTTCATTTCCTAGGCAGTATGGGATTATTTTTCCTAACAGGACAGTTTAGGATGTGACTTAAGCTGGGAAATGGCTGGTCGAACGATAAAGGATATCCCGGCTTAAACCCACAAAAAGGAAATTGCTCCTTAAAAAGTACCAGCGGGGAAATTATCCCCTAAATAGGGGGAAAAATGGTCCCCTGAACGATTAAGAGAGTGGTCACTCCGATGCGAGGGAAAGAATACTGCATAAATTACAAAGGGCCCTTCGAACAACAGGCATAATTCTCTCTTAATAGGAAAATATGATAATTGCACCTTCATATTGGCTTCCTAAACCTCTCAAAACTTCTGATTCAAGATTCATTTAGGTCGGTTGCCACATTTCGACAGGATGCGTGAACGGTTAGGCTGGCTGGGAGAGATTACCACAAAATTGTTGTGGGGTTAATTGCGTCTTTTTTTATTATTATTATTATTATCTTTCGCACAGTTTCGCGTTAGAATTTCGCTTCATCTGAACTGACAGAAATTTCTGTCATTCTCTCTCCTTATCATGTGATTACTCTCTCTCTCTCTCTCTCTCTCTCTCTCTCTCTCTCTCTCTCTCTCTCTCTTGAAATATATGTGCTATTGTGTATTTAGTTTTTTCCTTTATTTCTCTCACACGAACATAATTATGCAACATGCCACCTAAAGATAATTTTATGATTGCTGTTATAGATTGCTATTATAATTCAAAAAGTGCTCACATTCATATAGAAAAAAAGGAGTAACTATTATAATTCAAATCGTGCTCACATTCATATAGACAAAAAAAGTAGTAACTATTATAATTCAAAACATGCTCACATTCATATAGACAAAAAAAAGTAGTAACTATTATCATTCAAAAAGTGCTCACATTCATATAGACAAAAAAAAATTAGTAACTATTATAATTCAAAACGTGCTCACATTCATATAGACAAAAAAAAGTCACTTATATTAATTCACACGTGCTCAGCAATTCATGATAGACATAGAGTAGTAATATTATAATTCAAAACGTGCTCACATTCATATAGACAGTATGTAATTCTATATAAAATTCAAACGTGCTCACATTCATATAGACAAAAAAAAGTAGTAACTATTATAATTCAAAACGTGCTCACATTCATATAGACAAAAAAAGTAGTAACTATTATAATTCAAAACGTGCTCACATTCATATAGACTAGTATAACTATTATAATTCAAAACGTGCTCACATTCATATAGACCAAAAAAACAGTAGTAACTATTATAATTCAAAACGTGCTCATATTCATATAGACAAAAAAAGTAGTAACTATTATAATTCAAAACGTGCTCACATTCATATAGACAAAAAAAAAGTAGTAACTATTATAATTCAAAACGTGCTCACATTCATATAGACCAAAAAAAAGTAGTAACTATTATAATTCAAAACGTGCTCATATTCATATAGACAAAAAAAGTAGTAACTATTATAATTCAAAACGTGCTCATATTCATATAGACAAAAAAAGTAGTAACTATTATAATTCAAAACGTGCTTTCACATTTTATATTAAAAGTCACAAAAAAAGTAGTAACAATTATCATTCAAAAAGTGCTCACATTCATATAGACAAAAAAAAAGTAGTAACTATTATAATTCAAAACGTGCTCACATTGATATAGACAAAAAAAGTAGTAACTATTATAATTCAAAAAGTGCTCACATTCATATACACACAAAAAAAAGTAGTAACTATTAAATTCAAAACGTGCTCACATTCATATAGACAAAAAAAAAGTAGTAACTATTATAATTCAAAACGTTGCCTCACACTTAAATAGGACAAAAAAAAAATTAGTAAACATTTATTAATTCAAAACGTGCTCACATTAATATAGACAAAAAATAAAGTAAAAAAAAAAGAAAGGGCAATGATAAATAATTAAGAGAAGATGAATCTTTAGTACAGACGAAAGCCACAGCCAAGTGACGCCTACTTCATAAACCCAGAATCGAGACGATGGTGGAAGCAAGGTATATATATATACCTTGGGTGGAAGGTTCTTCTGGAGGTGAAGCATATGGAAGATGGTCAAGCAAGGGTAATTATCATACGACCATAATCACCATTTAATTGCGGGAAAGGGAACCAGCGCTTCAGTAAGAACGAAGATTCTCACCCGGACGAGAGAACAGTATTCTTCTAGAAGTGGAAAAGTGGAAGAAGGGTATTAGCCGCAACCCCTTTCATTCCTTTTACTGTACCCCCGTTCATATTCTCTTTCTTCCATCTTACTTTCCACGCTCTCTTAACAATAGCTCCACAGTGCTACTGCGAGGTTTTCCAGGTATACTTTTAAAAACTTTTTACTCTGAATTTCTCTTCCACCAGCTGAATGACCTCATGG
>NC_087206.1:64796671-64799171 GCF_015104395.2 Macrobrachium nipponense | reverse complement strand
GGATTTTTACCGAAGTATGTTAAGTCATGCCAAAAGCATAGTAGGTGGAATCTTAAATGTTGTAAGTAATTTCATATTGCAACAGATGATTATTACCATGTTTGCGATAATAGTTTCAGAAAATAAATGTTCATTATCCTAAAGTTAAATAAGGGTGTGATTTAAACTATATTATCTTAACACTATGATTTGATGCTAATGTATATTTGAATGAACTGCCGCTGAGGCGAAGTTAATTTATGTAGATGATAGTAATGGTCCGAATAAATTGCAGCTTATAGTTATTTGGAGGTAGACTTACTGCTTTGAAGGTAATGAGATGTTGGAGTCCGTTAATCACACGAATGTTAATGGGAATTCAGTGATGGATTCGTACGAGGTTCATTTTCCACAAATGTGAACGCCGGCCTTCGACTGATATCTTCATTTCATTGCTTCTCACGGATGTGGCCCGGTTACATGTACCTTTGCAATGTGGTATTTTCTTTGTATTAATAGTATTTTAAAGATTGAAAATGAAACCCACAAAATTACTGTGTATAACGTGTTTACTTATAAGTTTTGAGTCAAATAAAAAGTCAATATTTATAAGTAAACATGTTATACACAGTAAATCTGTGGGTTTCTTTTTCAGTCTTCAGAAGAAAACTGAAAGAAGTTTTTGTTTGGTTCAATAGTATTTTACTTAGTGCTTAATATTAAACTGATTCAAGAGTATTTTTGTTACATCTATCAAGAGCGTTGACGGTATAATGATGTGGGAGAAAAATCAAGGTTATCATGATTTTCAAGGCTATTATTTGTGTGTGTTATATACATTGTTTTCACACATTTAATGGGAAGCCAGATTTACCTTCGAAAACACTATATCGTTAAGTACAATATTATATAAGAAAACTGTAAATCTTAACCAACATGAGTCGAGCATCCCGCCTGAGGAACCAATAACTTTTTGAGTGCCTCTTTGTTATGGCACCCCAGAATTAGACTGACAGGAAGAGGGCCAAGCTAAAGTTTACGCAGCGGGGTCTTAAGAAGTCAGTTCACCTTTCTGATAATGAGTGAAGAAATGTTAGCAAAAGACATTTTTCCCCTTTTACTGGTAGAGGCTCTAGAAGGGCAGAGCCTTCCTAGGAACTTGGGTGCTATCCCGATGCCTTTATTTCTTGACCCTGTCTGACCCTGATCCCCATCTACTGTTGGTCGTAGGGAAAAAGCACAGAGTGGTCGTGGGTGTATTCGGTCTGTCGACTGCTAAAATACTTCCATTAAGTTAGCTGTTTCAAACACACACAGAATGCTCAAGAGGAATATTGAGCTGCCTTCCACATTCTTCCATTTTGCTTACACTTCTTAGAGACTGGAGCTCTTATTTTCCCATATTTCTTCAACTCCACGTATTCAAGACTTCGGAGGCTACGGTGTGTATACCACGGATTAGCCTTTGAAACACCCCCCCCCCCCCCACCATACACCTCCAAAATCAGGGAAGATGTGTATTTCTGGTGATAGAAGTTCACTCTCGACGTGGTTCGAAAGTCACGTAAAGTCGTTGGTCCCGTTGCTGAAAATAACCACTGGTCCCATGCAACGTGAAAACACCATACAAACAAACAAAATCAGGGAAGGAGACACGAAAACGAAAAACTATGGAAAGATAAAGTGTTGAAAAAAAAAATAGCTACAAAGACAAAAGGAAATATTGCCTGTTAACAAAAAACGTCACAGAGATGACAGGGATTCTTGAATGTCGAGCAGGACGTCTTTTTCGTACCACGCTCTAAACAGCTCTCCTGAGAATGGGAGACCGGATGAGAGTTAAAAAAGAAAAAAAGAAGGAAAAGTGAAGGAAAGAAAGACGAGGATGAATTAGACGGCTGGCTATAAATTTGAAGGAGCGAGATAAAAAGTTATGGACGAAGTACCCAGAAATGGCTGACTCTGATTACGGGAGGCTCTCTGGGCTTCTTAGGGCTCTGGTCGTCTTAGTAGGAGACACTTTTTTGGGGGTTTCAGATTCTTTATGTAATGTGAGATGATGATGATGATAAGACTGGCCTTTATTATGGGCGAAGGTAGAAAGTATAATAGAGAGAAAGAGAGAGAGAGAGTTTGACCTTTTCTTTCTTTCACTTTCGACCCCGGTGGCTAAGTGGTAACAGCCTCACTTCATCGACGAGGCCCGAGTTCGATCTCCGGGGCGGGGGAGAGAGAGAGAGAGAGAGAGAGAGAGAGAGAGAGAGAGAGACCGGAAGCCATAGATATGGTCCAGTTTCCAGGGAATTATATGTCCATAAGTATAAGGGGATTTTATTGCTTTCAGATTTGTATACTATTTAGAGCTTGTAGAAGTTCATCGTCGGACGAGTAGTTTACGTGCTCTCCTACCGACTCGTTAGTCCTGAGTTCGATTCCCCGCTCTGCCAACGTGGAATCAGAGGAATTTGTTTTCTGGTAATGAGAAATTAATTTCTCAATATAATGGGGTTCGCATCCCACA
>NC_087206.1:64741671-64791671 GCF_015104395.2 Macrobrachium nipponense | reverse complement strand
ATAAACCTTCAAACACATTAAATCCGTTTGAACAAAAATGAGACAGTTAATCAAATAATAACTTATATAAAAGAACAAATACATTTGTCTCATAAATCGTAACATTGTTCAAATGACCCAACAGAATTCTCCCACAACCGCAGTCGTAGTTTGCGCGCAAAATCTCGAGAAGCATGCACCCTCGAATGTCTTAGTGCGTGTAAAAAGACTTTGCTGGGAAATGAAATTTTAATCCTTCCCGACACTCTGAAATATAAACGATTTCCGCGAACAAAGCTCTAAAAGTATACATATCGTGGATACGGAAGTTATAAATATCGCATTTTTTTATTGTTGCTAATTTTTAATCACGCCCAACCATCGTGGATGAATCTCTCTGATAATCTATCTAAAGTAATATCCGCAAAGTCTTTCAAGCAGAGGTGATTCAGCAGAATTTTTTTTTTATCTTCTACCTGAATACCAGGAAGTTTCTCCACTAGCGAGTGATCTCTGGGAGAAAAACGGATGTCATTGAAAACTAAATACGGTCTAAGGACAAACATAAAAGCTATATACGTACCTTCGCATAGACTCTCAATGAAATTTCAAAATAGAGATAAATGACGAAGTTGAAAAATGTTAGTAATAGGAGTCATTAGGAAATCAAATAAGCCCATATAATTTTTCCCTCAAATGTCATGCCATAAAAGATCGGTCTTGGCGTATCTGCGTAGATTCTGTCGCTTAAACAAGGAGGAAACGACTTCCGATAGTTCCAGTGCGATGTACCGACGACATCTTATCTCTGTTAGGTTAGAATAAATTTTTTTTCACCAACTTGGACTTACTTAAATGCTTTTACCAGATACCATTACCTAAGTGATTGTACCTCATACTCCGTTTTCAGCACACTCAGGGGACATTATCAATTTTTTACGTATGCCTCCGGCTTACGTTGCGCCCCAATTACAATATAGTGTTTGGAGATTTTTAGGGGATACCCTACATGCCTATATGGTATCTTGATCTTGTAATCTTTCTAATACATTAGAAGTACATTCACATAAAGTAGAGCTAGTGCTACAGAGACAAAGACAAATAATCTCAGAGTAAAATATCTAAATGTGAGTTTTTAAAAACCGAACATGTTTATCTAGGTTTTATGTGTCTGGTCAAGGTCTTAAAAGTAGTCCATGGTAAGGTGTCGGCTATTCATAACTTTCCGGTACTTATTAACGTAAAAGGGGGATACAGCACTTTTGCGCTGTAGTGGGTATTACAATCGTATGTAAATATGTAACCCTTCAAATCATGACCAGCTCCTTTAACAGATCTTACGAAGAAGAGCGTAGATTTCATTTTTTATGGTCTGAAAAGCATCAACAGGCGTTCGATATCTTAAAAGCGGAAAATGCAGCTTACCTAACTTAAAAATCCCTGATTTAAATAAGGAATTTTTTTTTTATTATTGCAACCGACGCCTCAGACCAAGGGGTAAGAGGGATACTACTTCAGTAATATGATAAAACAGTTCTTTCCTATAGCTTTTTATTCACGTAAACTAAAGCCCTCTGAAAGTAAATATGCAGTAATGGGCAAGGAAGGGCTAGGTATCTTTAACTCACTAGTACATCTTAAGTTCATAATCTATGGCTATCCTGATAAAGTCCTTACTGAACATGAGTCCTTTACGAGTTTTTCAAAGGCTTTAATCACAGTCCAAAAGGAACTCGGTGACAAATGATCATTCAGGTCTTTGGAGCCAAGATAAGATATCTACCTGGGAAAGCAAATATCATAGCTGAGCATTATCCCGCAATCCCGCACCATACCGCAAAGAAACCATTAATTATGACTAAAAAAAAATAGAAACATCCGTAACCTATTGTTAAAACTAAAACCGTATCTAAACAGAAAATTCCTTAACCAAGAGATCGCGAGCATTGAATAATCTGGGTTGGAGCGCAGAACTGTTACAAACTGAACAAAGCAAGAGTCAACAGACATAACACCAAACAATAAACACTTCGAAACGGAACAGGGTCAGTGGCTAAGCAAAAAACAATAAACACTTTTGAGCAGAAACCCTAAAGCAAAAGTACATTTAAAGTATGTGTATCAGAATAATGTAATCAAATGTAATATTATATGTAGGTCTGTGACGAGGAAAACCCAAAGAACACAGCAGATGACTAATGACCAGGTAGTAGTAATAATCTTTTTCATACCAATCGTCATAAAACTGGTTGCATTCCGTTCATCCAGGGTTTCCTACTATGTTCACAGAAAGCCAAATCACTATTTTACTGGCCTACAATGCTTACAGATATAAAAAAGCACATAACTAATTGTAACACGTGTCATGAAAACAAGGGATACACTAAGACACCTGTCAGTTTAAGGGCCTATCCTGTGCCAAATCAATCCTTGAAAGAATATACTTAGAATTATTAACAGAATTACGAGTCTGACAGAGGGAATAAACACTTCTTAGTGTTATAGTTCCTTGACAGTTATATAGAATTAATAGCACTAAAAACAAACACCGCAATTGAGTGCGTTAGGAATATTTATGAGTGCTAAATCAGTAAATATGGAATCAACACATGATAATCTGACTCGGGTGTGTAAATCAATAATAATCTCCTTAACACGTTGTGTGAATTCCTTTCCATTAAGAAAACCAATATATTTGATACACCCAGAGTCAATCGGTTTGGTAGAATAAACGGATAATTAAATAGGAAGAAATGTCAATGTCTTACGAGTTACAACTCGTGATGTGGATCCGGACTGATTATAGCGGTTCTCGCGGTTTTAAAATACCTTTATCATTTTTATCTTGTATCTATAGAATGAGCCGCAAGTAGCCTTATACGGTACGCCGCTAGAACATTTTCCACATATTCAAGCCAACCATTAATTTATCACTATATATATATATAAATAAATATAAAAAAATAAAATAAATATGGATACAAGTGGAGTCAATATATACACTCCGTAAGAAGTCGGAAGGGTTACAAATTATAATAAAAAAAGGAATCACGATAAAATCAATAAGCAAAACGTAACCCAAGGTTAATTAAATATCTAAATATATATGCGTAAAGATTTGAACTCTAACTTAACGCTTAGTAATGACAAATAAGCTAAAAGTTCAAACACATATCAAAAACCTACTGACATATTGTCTGTCCCGGTAATTTATATTCGTAGTCAATGAAAAAAAAAAAAATTAAATAAATAAATAAATAAATAAACTAATAATAAATAAATAAATAAAATAAAATAAAGAGATTTTAAAGTCAGGAAGTCTAGAAGTGAAAATGTTATCTATGGAATAATCCTATATGAATCTTATACAGGGCTAATAATATATATAGAATTTGTATGGAAACCTTTTCATATAGTTTGAATAAGGAATATTTATTTAACATAATGCCAACATGAAACTAATATATTGTTCAATTTTGGTACTGTTGTTTTTTTTTTCAGACATTCTTATCATGCGGGTGGAGAATTAAAAACACTAAAATATCATTTGAAAATACTAAAGTCGTATCTCTTACAGCAAGTAACGTAACTCTTAGCTGGCTGAGAGCAATCTCCTGCCAAGTGGCGACGTCATCATTGCGTATCAGCATTTGTTCCTTTTTAACCTCAATAATCTGCTTACACAGGCTTCATCTGTGTGTCGTCTCTGCTTGCAAAAGCAGATTGACTGGAGAAAGGAATGCTTAGTTCATGAACTTCACATGTGGTTCATAGGTCACATGACAGGCCACATAACATATTCTTATCCGTGTGTGTAATGCAATTAGTTAAGGACTTGTAATCATTTTAAAATTAATAAACAAAATAAGCAAATAGAATTTCTATAACAACAAAATGAATTAATTTTTTTTCTGAACCTCATAGACATTTAGAAGTATCACGATATGGATATGGATTATTTACTTGCAACATTAGCTTATTACAATTCAAGTAAAACATTCATGGGAAAATGTCACATTTTCTTGAAAAACCCAAAGTTTATTTAGAAATTAGTTTACATAAGTGGGTTTTTTTCGTTGCATCTCCTACCTATTAATAAAGTTTAAAAAAATTAACCTCAGAGGATGCGCGCGAGAAAATTGAATATGAAACTTTTGTTAGGGCACATAGAATCATGATTAATATTCTCTTTGACTCTTATGTTCCTGGCAATCTTACAAATAGCTCCGTTTTTCCACTTCTTTTGTCTAGTAACTTACTACCAGTAATATCGAATTTTCTTGAGATTCGTAATGATATCTATTTATTTTTTATAATTCTGGATATTTTTACAAGTCATCCATAGACTGGATAGGTTCACTCATTGTTAATGCATGGATAAAAAGTTTGTACAGCGGACTCTTTTGAATTCCAAAATATCAGCGAATTCATGTGGGGTTAAGTCTGGTCTAAATAGCTCTCTCTTTCCTCCCCTGTATTTTGGATGTCGTCTGAATTTACTTTGCCCTTGTGACAAGTATAATTTCACATGCAGGCTGATTAATGGAACCTGGTTACAGTATCCTGCAGTACGAGAGTTTCACATCGCAACTTCAAAAAAATCGTTCGTCGCAGCGGACGACTACAGTCAAGTAACAACCGCCTACAATGTGAAAGGAATTTCATGGACTTCTTCGACCGAACACCGTATCTCGTCGTTAATCTCGTTTTAATGCGGAATGCTCCGGCGGCTGTCGGAATCGACTACGAATGGGACATACTTCCGACAATTACGACCCGAAGGATATTCAACTCTACTTTGCTGGCGAAGGACTCGTGCTGGGATGATCTATTCATCAGCGAACGTAATCGTGTAGCTTAGGATGCAGAGAATAAGTATGAGCGCAAAAATAGAACGTTGGACCCCGCCCAGGCAAATTCCCCTTGTTTTAACCATTGAAAAAGGCCGTTTCAGTGGCTATAGGTGGTTGTCTGGAACTGTGTAATGGACGAAAAGTGGTTCGAAAGCTAGTTAAATGTGAAGTAGTATAACCTCGGTCATGTATCCTATATATATAAATGATCATAAATAACAGAATCGAAATATATTTTTTGCGTGTACGCACTAGGAATCTATATATAAATGATCATAAATAACAGAATCGACATATATTTTTTGCGTGTACGCAATAGGAATCTATTATATAAATGATCATACATAACAGAATCTAAATATATCTTTGCGTGTACGCAATAGGAATCTATTTAAAGTGCACATATATTAATCATGATTATATGAATCCATATACATATGTATTAACAAATCAGGTAGCCTATAATCAATCTGTTACCTTTTTTCTTACCAATATCTGCAGTTATATATGAGTTAGTATATGAATTAATGAATCAGATATATAACATTTAGCATAAAAATCAACGAATCAATCAGCATAAACATTAATAATTTTATCAATTCATATATGAAATTTTTTATCAGTTACAATATGATTTGTATCATGTTAATCTTCATTCTATGCAATTATCAGAGTACATTAGTATTTTCTGTAGCATAAGTATCTTAATGAGATGAAGTGAAAAAACTGTATCATTATATATATCATGTGATCACTATTATTTACCAATATCATTGTTTTATATTTTATTACTTGAATCAATTCATGTACACCATGAATTTTTATTACGTTATATATATATATTCACATAGTGTCTGTATCACACTCCTATAAGTCAAATGCAAGTTAAGTTTGAGTAATATTCAGTGGTTGGTTTTGGTAGCTGACCGAGCTGATGTAAGTGTTTACATAATAAAAATATGGAATGTTAGTCCATATATATAAAAGTCTAAAACTAAAGAGGTCAACCAGATTGCTTGCAGGAATGTGATCAGACTAGAGACGCTAAAGATGACGTATACAATAAGTATGTAGGCTAAGATAACATGCCGTCACCTGTAGTCATTCAATTGTTTATAAACATTAGTCCAAGCTCCCTGCTTGAGACAACTACCCCGACCTATTATTCAAACGGCCTACGTGATCTGTAGCGTGTCTCATTCGATTGTGTGTTCGTATGAAACTATGTCATCTGATAGTATGTTCATATGTTCGAACTACTGTCTGTTCCTTCATAACTTGTAACAGAGATGGTAGACAGGCAGAACAGAGTGAGCTATCGTCTTTAGAAGACCTGTACCTCTTTACCTAAGCTTTATCATGTAGAGGAATAGGATTAGCCATCATCATTGGCAGAAGCGATCAAGCTATCGTTATTGGAAGACTTGTACAGTCATACCTGATCTTCATCATGTAAAACTTCAGAAGAATATACTATTTTTATACCTTGTGTTTTCTACAAGAACCTCACCGAACCATGAGTTTAACACATCGTCGTAAAGATAATACGACTTCGTAAGTGATCTACAAAAACCCCAGACACTCCATTGAAGATGGAAGTGCAATACCAACCGACTTAGCGTATAGATTATCGCTAGTCTAACATTACTCATAGGGCGCCTTATCATACAAGGCACTAGCCCTAATATATATATATATATATATATATATATATATATATATATATATATATATATATATATATATATATGAAATTCACAAACTCATGGCTGCACATGCAACTTATCTCCGCGTCCGTGTCTTGTACGTGTTTGCGTCTGCTTCATGACGTGAGTGAGAGTATTGTGGCCTGAGGTGCGGGAGATAAAGAAGAGGGGAAAGAGAACAAAGCCGGCTGGATGAGAAGAGCAGCCTGGGAGGAGGAGGAGGAGGATTGCTTGGCGGTCAATATATAGTATAATGTTCAAGAATGTGTGTCAGTGGTTCATGCAGCCCGAACCGCGTAATGCGCTTGTAACTTGAACCTCTCTCTCTCTCTCTCTCTCTCTCTCTCTCTCTCTCTTCTCTCTCTCTCTCCTCTCTCTCTCTCTCTTGTAGAAGCAGGACTTTTACTTTTTAAGTCTTGGGGCCTGGACGTGCTTATAGCAGATGGTTATCAGTTAACGTGTTCACGTTTTTTGGTGTAGGTGTATTTAACTTTGATGTGGGAGAAACTGGTATGATTTTGAAATATCTAAAAATAATAATAATAATAAATAAATAAAAAAAAGTTTTTTTTAATTTTTCAGAATAGACATGCTATAGCACTCGGCCTCAGATGGTAATCAGTTAACGTGCTGACGTTTTTGATGTTTGATTTACTTAGCTTTGATGTAGGAAACTGGTATGATTTTGAAATATCTAAATAAAAAAATTAGATAAATAAAAATCAGAATGTACATGCTATAGCACTCAGCCTCAGATGGTAATCAGTTAACGTGTTCACGTTTTTGGTGTTGATTTACGTAGCTTTGATCTGGGAGAAACTGGTATGGTTTTGAAATATCTGGAAAAAGTCTCTCTCTGATTTTTCAGAACTTCTGAAGGTTAGGTCATCATAAATTCTTGAATCTTGGTTTGATGTTCAAGAGGAGAGCGTGAATATTGTAGATCTGGTGATTCAGCTTATTAGTACACACTGGCGCCTCTGTTATTGCAAAGGTCAACGTTGCCGAAAACCAAAGCAGTGTGGCAGATTTAAGGGTGGGTGAGGTTTTCGAGCGATCTTCATCTTAGAAATGTCACTGGATAAGAATAAATATTTTTGTGCATCTATTCCACTGTTTATTGTCAGCAACGATACATCTAGTTAGTACCTCTAATTAGTACTCACCCAAAAGAAAAAATATTGCAAACTGAAATAGATATATAACGGAAAAAAGGGAGCGAGGAATTCTGAAATTAAGGTAGACATTTGACGAGATGAATTCAAAAGGGCTATGATAATAAAAGAATGGCTTAAAAGCACGATTCTTGTGGTGTACGTGAATTATATATTTTGAAATGATAAACGCGCCCTTTTCTTGGGTAGAGGGTGGTGGCTTTAGGAGTTATGGCTCGAAGGGATTTAACGACCTAGTAAAGAGAGAGAGAGAGAGAGAGAGAGAGAGGAGGACGTCAGAGTAGCGGTATTGAGCGGTATGCATCCCCCCTGCCTGCAATCCTCTACTAGTACTGACGGGGGGGCTGCAGAAGGCAATGCAGACGTCCCAGACGCTGCTAGTAGCAGTGCCTACTCCGCCTACACCCCCCACCCCCCCCAGCCACCCACCCCCCAACCCCGGCTTCGTCTTCCTGAGAGACGTTGAGGGCGAAGATCTTCCTCGGTTGGCTTTTACCCTAGAATACAATTTATCCCAGTAGATGTTTGTGCATGCCGAACACGTATCTCATACTTGCATGTGCTAAGCCCGCCATCCCAATGGTGGCGTACACATGTATTAGATATATTTATGTATAGATATGTATATATAAATGTGTGGTATATATATATATATATATATATATATATATATATATATATATATATATATGGTCAGTTCCCTGTAGAAAGAGTTCATTCTTCAATAAGCATAATGCATGAAAGTGACGTTAACCTTTGTCATACATTTTCCTATGCTTGACAAATTTCAGGATGAGCAAATTATAGTTCTAATGTGTGTGTGTATATATCTATATATACTATCTATATATATTATCTATCATATTATATTCATGATCTTCATCTTATATATATTACATCTCTTTGTGTGCGTTTGTGTGTGTATGTATATATCAAAAGATTATCTTTATTTGGAATGGAGATTTTGTGATTGATGAAATTTTACTTTTATGTGCAAAATGGCCTGGCCTTAGGGTTTTTTTTTATTATGGTTAATACAAGTTTTAAGTTTGAGAGGTTAACTGCTGGAAAATAATGCTTTAATGCAAAACGGATATGAAATGCAATTTTTTTGGAAGGTACGTAGGTGTAATTTTACATGGATTCTATATTTATACATTAATACACATGTATAGCTATTTATGTGTAGTATATAATGCACATATATATTTATATAAATACATACATACATACACGTGTGTTGGTGTATTATTTTCATATAATATAGCATCATTGCAACATTAGTCGATAAATTGTACTTAAGGATTTAAAAATATATATTTTTATGTATCTGCCACACATTGATTCTTAGTTTCTCTCAGTTTTTCCACATTCATAAAAGTCAGGTTGTATTGCATATAAAAATTCAGTGTTAACTAATCTCAAAGGTCTTATTTTACTTATATTTAGGTATATCTTTTCCTGTATTTTTAAAGTAATCCCAATTATCCTCATTAGTAATCCTCCAATTATCCTCATTAATAGAGCCAACGTCCTTCAAATAATGGAGAAATCCTGATAATGGCGAGCAAAAACACCTTGGGGTATTCAAGGGCACCTTATTCCACTTGATCGTCAAACCTTGTCAAAATTACATAGCTGCAAGCACTCAGTATTTATATAAACAATAACCATCTGCATCTTAAGCCGAAAACCTTATGTAAAATGGAATTGTTTACCTTCTTTTCCAACAACTGTAGCAAAATATATTGTATAAATACACCTATAAAAAATGCAATCCTCTCCTCTTCTCTCTCTCGTAAATGAGACAGTTCATAAGGCAGGTAGCCTACATGTTTTACCATATTGCATCACCATATTGTTACAATAACAATTTGCAGAAGTCAAATGGGTTGCCACAGCTGTATTCAAGTTAAAGGTAATGGCAGTGAACCTGTTATTTTACTGATAGAATCAATTTATTTTGTATCGTTTTGGTATGTCATCATCGTAGTATGTATGGCAAGAAACAGTCATCCAGCCATTTGTAATGTTTACATTCTCAGGATCAGCTGATTGAGCCATTAGCAAAATAAAAAAAGTTAGGGGAATAATTTATTATTTGCTAAAAGAAACTGTGTGTATTAATGGAATTTTGTTTTTACATAAATATAAAATGGGTAAACAAAGGTTAACTAATTTGTTGTTGTTGTTGTTGTTGTTGTTAAAGTGCCCTCGAAATCGCCAAATAGCCGTTTCCCGATTTTGGTCGTAGTATTTGGCGTTTGTTTCTTTCTTTAATTAGTGAGGTTTTGGATTATTATTATTCTCTTTACACACATTGTTCCTCTTAGACTAACTCATGCAGATGGTATAGACTATTGTCCTCGTGCAGGTTAAGTGCCTAATTGGTAAATAATAATAATAATGATAATAATTATAATAAATGCTGAAGTAGCTACAGGACTCATGCAGAAGAGTGTGCTACTAAAAACAGCGCACGTAGTGAGAAAAGTGACGGACTCCTAATGAGGCAGGATGCAACCCGGGACCCCACACTATAAAAATCAAGTCGAATAGGATGACTGCGATAGACCCCCAAAAAAGAAAAAAAAATGTATTATTATTATTATTATTATTATTATTATTATTATTATTATTATTATTATTATTATTATTATTCCACGAATTCTAAATTGCCATGGTACATAGCAGCAACTCAGTATTTCAGTTTGGAATGGTACTTTCATCTTTATTCCACAATGCCTTCCCTGAACACCCCCCCCCCCCCCCCCCTCCCCCCCCCCCCCTTTTTCCCCCTCCTCCTTTCAGAAGAACTCCTAACCACGACATAAATTCCATTGAATTTAACCTTGCTTGGCGTGTATGAATAATGCTGGGCTCAATCAAAAGGCACCTTGATCCGATGAATCAAAAGGCAATCGTAAGGCTTGAATCAAACGATCTACAAATGGGAATTTGTCGGACTGGAATTCGCTTTTATAAACTCTGAGTTTTGTGGTGACTCCCTTACGAAGGCTTTATTCCGAATGGGCTGGAATGTATTCTGGATTTATATTCTTGCTCTAAAGAACTAGAATTAAAAAAAAAAATTCTTCAAGCTGTAAAGAACCAGAATTTTAAAAAAATATTCAAGCTATAAAGAACTAGAATTAAAAAAAAAATCTTCAAACTGTAAAGAACCAGAAAAATTCTTCAAGCTGTAAAGAACTAGAATAAAAAAAAAAAAGAATATTCAAACTGTAAAGAACCAGAATTTAAAAAATTCTTCAAGCTGTAAAAAACCAGAATTTAAAAAAATCTTCAAGCTGTAAAGAACCAGAATTTAAAAAAATTCTTCAAGCTGTAAAGAACTAGAATTAAAAAAAAACTTCAAGCCCTAAAGTTTATACTATTTGTTAATAGAGCTATATATATATATATATATATATATATATATATATATATATATATATATATATATACTATTACACACACACTAACAAATACGGGAAAACTTGTAACTTTTTTTAAAATAAATATCTCCGCTTGATACCATCCAGTTTCAATGAGGTATTGTTAGTAACAGTATTAATGCACAGACAATTGTGTAACAATTGTGTGAGTGATAAAGTTTATGTGTATATATATATATATATAAATATATATATATATATATATATATATATATATATATTATTTATTATTATTATTATTATTAAAAAAGTTAAAAAATACACGTGGCGAATTCAATACATATTATACTTCTGAAAAGTTGAAAATTATTGCCCAGGTACCGTAAAGATGTGTTTCTATGGGTGTGTATATATATGTATATATATATATATATATATATAATATATATATATATATATAATATATATATATATATATATATATATAATATATATATATATATAATATATATAATTATATATATATATATATATATATATATATATATATTTGTATATTTGTATATACATACATACAAACACACATATACAATGTCAGTGTTTTGGTGACCACCATTTTTTAAATCTTACGCCAATTTATACTGACGTGAAGAAACCTTGAGCTCTTAGTAATAACAGATAGAATATACCTCTGGTTTCGTTGTGTCTTCATGTATGCAAAGATTGGCGCGCGTGTATTTTGAAAGGGGTGAAAATCAATGCAATTTCGATTCATGCATGCAAAAATGGTTCGTGTATTTTGTATGGGTAAAAATCATTGTAAAATTGGCGCACGTGTATTTGGAAAGGGGCGAAAATCAATGCAATTTCAATTCATGTATACAAAAATTGGCGCGCGTGTATTTTGAAGGGGTGAAAATCAATGCAATTTCGATTCATGCATGCAAAACTTGGGGTTCGTGTATTTTGAAGAGGTGAAAATGATTACAAAATTTTGGCGCGTGTATTTTGAAAGGGGTGAAAATCAATGCAATTTCAATTCATGTATACAAAAATTGGCGCGCGTGTATTTTGAACCGGTGAAATGCAATGCAAAATTGGAGTGCGTGTATTCTGAAAGGGGTGAAAATCAATGCAATTTCGATTCATGCATGCATAAGTAGGCGCGCGTGTATTCTGAAGTGAGGTGAACATAAATGCAATTTCGATTTTAGCCGTGCCACTTAACAGACCTATCACCGTTATTGACTCTTTCCCCACGGACGCATTACCCACCACCACCGCTCTAATCAAATAGCCCATAAACACCCTATCCCGAAGCCAATTAAGAATGGAAGCCGCCGCGCTTCTCGTTTGTCAATATTAAACGAGAGAGACTTTCTGAGTTGCCACTTAGGGAATTAGCCACGTCGCAGCGAGTTGCATCAACTGACGGGTCTCTGTCCCTTGGGAGAAGTGCAGCCAATTGGCCAGAAATTATTATTTGTTTGGGGGTTTGGGGGGGGGGGGGGGGGGGGGGGGGTGGGGGTGGGGGGGGTGTGGGGGGGGGGGGGGGGGGGGGGGGGGGGGGGGGGGGGTGGAAGGAAGTCTATTATCTGTAGCCTTGTTTCTTCTGCTTACTTTATTCTGTAGGTCCTAATGGCTGATGTATATTTAAGGTTGCTTTTCTAAGCGTTTTCTGATCTTTTTTCTAAGCGTTTCCTGATCTTGCTGCTCAGGATTCTTTATATTTATATTCCACGGCATTTCTAAGCATTTTCTGATCTTCTGCTCAGGATTCTTTATATTTATATTCCATGATTTTTCTAAGCATTTCCTGATCTTTTTTCTAAGCATTTTCTGATCTTTTTTCTAAGCATTTTCTAATCTTGCTGCTCAGGATTCTTTGTATTTATATTTCACGGCTTTTCCAAGCATTTGCTGATTTTTTTTCTAAGCGTTTCCTGATCCTGCTGCTCAGGATTCTTTATATTTATATTTCACGGCTTTTCTAAGCATTTTCTGATCTTTTTCTAAGCATTTTCTTATCCTTTTTTTAAAGCATTTTCTGATATTTTTTCTAAGCATTTTCTGATCTTTTTTCTAAGCATTTTCTGATTTTTTTCTAAGCATTTTCTGATCTTTTTTTCTAAGCATTTTCTGATCTTTTTTTCTAAGCATTTTATGATCTTTTTTTCTAAGCATTTTCTGATCTTGCTGCTCAGGATTCTTTATATTTATATTTCACGGCGTTTCTAAGCATTTTCTGATATTTTTTCTAAGCATTTTCTGATCTTGCTGCTCAGGATTCATTATATTTATATTTCACGGATTTTCTAAGCATTTGCTGATCTTTTTTCTAAGCATTTGCTGATCCTTTTTCTAAGCATTTTCTGATCGTGCTGCTCAGGATTCTTTATATTTATATTTCACGGCTTTTCTAAGCATTTTCTGATCTTTTTTCTTATCATTTTCTGATCTTGCTGCTCAGGATTCTTTATATTTATATTTCACTGCTTTCCTAAGCATTTTCTGATCTTTTTTCTAAGCATTTTCTGATCTTGCTGCTCAGGATTCTTTATATTTATATTTCACTGGTTTCCTAAGCATTTTCTGATATTTCTAAGCATTTTCTGATCTTTTTTTCTAAGCATTTTCTGATCTTTTTTTCTAAGCATTTTCTGACCTTTTTTCTAAGCATTTTCTGATCTTTTTCATAAGCATTTTCTGATCTTGCTGCTCAGGATTCTTTATATTTATATTTCACGGCTTTTCTAAGCATTTTCTGATCTTTTTTCTAAGCATTTTCTGATCTTTTTTCTAAGCGTTTTCTTATCTTTTTTAAGCATTCTCTGATCTTTTTTCTAAGCATTTTCTGATCTTTTTTCTATTTCTTATCGTTTTTCAAGCATTTCTGATCTTTTTTCTAAGCATTTTCTAATCTTGCTGCTCAGGATTCGTTATATTTATATTTCACGGCTTTTCTAAGCAATTTCTGATTTTCTAAGCATTTTCTGATATTTTTTCTAAGCATTTTCTGATCTTTTTTCTAAGCATTTTCTGATCTTTTTTTCTAAGCATTTTTTATCTTTTTTCTAAGCATTTTTTAATCTTTTTTCTTATCTTTTTTCTAAGCATTTTCTCATCTTTTTTCTAAGCATTTTCTGATCTTTTTTTCTAAGCATTTTCTGATCTTTTTTCTAAGCATTTTTGGTCTTGCTGCTCAGGATTCTTTACAATTATATTCCACGGTTTTTGTAAGAATTTTTTGATCTTGCTTCAAAAGGATTTACGCGGATATTGTCTCCTACGTTCTTCCCTGCCGGCAGTTGATTATTATTCGCAAAGGGATTGCGCGCCATTCATTCTCGTATTTAAATAGAATTACTGTACTCTCTCTCTCTCCCTCTCTCTCTCTCTCTCCACTTCGGTCGGAGTGCTGCTGCTGCTGAGCTGCTGCTGCGTGCAGCGCTCTCAGAATTCCCGGCTATTCCTCGCATATTCAATTTTTATTGAAGCGTTCCATATTGTGCGGTCTATGTAAACACGGGATGTTGATTGTAGTCGGAAAAATATTTGTGTGTTTTGGCTGTAAACAGACGTAACTATTTTTCTTATTTCGGTCGAGTGAGTGGGTAGTGTTGGCAGGACTCTGTATGGATGGCAGCTTTTGGAGAAACGGTCTTTCCAACCACCCCACACGAAATTCTTTTCTTCGCAAAAATGACGAATTCACGGCGTTGCTCCGGAGTGACAAGGCGAGTCAACAGTTATTTCTTACTGCATGGGCCTCTTTTCTTAGTTTTTATTTTTTTTATTTTTTATTTTTTTTATTTGTTTTTAAGTTTTTAAAGTATTTTTTTTCTTTAATCGTATCGTTTCTCGTTTTCTTTTGGTCGTTTTCTAACATTTTCGTACTGATTTTCATTTAATAAGTTTTTTTTTTCAGGATTTTCATGAGTAAAAGTTTTTTTATTTCATGATTTTCATGAATAAAAGTTTTTTATTTCATGATTTTCATAAATGAAAGTTTTTTCATGATTTTCATAAATAGAAGTTTTTTATTTCATGATTTTCATAAGTAAAAGTTGTTTTTCATGATTTTCACAAATATGTTTTTTTTTTTTTTTTTCATGATTTTCATAAAAGATTTTTTCATGATTAATAAAATTTTTTCATAAAAAATTTTTTTCATTTCAATTTTTTATGATTTTTCATAAATAAATTTTTTTCATGTATATTTTTCATAAATAAAATTTTTTCATATTTTAATATGATTTTTATTTTTATAAATTTTTTTCATGATTTTTATAAATAAAAGATTTTTATTTCATGATTTTCATAAATACAAGTTTCATGATTATCGTAAATAACAGTTTTTTTTCACGATTTTCATAAATAAGTTTTTTTCGGGATTTTCACAAATAAAAGTTTTTTTTTTTTATGAATTTCATAAATAAAAGTTTTTTCTGATTTTCATAAATAAAAATTTCACGATTTTCATTAATAAAAGTCTGTTTTTCATGATTTTCATAAATAAAAGTTTATTTCATGATTTTCATTAATAAAAGTTTTTTTATGATTTTCATGAATAAAAGTATTTTTCAAATAAATCACCTCACCTTCATTTCATTTATTAAATATTAATATAACCACAACAAAAATATGGAGTTGAAGAAAAGCATTAGTTCCAGAAATGCAAAATAGATATAATGAAAAATAGAAAAACATTGGTTCCTTAAATGAAAAATAGATATAATGAAAAATATAAAAAAAACATCAGTTCTAGAAATGGAAAATAGACATACTCATTAACCCAGTGAAGTAGCATCGTTACCTATCAGTTGACACCTAATCTAAAATATTCCAGCATCCGAAGATTGTGATCGATTGTTATATACAAGTTGAATGTTTGGAATGCACAAACTTTAGGATCTGTGTCAGAGAGGTAACATTAGTTCGTCAGTGTAACGCTGACATATTGTTATTGAAGATGAATATTGCTAAACTTTCGACGGTAGCGTCAACTATTTTACTTTGAAGTCGATGGCTTGTTTTCATTAAACGGAGACTCTGCAGTAGAATGTTGAAGGAGATAAGATTTAAACATTCTTCCTCAGTTTGGTCAGAAAGAATGTTATGCAGTTTGTTTTATGCGAGTGAGCTGTGCATTCATTGATTACAGTGTTCTATTGATTGTTTGGAGATAAGTTATCAGCATTTGGCTTTCGGGAACGAGGTTGGTAACCTATCCTAATATGGACAAGACCCGTCCAAAGTTACTGAAGGTCGTTGATTTTACGAGTGGTACAACGAACGTGTCTTACTGGCTCCAAAGTTAACGACAAATCATCTGTTATCTTGAAAGAATTGCAGGTGATTGTAGGTTTTTTTTATGGTTCATCTTTTGGATTTTTTATTTTAGGGTAATGATTGGTAATGAACGCCAGTTCTTCAAACTAAATTCGGCAACATGGTTTGACCACTTTTATCGGCCAGACTTCTGCATGGTTGGATGCCAAACAACCTGTGCAGTGCCGATGGTCGTAATCCCTCCATCTCAGAGGAAATCCTTCAGTTCATTCATGATATTTGCTGTATAACGAGAGTGGATTTGATGTCATTGACAGAAGGACAAGGAGGCATTGTATAACTTTTGCGCACCAGATGACTTAGATATGTTAAAGATCCTCAGATACAGAATCGGGTTGGCCAACTGACACATTTTACATGGCTCTGAAAAAGGGTCACGGTGAACGGTGAATAAATAACTATGGTGTGTGATTGGCACCAGTAATATAAAGATGGCTTACATTGTGTCACCGTGAACCACCCTCCCGTCGTGACACCACCCAGCAGGGAGGTTACGTTCCCAGATCTCTTTGTTTACTTTTTTTGAGTTTTCTGTAAAAGAAAACTATTGAGATGGACATTTTGTGTCTGTGTTTTAAATAAAGAATTGCCCACTTGTATATATTTTTTAATTACTCTAGACCCTCATTGTCTGTTTTGAAATTAACTCTCTCCTCGCCTGTCGTTTCTCTCCTTTTTTATTTTAATCGTCTGTCGTCTTGGCGCTCCCATCTTACAGTACCATTTCATAACTGCTCTGGGATGTCCTTCCGGTTTTTTTCTGCGTAATTTTTCAGTCTCGAGTCCGAGTACAACTTGGGCTGAAGGATCTCTGGATCCCTCTCCTTGATTGTCTTGTGCTCGTGCTTGTGTGTTTGCAGAAGCAAAATGTCTCTTGGATTTGAATTAAACATTTCGAATCTTCATGAGAGAGAGAGAGAGAGAGAGAGAGAGAGAGAGAGAGAGAGAGAGAGAGAGAGAGAGAGAGAATTGCGTTGCGGCGGGAGAATGATTAATCTCTTGATACTCGTGACATTGTGGTGGATTGATGCCATTTTAACCCCTCTCAAGTTGTCAGTCTATGGAAACTAGTTCGTCCGCACATTTCTGAATGTTCCCCCATGGGGGTGGGGGTGGGGGGATTGTTTCCTTATAAAGCATTTACGGAACAGATTTATATTGAATAAATATGTGATGTTGCACCTTCTGTTACGACTACAGTTAATTTTCGTATCATACTTAGAGTATTATTCATAGCATATAGGTCAACTTCATGTATTACTGTTTTGCTGTGTTTAAAAGATGATTGATTTTACACCTTGTGAATCGACGATTTAAAGAAAATTTAATCTTGTTGAAGCACTCACAGAGAGAGAGAGAGAGAGAGAGGAGAGAGAGAGAGAGAGAGAGAGAGAGGTTTGCATGTCTCGTTCTTATTGCATATATGCTGGCTATAGTTATACATTAATTTTATTTAATTTTATGAAAAGATCACTCTTTATTCTTGTTATTGGGCTACGAGTCAGACTCTCTCTCTCTCTCTCTCTCTCTCTCTCTCATAATGTATGTATGTATGTATTCGTCATGATAAGAGGGATTTAGCTTCGGAAATTGTGTGTTTCATTTTTCGCTAAGCTATTTCAACAGTGATTGCAGGTTGCATAGCCCTTTGCACTCTAGCTGCAATGCACCCCTATAGTATGCCAACTATCAAGACACCTAATTAACTACTCATTGGAATTTGAGGGATACGCCTAAGTAATCTACGCCCTCGCACCTATTTCTTTAACACCGTGGCTTATAGCAACGAAGCGCTGCTGTTTGCAGAAATGCACGCGTATGGGTTGTGAGATCAATTTACTCAGAGGAGGAGGGGGGCCTTCAACTAAGAAAATAATGAGTTTTTTTTTTAACGAAGAGAGAGAGAGATATATATACGTAGCCTTTGCAGTAGCTGGGGCTCTGAAGCAGATGGTCTTGAGTTCACCTCATTATGCCACTTCATTTGCATTTCTGGGAAGGCAAATTAGCAGTCGGCCGGTCTATGGGTGATTCGTAGCAATTAGAGTAGGGTTCTTTATTGGATATTTATTAATCTAGGCCTGGCCTTCCCCCCCTACACCGTATATCGCCACGGTGGTTCCAGCCGTCAATTAATCATACAGTTTACGAGATTGCGAGCTTGCATCGGCCTCCTGGGCGTTTAGTATTCGCCCTGCGATTTGAGAGGGTTTCGGGCCCTTAATCCCCGTTGTTTTGCCTATCTTCCATACCCCTTTCTGCCTGCCCCCCCCCTCTCCTACCCTCTTTCCTATCTCCTGGCCTTTCTTCTTCGTTGTTCCCTTTCCTTCCTTCGTTCTAATGTCTTTTTTTTTTCTTCCCTCATTCTTCATCGATTCCCTCATTCCCACTTCCCCTTTTTATTCCTATTTCTGCATTCTCTGTCCCTCGTTCCTCCTCTTCCACCTCTTCTTTATGGCTCTCGCTTATTCCTCTTTCTTATAGCCTCCCTACTCCACCTTGATTTCTTTGTTATTTGGTCTTTGTTTCTTGCTTTTTGGGCCCCTTTCTCCTCTCCCTTTCGTCCCTATGTGAATCTCTCTCTCTCTCTCTGTTACTCTTTCTTTCTCATATTTTTCACCCTCCCCTTTTGCTCCCTTCATTCCCTACTCCCTGCCTGTTTTATCGGTCCCCTTCTATGCCTCTTTCTATTGGTCCTTTTGCTCTTCTTGTCATTAGTTCCTTCCCTCTATTTATTTTCCTTTTTTCCCCTCGCCCCATTCTTCATCATTTTCTCCCTTTGTCATTTGTTTCTCCCTCAATCCCTTTCTCTTTAACTGATCATTCCCTTCCTCTTTTATTGCCGATTCACTCTCTCCCTCTCATATTGCCCATTGCCTATTCAGTACCTCTCTCACATTTATACCCCTTTCTCCTCGTTTTACCCTCTTCTGGGCATGTTCCTTGCTCCTCTTCCTGATGCCCCTTTCACGCTTTGCCTCTCTTATTTCACCCTTACCCTCCCTACTCCTACATTCCATTATGTTTATTTTCCCTTCGTTTCCTCTTGTCATATTGCTCTTCTCTTCACCTTCCTTCCTTTCTTATCAAGCCTTTCTTTGCCAACATTGTGGCATAAAAGTATAATACTAGCGTTTCTCGCTAAGCGTAAAAGTATGATATTTAGAGCAAATTTAGTTGTTGACTTTTAGCAGTGTAAACAAACAAAGTTCGTAACTATTTCACTTCTGTAAATGCCTAGAATTGCAAGTTTTTATGAGAATGTTTTGAAGTCTTTTGTAAAGAAAAATATTTCATATTCCACTTATATTCAATTTATGGCTATCATACGTTTTGTAAGTAGCAGATAATTCTTTTTAAAAATTATTATTTGAATTTTGAGAAGTAAAACAATGGAGCGTGAGAATGTATTGGTGTGAACATTTGTTATGTGAATAATAGAGAGTAAGAGAGTTGAATAGCGTATTAGGACGTTATTTTCTGCTTAATGCTTTTACCTTCCAATTTACTTTATTGATGTACTGTGGTAAGTCCTTTACCTTATTGTATTTCTGATTGACTTGTGAGTAGTAACGACCAGGAAATATGTGGTTTGCTGAAGTGGATTGTGTTTTGAGTTAGTAGTGTCCAGGGTTACTTGGGTGGTTGTGGCTATATTTGTAAACAGATGCCCATAAGTAAATGGAATTGTCAGTGATTAAGACAATTAGACGGTAAAGAAGTTTACCATGTTAATGTGTTTAATATAAGGTCACGTTTGCCCTGCATTAAGTGTGGTAATTAAAATGCAGATTTAGGTTCCAATCCTTGCAGACAGGTCTTCCAGTGTGAATAGTCCTTGATGCATTTTATTTATTTATTTATTTATTTAATTTGTGGTGTACATTAAAAGCTTATAGCTGATTTGGGTTTATGTCGAATTTCGGTGTTAATTTTTTATTTTTATTTTTTGATTTTGGTGTAGTGTAAGTACATTCTCTTAAGTTTTAAATTTCATGGTAATTTTAATACTCGATATTTCCTTTCATGCTGAACTTGGGCTCGATAAACACTTCACTGACTTCTGCGGCATTATCATTAACCACCGTTTCACCCCCCCCCCCCCCCTTTCTCCTCTCTTTCTCTCTCTCTCTCTCTCTCTTTCAAGCACCTACTGTTTCTCCCGGGCTCTCCTGTTATCGCTTCAGTCCTGGTCTCGTTCATTGCCCCCTTTATTTCTCTTTTTATTGCTCCCTTCAAGCCTTCTCTCTCTTATCTTCGACTTCACTTTCTCTCGTATTGTTCCCTTCACTCTCTTTTCGTATTTGATGCCTCCTTCACCCATCCCCCTCTTCCGTCTTCGTTTGGCTCCCTCACTTCTGTCCTTTCTTTATTTTGCTTTTTCACTTCCTTCGTCTCTCTTTCTCTCTCATTCTCTTCACTTGTCTTTTTAACGCTTTCCTACCTTTCTTCTCTGCACCTTTCCCTACTTGTCTTACTAGCACGTTTCTCCCCAATCTTATTGCCCCTGCCCCTTTTTTTGTTTACCTCACCTCTTTCTTAATACTCCATTCCTCTCCTTCCTTCCTTCCATTCTCTCTCTCTCTCTCTTTCTTATGCCAACTTCACTTGTCTTTTTAACTTTCCTACCTTTCTTCTTCTATTTGTGCACCTTTTCCTACTTGTCTTACTAGCACGTTTCCGCCCTCTCCTATTGCCCTTATTTTTACCTCCCACCCTTTCTTAATACTCCATTCCTCTCTCTCCTTCCTTCCTTCCTGCCAATGAGTGCCGTGATTTACACCGCTCGATCACACTGTCGCATTCGTGTGAAAATGAGTCCTGCGACCATTTTCTTTTTTATGCGTCCTGCCATAAACACGCGGCGTAAATTCCCATATAGAGAGATTAAAAAAAAGGGGGGGTCGTCATATTCATAAATAATCCCGGAATGAGGTGTGTGGTTTTAAGCGTTGTCAGACATCGGAGGCGTAGTACTGCAGGTAGAATTTATCAAGACCGGAGGTGTATATAGGTGTGGTAATGACGGCAGCAGCCAGGCATCTGTTCAATTCGGCCAAGAGGATGCACTCCGTCACGCGACCCTGGTGAAATTACAGAGAGATTATTGTGAAATACAACCCTGCGCTTGGTCCTACGTAGGATTTGTGGCATCCTGATACATTGGGAGGTTTTGTTCTTTGATACGGACCCCGGTAATGTGCTATCACACTGTATCATATTAGTGTATCATAGCTTTGCGTTATGTATGTTACGCCCAGTTTTAATCTTGACATCTGAGGCGTTCTATGAGTTGGATAATTTGTCCGTAGATAGTTTTATTATTTGGTACGTCATAGGTCGTCAGGTCAGTAACTCCAGATTCCTAGTATGTAGCAATATTTACATTAAATGTGATATAATGTGAGGGAGAGCTCCTCTTGCCGTATCTAATGTGTACGTAATAACTTTCATAACATGTTTTCAGTTACCGAGCACTTACTTACTGTACGTAATGCATTTGTACGTTATTGTTGGATCTCTCTCTCTCTCTCTCTCTCTCTCTCTCTCTCTCTCTCTCTCTCTCTCTCTCTCTCTCTCATTTTCAAACAAGTTCTCAGAGCGCTCTCTCTCATTTTCATAGCATGTTTTCTGTCACCGAACACTTACAAGCAAACCGTAAAAAATGCCTTTTTTCGTACGTTAATTTGGGAAAATCTTCCCTTTCTCTTCCTCTCCTCCTCTTTTTCTTCTTCTTCCCCCCTATTCTCTCTCTCTCTCTCTCTCTCTCTCTCTCTCTCTCTCTCTCAATGGATCGATCAATCGAATTCCGGTTGTTCAAGTTATACTGGTAATGGGCATCCTGTTTCCCCTGCCTGGTTTCTTTGCATTGTGAGAATTGCGGTGGGTATCCGTTTTCGACAGGATCTCTGAAAACATATTATTCCTCTACCGGCTAAAGTTTGTACCAACTACTGCTTTATATCGTCCCCTGAAAGTATTACGTAACACTGGTTCACCCGTTTACATCCTTTTATTATTATTATTATTATTATTGTCATTGTTGTTATTGTTGTTGACGCTACTACATCTGTCTGTTACCGTATCTCGAGAGTTTGCAGGATTCTCTCTCTCTCTCTCTCTCTCTCTCTCTCTCTCTCTCTCTCTCTCTCTCTCTCTCTCTCTCTATTTCTATTTGTGTCTCTGAAACGCCATTTTATTTTCGCATCTTATATACTCATGATTCTACTCAATATAGCTTCTGCAATTCACCCCCAGAAACTGGAAGATTCCCCGTTACCTTGTAGAATTTTGAAAATCCAGTTTTTTTTATCATTATATTCCGTAACCCTTCCTCACTGAGGACCTTTTCCGTAAGCATTTCTCACTGAGAATCTTATCCACAAGCCTTTCTCACTGAGAACCTCTGAGAGGCATAATTGTGTCTTAACCCTTTAGTCTGTAGTCATCTGGGTTCTTCACATAATTTCCTTATCACAAGAGTATCAATGAAGTTAACCCCAGCCTTCGTAATTCCTTATTGGCCTTTGATGTGGTATTTGCTCTTGAAGCAAATAAGAGGAGAGAATATGAAAAAGTAACCTTATTTTATGAATACTTGATGATATTTAAAAGACACGGAGAGAAGAATAAAATGACTGGTCTGTATTTTACGTAGCATGCAGCCTTTTTTTAAAATTATTTTATTTCTTTTCATTACGGAAGAAGTAGCGCTGTGAAACACTGATGCGAACAGCGTTCCCTCGGGATGGGGGGGTGGGGGGCGAGTGCTAAATTAAGTTCTATGTTTAGTAGGCCCGGGGGAGGGGGCCACGCATGATAAAATGGAGAGCTGCAAAACTAGTTAGAAAAAACAAAAATTTAAAATTCTATATATTAATATATATATATATATATATATCGATATAGATATATATATATATTATCCCTTTTTTAAGTAAGACAAATGGCACGTGCAATATTGCATTTGGTCTTATTATAATGATTGATGAATGACACTCACTTGTTTCAAGATGCCAAACTGGTCTGAGTTCCGCATGAGAGCCAATATTCATTTAACAAAATGCCCAGTTGAGAATCCCTGTATGTCAAGCTGCCTATGTTACCCGCAAGTAATAGTTGCTAATTTATTATATTGGTGAAAGGCCTTTTTCTAAATCAAGCTGTTTTAATATCTATAAACAAAATTTTGCTCTTATGTCTAGATTAAAAGTATATAATTGAAAGTCCACATAACAGTAACAACCCCTAAATACTCATAGCCCACTCCCCTTAAGAATTGTGTAATGGTGATAATAGAATTATTATAAAATCTCTCTTTTCGCTGGAAATTCCCTTAAACATATCAGGGAAGGGCGCTGAGTTAAAAATGGCACCGTAAATTTTGCTTTTAGTCAATCAGAAGAGTTGGCGTCCACACTGACTGCTTCTCACCATAATGAACTTACAGCATGATACACAATACACCTGTTATGTCGACTGAAATGCAGTGGAATTATCAGGAAACGGTTCCGGGCTTTTTCCCCATCGTGGGATTAGGCCAGTAAATCTCGATCTTTTTTTTATTTTTTTATTTATTTTATTTTATTTTTTTTTTCCATGTACCCTTTCACCATATGTCACAATGTCATCAACGTCATAATTCTCCCCCCTCCCCACACACACATCCCAAACTTGCCAGTAAGCGCTGAATGTTCTTTGCTGTCCCAGAGCTTTGTGTTACACCTAAACTTTATAAAACCAAACAACCAAACCCAAAAGAATTCCAAGCAACATGCATTTACTAAAAGGCCTTGGTCACACACACACACACACACACACACACACACACACACACACCACACACACACACACACACAACTGAAATTCTCCCCCTGGTTGAGAACCACTGGATTAGGTTTGGTGAGAAATACAGAGTAGGATCCTGGGAAAGCAACATCGATTACTGTGGTAGATATAAAAGAGGAAAGGCGTCCAAGGAAGCTGAATAAAATATATCGGACTACTTCCCCACAGGGAATGGATACTTCCAGGGGGCAAAAATCCAAGAGCGAGGAGAGGCTTGCAAGTTTTTCATCTATGTTGCAAGAGATATATTATGCCTATAAGTCTTGCAGTAAAAAGCGAAAGCCTTTGCAATCGCCCCATTTCTCCTCTCAGGGAATCCTTCTCTTTCTTTGCAACAGCCAACAGTTTTCTGCTCTGGGAATAGAAGGGCATAAGAGGTCAGTTGCTTTTGTTGTGTAAGTCTCCTCTACCTCCCCCATCCAGATTTATTCCTTATTTTCTCTACCATAATAAATTATTTAGTCCCTTATGACTTTACCGTCCGCTGTATATAGCACTGTGTGCCAGTGGTTTTATTTTTTTGCCGCTTATCAGAATAAAAAGTGATGCAAGTTTTGCTTACCAAACACACAGCACTGACATTCTTTATATATATACATATAATATATACATATACATATATATATATATATATATATATATATTATATATACATACATATACATATATATATATATATATATATATATATATATATAATATATATATATATATATATATTTCCTCTACCAAAGTCCTCCGTAATGCGGGGCCGTCATTTCAGTGTACCTCATGCGGTGCACTGTAGTCATGACTAAAGGGTCTTAGCAGCGTCCCTTTGGTCCAAGGCTGCACTCCCTTCCAGTCTTTTTACTCTACCTCCGTTCCTATTATCACTCTTTCCATCGTACTTTCCACTTTCCCTTAACAATTCTTTCGTAGTGCAATTGCGAGGTTTGTGTCTTCTTCGTTTCCAAAACCCCTTTACTCTGAATTTATCTTTCAGCGTTGAATGACCTCAGAGGGACCAGCTATTGGCCTTTGGCTTGAATTTTGTTTATTCCAGTTCCAATTTTACCCACAGTCCTTTATATATATATATATATATATATATATATATATATATATATATATATATTATATATATATATATATAGATATAGATATAGATAGTATGTATATATATAATATATATATTAGATATATATATATATATATATATATATATATATATATATATATATATATATATATATAAAGGACTGTGGGTAAATTCATATATTTTATATATATGTGTATATATGTATATATATATATATATATTTATATATATATATATATATATATATATATATATATATATATATATATATATATATATATATCTATATGATTTTTATCACATCACCGTGATTCATTCATATATGTTAACCGAAGGGGAATTTTGAGTTGATAAGAAATTCTTCGGCTCGTGGGCTCGAACCACGGAACCAAAAATTCGGGACGTACATTCACGCTCTTTACCCACAAGGCTATCAGGAGAGAGAGAGAGAGAGAGAGAGAGAGAGAGAGAGAGAGAGATTATTTTCGTAAATGCAGTATTAGTGGTGATCGATTTTCCATGGATTTATCTCGTACGTAGAGCCGGATTTGTCTCATATGTAGAATCGGCGACAAAAAGAAAATGGTAAGTCATACGAAATATGTTTCGGTGTCCGTAAACAATTTAAAAAGTGCGTTTGACCTTCGTTTCTCACTGGGCGGAAAATGAATGAAGAAAAATTTGGCTCCAAACTCGTTAAGAGTTTTTAAGCGAATTCTTTTTGCCGTTTGATCTTAAAACTTTAATTATGTTTTTCAACGCTTTTGATGAGAGAGAGAGAGAGAGAGAGAGAGAGAGAGAGAGAGAGAGAGAAGGAAAAATATTGAATTTCATATCGAAAATATTTTTTAAAAAAATATCTCCCTTTCATCTATTTGTCTGTGACACATTTTTCTTACTTCAACCCTCCTTCCAAAATGGGCATTCCCCCATCTACTTTCCCATCCTTCAACAACCCCCTCCCCCACCCTCCCCTCTCCCCCCCTCAGTCCCCCGCTCGTATCCTCCTTCCTAAACAATTGTGGAGTGTGGTGGGTAGCAGACCTTGCATCATACGCGATGCTTCTCAGGTAATTGTGGGGAAAATTCGACGGTGTTCCTTGAGCCTTCTCTTCGGCTGCAGCGATGCTTTGATCTCCTTTGAGGTGGATGTCTGTCTGCTTAGTATTTCGAGAGAGAGACAGAGAGAGAGAGAGAGAGAGAGAGAGAGAGAGAGAGAGAGAGAGAGAGAGAGAGAGAGAGAGAGAGGTTGATTCTTGCGGGTAAAACATATTTAAAATTGACTGTTTCCTTCGAGGATAGGTGCAGAACTCCAAAGTAATGTATGTATATATGTATATGTATATATATATATATATATATATATATATATATATATATATATGTGTGTGTGTGTGTGTGTGTGTGTGTGTGTGTGTGTGTGTGTGTGTTATTGTGTTTATGTGTATATATATATATATATATATATATATATATATATATATATATATATGTATATACACAAAAATATTTATAATGATATATATACATACAAACATACGTAAATACATACTTCGATTCTTTTGTGCAAATGCTACATATGGCTGCGTGGCATAACCCTTCTGGGGAGAGAGAGAGAGAGAGAGAGAGAGAGAGAGAGAGAGAGAGAGAGAGAGAAGAGAAGAGAGAGATTTCTAAGATTTGGTAGACATATACTGCACATGTGATAGTAAAATTCGCGGTTATTAAAAGTAGCTCTTCTTCATTTATATTAATAAATTCAAAATTGCGTTTATTTTACAGTTTGATTCAATGAGGCAAGAAATTTCCATAATGCAAAATTGGAGAGAGAGAGAGAGAGAGAGAGAGAGAGAGAGAGAGGAGAGAGAGAGAGAGAGAGAAATTGTGTCATTTATTAAAGATAAATAGAAAGAAAGGAAAGGGTTTAAGCCTCCCCCCCCAAAAAAATGGAAAGATAGAGAGGAACTCTGTATTTGATAATGATGAAAAATGGGATAGGCGGAATAAAATGAGAGAGAGAGAGAGAGAGAGAGAGAGAGAGAGAGAGAGAGAGAGAGAGAGAGAGAGAGAGAGTGTTGGTATTTCTGTAAGTAATTGTGGTCTTTGTTGAAGGATAAAAAAAAGCTTAATTTTTTTTTGTGTGTGTGCTTGTTTGTGTATGTGTTTGTGCAAGGAAGTGGAGTACTGGTCGTGTTGGTGATTGGAGGAAGAATAAATTTGATTGGAGGAAGAATAAATTTGACTGGAGAAAGAATAAATTTGGCTGGAGAAGGAATAAATTTGATTGGAGGAAGAATAAATTTGATTGGAGAAAGAATAAATTTGATTGGAGAAAGGATAAATTTGATTGGAAGAATAAATTTGATTGGGAGAAGAATAAATTTGATTGGAGAAAAATAAATTTGATTGGAGGAAGAATAAATTTGATTGGAGGAAGAATAAATTTGATTGGAGGAAGAAAAATAAATTTGATGGAGAGAAATAAATTTGATGGAGGAGAATAAATTTGATGAGGAAGAAATGATTAAGAAGATTGAGAAGATAAATTTGATTGGAGAAAGAATAAATTTGATGCGGAGAAGAATGTAATTTTGATTGGAGGAAATAAACTTTGATTGGGAGGAAGAATAAATTTGATTGGAGGAAGAATAATATTTGTGGGAGGAAAAATATTTGATTGGAGGAAGAACAAATTTGATGGAAGAAAATAAAGGGATGGAAGAAATATATTTGATTGGAGGAAGAATAAATTTGATTGGAGAAAGAATATATTTGATGGGAGGAAGAATAAACTTGATGGGAGGAAGAATAAATTTGATGGGAGGAAGAATAAATTTGATGGGAGGAAGAATAAATTTGATTGGAGGAAGAATAAATTGAAGCCGAAAACGATTCACAAGCAACGATATCCATTGGGGGGGAAAAGTGAATCAAAGGCATTAGCAGGGATATGCATCCGATAGAGGACTATGGGTAGAAGGGGAACCATATATACTCGTAAATAAAGTGGTATAGGTTGGGACATTGAAATGATTGAAATGTGTTCCCGCAAACAGAAAAGGGAAGAGAAGGGTCTTTAAAGTACTCTCTCTCTCTCTCTCTCTCTCTCTCTCTCTCTCTCTCTCCTTCATAAATTCCATCTCCGTTCTGCAATATGTCTTCTTCATTTTTCTTCAATTCCTGATGTCTTCTACCAGCCTTTCCTGGCTACGTACATCATCTTAGGCTGTCCAGCTCATCTACAAAAAAAAAAAAAATAAAATATCATCCTACAGCGGTGTATTTATATCCATTTTAGCACGTTTCATCACTCATCATTAGTCCGCGAACCATTATTCATTGTGACTCACGTCATTACTCACCATTAGTTCCATAATTAAATGGTAAATACGCGAGGGACCAATTTGCCTCTCGTTCTCTGTCTCCCTCCCTTTCTGTGTTTGTCTGTCTGTCTGTCTGTGTGTATGGCTTCCTCTTCGTAAACAATGGAATGTTTACGAAATCGTCGTTATGAATGAGCTGACCTCCCTACTACGGAAAGGTATTTTGCTTACAAGGACACGACCGAACGAAAAGATAGTATAGGTGAGTTTGATGACGGATAATTCTCTTGACTGAATAAAAGTGAAACAGAGTATTTTACTATCTTTATTTTCCCTCTCGTTTACACGTTATCCTGAATAGACTATCTTGGTTACTTGGAAGAAAAAGCACCGGATTTTTTCCCCCGACATTCCTTGAAGGTTGCCCCCCCCCCCCCACCCCCCCCCCCCCCCCCCCCCCCCCCCCCAAAGGAATTACTGGAAAATCTTGTTTATCTTACGCAGTTTCCTCGAATACCGACAGGAGAAGATGAAGGTCGCAACATAAAAAACAAACAGACCTTTTACCCACTCATATGACGTCATTTCGGCGGAAGATTATTGTCGCTGCGATTGGGTGCGTTCCTTATGGGAGTTTCCGTGTACGTAGATTTACGGATTCATTTTTGTTAGGGTTTGAGAGATAAAATATGTTCGGGGAAGTATAAGTTTACGATAGTGAGGCTGAGGGAAATGGTCGATAGATTGAGTAGAAGAAAGATGTTATTTTTAGTCTGAAATATGTTCATCTCTCTCTCTCTCTCTCTCTCTCTCTCTCTGCATGTATGTATGTGTAACTGATTCACGAAGATATGGAACGTGATGATTGTATAATTATAGGCAAATACCACGAAGGAATATACATATATATATATATATATATATATATATATATATATATATTATATATAATATATATATATATATAATAATGTATACACACACACAGACACACACACATATATATATATATATATATATATATATATATATAGATATGTATGTATGTATGTATGTATGTATGTATATATATATATACACATACATGTGTTAATATATTATTGAGAGAGAGAGTTGTGTGTTTAGTTGTGACACATATATCAAAATAGGTTTGAGGTTGAGTGTGAATGCTAAAATCATAGAAAGGAAATGCGGAAAAGAGCAACAGATTAATAAAGATGCGGTTGAAGTTCAATTTATTATTGAGGGAGAGAATTTTGAAATAATAAAAAATCCCTCGCAATAGAATGAACGTGACTAAATGCTTGTTTATTTTCTGTTAAAAGCAATTCACACACACACACAAAATAATCGTTATATTATTATTCACATTTTTCACATGAAAAATGCAACCACCCCATGTTTTTCTCATTTGAATACCTACTAAACAACCATCTGTGAACAAGGCATCATAGATGGTTGGGACTATACTCTGGTTGTGGAGGGAGGGTGTTGATCCATATTTCGGGATGAGAAAGGTGGGCAGGGGGCGTCTTGACGGAGAACGCAAACAGGCCTACAAGGCTACAAAGGGAGAATCCATTTAGTGTGTCTCTGCCAGTCTCTGTGGCAACCAAGTTCATTATACGACCAAGTTAATCCCCAGCTCCGAGCTGATGGCGGTTTAATGCGTTTATGGCAGTATTGTGCTACATCTTCCCCTTTTGAGAAATCTCTCTCTCTCTCTCTCTCTCTCTCTCTCTCTCTCTCTCTCTCTCTCTCTCTCTCTCTCTCTCTCAAACAAGATTAGAATAAGAATATATATATATATATATATATATATATATATTATATACATATTATTTTTTAATTATATTATATATAATAGATATATAATATATTATATTATATATATATATATATAATATATATATATATATATATATATATATATATATAGATATATATATATATATATATATATATACACACAATATGCACACATGCATACGTCAAATAGATTTATAATGTCTGTGCCCGTGTATGTGTGTATGTATATATTTATGTATGTATGTGTAATTTTTCAATTACTGTCTTTATCAGGAACCTGATATATTGCATGTATTATGAATTAGTTTGTGTAATTTTTTGCCTATCCTCATCCAGGACCCTTACGAAGTGGAGAAGTATTCATACTTTCTTCCATTTAAAAGCCCTGTATTTACACACATTCGACAGGGGTTCCGTCGCCTACTGGTGATACCTCCAAGACAATATCATGAGAAAGGTGTTCATTTCCATCACAGTTTCCTGACGTTATGGTCTAAATATAATCCTGAAACAACCACGCTATGCCTTCCTCGTGTCTCTCCCTATCAGGCCTCAGTGCTTTGGCCTGGGCGTGGTTCCCATTCCTAGTAGCTTTCGTTCTAGGTTTATGTGGATGTTCGCGGTTGATGGCGTATTCGAGTGTGTTTCTCCTGAGCTGCTTTGCTCTTCTGGATTGGATTTTGGCATCCTAGAGTGTCCTTGAGGATGGGAGACCATTTTTAGTTTTCTTTTTTTGTCTGTCCGTCCGTCCTTCCGCGCTTTATTCAGTCCGCTCTCAGATCTAAAAAACTTTCTGAGGCTAGAGAGCTGCAAATTGGTATTTTGATCATCCACCCTCCAATCATCAAGCGTTCCAAATTACAGCACTCTAACCTGCGTAGTTTTAATTTTATTTAAGGTTACATTTAGCCTTGGATCGTGCATCTGGCAACACTTTCCGGAGGCATGGGACGCGTCCTCACTCTACCGCATCTGGTGAGCAATTGATGGTTATATACAGCATTGTGCCTTGTACAGAAAACTCTATTTTTCCGAAGTTTACTTGTTCCTTTTTGTGCATTGATCTGTTGTTTCAGTTATGAAGCGCTGACGAGTCGCCAGAATCCAGCTGTTTAGCCAGTCATGGAACGTTGACGCATCATTTTCGCCCACATTAAACTCTTGCTTTTTTACTGTTTACTGTTTTGCTTTTTATGAACATTGCGCAAAAATTTACAAGTCTCTTTTGGTATATAAGGCGACCAGAATGAGTATCATAATAACATGAAGAATTACTTCACGGGCAATGTACAGAAGTTGAATATCCCTTATCACACTTTACGGGCTGCTCTATGAGCAAGAGCCCGTGCTGGCAAAAGGCCAGCTAGGTCTAAAACAACACTTTTCACAGCCCCTCGCTCTGGGTCACGCAGGACTTGCAACGGCTATTTGACTGGAAGAATTAGAAGTTTGCTGCTGCTTGGGCCCCTTCTAGTTGTTGATACATCGGGGTTGGATTTCATGTAGACACTATTTCTGTTTTTCAAATTGTGTATGAAGGGTTGACTTTTGGTCGTAGGTCCGCCAGTTTAAGGAAACTGACAGTCGGAAACCCATAGTTACTGTAAAATTCAGAAACCAGTTTAATGACATTTTATTAACAAAAACTAAGCAAATTAACCAGAAATTTATGATACTAAGAGTGTCATACTTGCATAATCTTCACTATAAAGGGCCTTCTGGTTACAGCATTTTCAGTAAATTCCCTCTTGCCAAAACACTCTAAAAATAAAAAGAAGTGGTTACTTGCATTCTTTTAGACATTATCATTAATCAAGAACTCATTAAGCCTAAAAGTACCATAAGTAGAAAAATGGCAAAACATTTAAGTATCTTGAATTATTTTAAGAATGTCGTTTCAGTAGAGACCTCTGTTCTTCATCCAGTGTTGTTGCAGGAACATTAAAGCATATTACAAAAGTCCCAACCCCATTTATATTCTGTAACAGATGTAATACGAAAAAAAAGCTGCATAAGAACAGTTTTATTTATGCCTAATTTCGTAGGATTTCAACAACATGAAACCAGTTTTGAAAATTTTTCATAGAATCCACTTGCAGTTCATTTTATTTGGCCCAGACGAGGAACGTCTTAAATATTAGGGTACAGCAACCTTTGAGTACTCGGTAATCAACCGCATACCAGTATAATAACAAAATGTAATAATACTGTCTCTAGCAACAACTCAGAGTCTATATTAACGTGGCTGACAAATTGGAATAGTATTAAAGTCAAGTCTAATATATGCCCTTGATTCCATTCGTTTCAAGATGTTTGAAGGAGGTTTAAATAAGATGCGAACGCGGCTCTTCTAAGAAGAAATCTCTTTAATTGTCATTTGTCGTTTCTTTTTCTAATCTAATGCCTGAGTTCATCCAAGACATCTGTTCGTCAAGTTGAATCCACCTCGAACGTAATTAAAGTTGCAGTTATATAAGTACATAGATATTGTGCCTCAATTTATTCGTACATGCTCATGAGAGAGAGAGAGAGAGAGAGAGAGAGAGAGAGAGAGAGAGAGAGAGAGAGAGAGCGAGATATTTTTTTCTTTGACATTGGTTAACAGACAGTGGTATGTTGCTAGGCAGCGTTAAGTTCAATGCATCCAGCTTTTATGTTTTAACTTCTGTTCGTTTATTTAAGGTTTTGTTTTCTTATTCTACTAAAAATATTCTCTACCTACTGAATGCAAATGCTTTTCAAGTTTACTTGGAATTCGTACAGTTCTCCCAAGCCATTGAACTTGAATATTGATGAAGCAAGGTCATTTGTGCACAAGCTATAAATGGGATACCTTTGTTCCCTATTGTTTCATTGTTATAGTTGGACCATTCTTGACCATTCTCACGTCACCCTGAAGCTGGAGTTAATCCTGTGTTTTATTGTCGAGAATCACGCTTACTTTGCCATACATGGAGGCCACCACCATTTGCTAATGTAAAAGTAAGAGCACTATGAATAATTGAGGCATTGAATGGCTTTTACTTATATGAATAAATGATACAGACTGCAGTAGGTCCCTATCGATATAGGTAATGTGGGTGAAACTTTTTTTTTTTCTTCTTTTGTGCAGGCGACGGAAGTTAGCCATTACTTCTAAGTGCTTTTTACGTTCTCGATATTATAGACTTAAATAGTTTCCATGTACCTCCTCCTATGGTAGCAGAGCAGAGGGCTTCATTTTTCTTTTCTTTTGCCATACTTCATGAGTTGTAGCTTTACCTGGTTACATATGGCATCGGAAGATGGCATACATACGCGCACACACACTCCTATTATGAGAAAGTATTTTACGGTCAGATAGCTACCCCATAGCATTCTTCATGACAGATATTAGTGTATAATCCATAGTTTTTGAGGTTGCTAAGATGAATGGTGACATTTCCAATACCCTTCAAGTCCAACAAGTTCAGCCCCGATAGGGATGGTGGTGAGAAGAGGTGAAATATAAAATGTCAAAAATGCTGGGCAATGTAATTGAACCAATTATCTTAGCTGGAAGAGAGAGAGAGAGAGAGAGAGAAAGAGAGAGAGAGAGAGAGAGAGAGAGAGAGAGAAAGAGAGAGTTATCAGTTGTTATTCAGTGTGTTCCCGGGCAGCACCGGGTTGGTCAGCTTAGAGAGAGAGAGAGAGAGAGAGAGAAGAGAGAGAGAGAGAGAGTTGTCATTTGTCGTTCAGAGTTTTCCCGATTATATATATATATATATATATATATATATATATATATATATATATATATATATATATATATGAGTGTGTATATATACACATACACAGAGAGAGAGAGAGAGAGAAATTCATTAGAATTTACATTGAACGAGCAATTACTGAAAAGTATAATTTTAGTCATACAAGTTTCACTTGTACGCGTGTATGAGCCATGACTTTGTGCTGTTCCATGCGTATGGTCTATTAACAATTAAACGAAAGGGCAAAAAAAAAAAAAAAAAGAGAGAGAGAAACGTCACACGCTAATTATGATTATAAAAGGCACATGACAAACCTTTTAAAGTACTCGAGCGATCACATTATCGCATCAACAAGACACCCAGTGGAAGGGTTTTACGACTGTTTTGATAGGGTTGGCGTGCGGCGGGTTGTAGTATATTGTACTTTCATAAATCGCGTGAAAACATCGGTGCCAACCCCTGTGATCATCATCATCATCATAACCCCTAACAACCACGCACTTCAGCGCAGTGACAACAACAGGCGTTTATCGGGCGTAGGTGATGGCAGACTCACAGCTGATGTTTGGACGAATGTAGGAATGGGTTTCTGTACGTGCGACAGTTTCCATGTGAATGAATTCCACATCTGCCTTTTGCTCATACATTCATGTAGGTAATTGTGTAATATATTTATTTATATAGTTAGTGTCTAAAAGATAACACTTCACTATTACTTGCAAACTTGTAACAGATGAACTATTGATGGATCCTCTGTTCAAAAACTTAACGTACAGTTGGGGCTTCAATACGTTGGGCTGATTATATATATATAATGTGTATGTGTATATAATATATATAGATATTATATATATATTAATATATTATATATATATATTATATATATTTATATATTATATATATATATATATATATAGATATATATTAATATATATATATTATAATATATATATATATAGATATCTATTAATAATATATTATTGATATAGATATAGAATATATATATATAATATATCTATATATATATTGTCCAACATACAGAGAGAAGCAGTGGTCAAATCCACTCTAATTTTAATCGGATTGATAACAAATTTATTTAGTGTATCGAAGAGAACTCGATTCTGACATAAATCGTACGTTCAAAGTACTAGGAGCTATGCTGACTTAAGGTCTGCTATTAACCCCAACAAGTCAATTTGTTATCTTCAGTGGAGTGGAGATATTGACATGAATCTTCATCGATTTTTTTAAATAGGAAAGCTGCAATATCTTTCACAGCTGGTAATGAGTGGAACTGGCTGGTGGTTATAGTTTCCAGGAAGTTGGGTGTATATTATTATCATCCATGCACCGGAGTAACTTGAACCTTTCTGATAATAATAATAGGCTGGAACGAGCCTAAACAGCAAAAAGGTTATGGGCATTCATTCATGGTAATATCTAAAATTCCAACCATCAGTTGTATACGCAAGGTAGAGGAGGAGTCTCCTTCAGATCTTAAAACTGGCGCTCTGTCCTGTATTAAAAATTAATGAAGAAGGCACAAATAGGACACAGGTTAGACACCGTCAATTTGCGGTTACAACCTCCCATGTGGGTTGGTTAAGGGGTTCTTTCCAACGTTAACTTTTGAGGTTGATCCCGAATGACACGAGCCTGAAGGCGACTTGATCTCCTGATGTGTGGTTTTTGATGGGATGGAAAGTTTTAACAGCTGGAAGGGGGACCATAGAATCTGGGAGACTGCCAATACAGTTAATTGACGGTAAGAAGGTATTTGAATTATATGATAGATGGAGTCGATACGTAGGGAAAAATGTAGGTTTAGTTTTTCCTTGTCACATTTAAGTTTGATTTTTACTTATGATTTTTTGTACTGTTTACTTATTTTTCTCCACTCACAGGCACACTTACACATACACACATTTATATATATATAATATATATATATATATATATATATATATATATATATATATATTCACACACATGCAATTATAATAGCCACAATGCCCTCGTAATTTCTGGTAGCTATTACATTTGCATATGTATCTTGTTAAAAAGTGATCAGTAGATTCTACACTTATATGTGTTTATATGTGTACGTATTAACGTATGCATATATGAGTGCGTGCGTGCTTTTGCGTTTGTGTGTGTTTGTGATATGCGTGTGTATTATTCTGTACATTCACACGTTTTCATTGTTGTTAACTTCGACTTTAGGATATTATCTTTTTTGTCGCAGAGTACCACAGAAATACAGTACATCACTTCATCTTTTGTTTCCGTGTTTGACCGCAAAGCCATCCCAGCTGTAGGAATCAGGGCCATTCCCAGTGACTCGTGTAAAAGTAGAATAATGCTCTGTTGTTTCCCCGTTGTTCTGACGTGTCGTCCTTCGGTGTTCGTTACCCATGGCGAGGTTGTTTCGGAATCTAAGCCTCTTGGTTGTTCCATTCCATTTCTCAGACTGCAGTTTCATTACTTCCAAGTCGCCTGTTGTTGTAAAATGTCCTCATGTCTTGTAGAATAAAGCATTGGGTCCTTCTACAGTCAGTTACTGGCGAATTATGGTTATATTAGGCATAGGTGGTGGTGTTATTGTTTTTTTTTTTGTCAGACGCGGCAAAAGTTTTTACATGAATTGTTGCACATTTGACTGTCTTGCCAACATAATTAAAAAAAGTTGTTAGTTGTTGCAACTTCCTTTATTGTATTTTATAAAATAAAGTATAGTTTGACAATGTGTTACTTATCATAAGTGATTGTTTTTGTTGTTTTGAGCAATTTTTTTTTCTGATGATTGTTTTGCAAATAGAATCTAGACCTTTATCGAGGAAAATTAAGGTTCTCCCACTGGGTAGAAAATCTGGCTTTATCTCTCAACTATAGAGTTGCTTTGCAATATAATAGATGTTATTTTAATAGCAGTCTAGCAGGAAAACGCGTTTAGAAAAGAAAGCTCTGTAATATTATACATAATAGATCTATTTTGTAAGTATAACTTTGGTTTTCTTTTACCAATGTAATTTATTTTCCTGAAAAATATATCCTAGTTTCTCCAGGCGACTGAGCTGATTAACATCTCTCTTAGGGCTGGCCCGAAGAATTAGATTCCTTTTATTTACGTGGCAAGGAACCAATTGGTTACTTAAGCAAAGGGACCTACAGCTTATTGTGGGATCCGAACCACATTATACCGAGAAATGATGAATTCCTAATCACCAGAAATAAATTCCTCTGGTTCCACATTGGCGACAGCTGGGAACGAACTCGATCTACCAGAATGATAGGCGAATATGCAACCCACTCGTCCAATGGGGATTTTCCTGCTAAATTTGCAGTAGGTCTTATTCATTCATTTTAGCTTCAGAAGGTATACCTAACCGTCTGGCCTGGAGACGCACTTTTTGTCAAAGTCAATCCCAGATTTTTACATTCGTAGAGACGCGGCTGGTGGTTTATTTAACAATATTCGAAGATCCAATATTTTTCGGTCAAACGCCAGACGAATTCCCCCTGAATACCTTAATTTGGACTTCTAGACCCACCAGATAACGAGTCTCTGAATTTATTTTGTATGAATTCCAAGTAATAACCGAGCAAAAAAAAAAATATATTTGAACTTTTGTACTCCTTAGGAATAATCTTTATTATTATTATTATTATTATTATTATTATTATTATTATTATTATTATTATTATTATTATTATTATTATTATTATTATTATTATATATTCTGTTTGCAAAGACGAGATCACTGTGATTTTCTGATTTTCTTACTACCAGATGTTTTAGATATTGTTCCAAACATTTTCATTTTTTTACCCACTCATTTTTTTTCTCACTTTACTTTCCATCAGGTGTGTAGGATAATATGGCTTTCCGTTCTACCATACGAGGAAATTGTTTGGCTCTTTGTATTCTGGTTAATCTTTGTCATAATTCATCAGGTATGCGAGCAAGTTGGGTATGTGTGTGTGTCTTGGATAAAGTTTGCGTCCTCGTCTCAACGTCGTCGCTGTGGCAATAGGCATATAAGCAACATCAATAATTCTTTCTCTCAACGTAGCCTGTATGTATCGTAGTCTTTACTGGAAGAAGTTTCGTTTTTTTCTAGGTTTGGAACGGTTTGAAGTGTCTAGCTTGGTCCCTTAGCCCAAGATCAGCTGTTTTTAAGCGAATCTTACAGAATATATTTTTGGTACCTGAGTTTATAATAAATACCAGATACAGTTCATACAGAAAATTTCGTTGATACCAGTAATGAATCTCTCTCTCTCTCTCTCTCTCTCTCTCTCTCTCTCTCTCTCTCTCTCTCTCTCTCTCTAGGGGCTGGTCCCTGTGGTACGAATGACGACAATGTTCAATTGGGTACCTCTCCAGTCTACGGTAAACAGTTAGGAATTGCTTGAGAATTTTCTGAGAAGAAAGAGAGAGAGAGCGAGCAAGAGAGAATTTGGAGCCCAAGGCTTGACTTGGATCAATAATACAGCAAGGAAAGTTTGCCTTTCCGAAACACCACTGCCCCACTGCATTATAGAAGACCTTGCGTAATGTAACCTCGTATTATATATATTGACCCGAGCATAGGTGACGACGCGCCGTGCCAGGGAAGGAGGTTGGAAGGCGTTTGCTCAGCGGGGGATACTCGGAAGGGATAAGGATATTGAATGGATATATTACGAAATATTGAACAAATAACGCGTACTGCTTCGGAGGAAAGCTGGTGAATACGAGTGAGAAAACACATGGGTACATTGAGAGAGAGAGAGAGAGAGAGAGAGAGAGAGAGAGAGAGAGATCGTAAGGTGGGAGACAAGTGGAAATATAGTAGGGGGAATAGATAGGTAAAGTTAGGAGGGTTGCTAAGTAGGGGGAAGAAGTAGGAGCTCAAAGAACGGGTTACGTATTAGGAAAGTAATGTGAGTGGTAGAATGATTTTTACTTCACTCTTACTCCTTTTATTGGTTACGCAATAATTGGCTACCTTAAAAGAGTGGTATTCATCAGGAAGAGACCGGTTGCACCCTGGGAATCCCAGTAGGGCGACAAAGGTTTAAACTTCGGTCGTTTACACATAAGGAAGAAAAATATGTTAATGGAAAACTCCCTGGTAGGGAGAGTAACTAGATACGCTGAAAAATAAACCAAGTAAGGTACACAGATAAGTACTCTTCGTAAATATTAGTAAGGAGGAAGAACTTCATAATTGTGGAAGGAGACTCTTCAGACAAGAAAGACAAGTAGAGGGGGGGTTGCGGGTAAGGGGGGAGGTAGTACCAGTATGCAGTAAATGTATTCCGCTGTCGAACTTCTAAGTTCCAGAGGTCATTCAGCCTCCCAGAGGATGTCGTGCTATTAAACTTTAGAAGTTGAAGCAAAAATGCAATGCATTACAACCGTAACACTATTCTTCTTGGTTTTTATCTATTTATTTATTAATTTTCTTCCTTTTTTAATAAGTGGTATCCCTTCTGTCTGTATTTCCCCTTACTTCCTCTTACCTCCTAAAGAACATCATATTTTCTGGAAGATTAAATTTCAAGTCAATGGCCCCTGTAGGGTTTGTTCCATACGGATAGGTTTATTCTAATAATAATAATAATTTGGATAATGTAATATTCACACATTACTGGTTACTAGGTAAGGGTATGAGATGATGTCCTTACTGAGTAACAAGAGTTAAGAAACAGGGTTTTACAGGTTTTTAAACTTGAAGATTTTCACTTTGGGTATTTGTCCAAGAAGAGGTTCTCGTATGTGGTGCTCCTCGTTTCCCTCTGTAAAAAATAATAATTGTAGTTTAGCCGGGGATTAATATAGTATTTATAAAATAAAGGACGAATAGTTCTGTAATAGTGTAGGTCGATGATCGCAGTGGTTGTTGTACAAGCAGAGTAATTTTCTATTCGTAATGATCGGTGTTAATCTCATTTTGAACGAAAATTCTAGTTGTACCTAAAAAAGTATATCTTAATTTTACCAGACCACTGAGCTGATTAACAGCTCTCCTAGGGCTGGCCCGAAGGATTAGATATTTTTACGTGAATAGGAACCAATTGGTTACCTAGCAACTGTACTTACAGCTTATGGTGGAATCCGAACAACATTGTATCGAGAAATTAATTTCTATCACCAGATATAAATTCCTCTGGTTCCGCGTTGGCCGAACCGAGAATCGAACTTCGGACCACCGGATTGGTACCCGAGCGCGAAATGCACTTGACCAACGTGGTACTAAAAGTTTTACATAACCCCGGTTTTTAGTATATATACAAAAAAAATCAGGATTTTAACTAGTCAGTGTTTTGAAGTAAATATTGAATAAGCTTGAAGAAACCCACCATTGATAGATTATAGTACCGCCCGGTTGGCAAATATGACAGCTTAGTGACAGTTGCGATATTACAACCTGCGTATTTACCACAAATATAAGAATGTAAAAGGGAGAGAAATTAGCAGATTAAAGGAGTAGACCAAAAGAGGCGAGAAAGGATGGCACATCAGGGGAGTGGTCCCCCTAAAGGGGATAGAGGAACCCAATACAGACTACTCGCTTTGTAGAGGGGGCGGGGGGCGGGGGAATGGAAAGGAATATCAAGGGAGGAAGACTGTACTATACAGGAAGAACGATTAGTATTGTCAAGGAGTGGCTGAAAAAAGATGGGTTTGCAATATATCATTAGCAGTTTTGAAAATTTTGAATATTTCTACGAAAAAAATACAGACCTTTCAATATAAGAGCAACTTTCATCGCATGGGAATACCCTCGTTTGATCACAGTGAGTAACACTGCAAAGAAAATGGAATGTAGATAAATATATTAAATGATAATGAACAAATACATCAAGAAATTGTTGAACAACAGCGTCAAGTCTCTGCATCAGTGGAAGGCGCTTTAAAGCAGTAAAGCGTCTTCAAGCAAATAATATATTAGCTGTTATTACTACTTTATTTTATTTTATTTTTCGATGACATGTTGATGGCAAAGCAGTCTCATTCTACCTCCGAATACAGTTTTAGAATGATATTGTTTATTTATGAGAAAATATAGGCTCTGAACCTTTCTAGTGAATTCGGTTAACAATAGGACATGAACATGCTTGACAGATGTTATTGAATTGAATATAGATAGACCAAAGGCCAAGCACTGGGTCCTATGAGGCCATTCAGCGCTGAAACGGAAACTGACACTTAAAAGGGTAGATAAGTGTGACATGAGGAAAACCTCGTAGTTGCACTATGAAGACAATAATTGTTAGGAGAGGGTGGAAAGTAAGATGGAAGAAAGAGAATATGAAAGGAGGTACAGGAAAGGGAACGAAGGGGGTTGGACTGATGTTATTGACCGTGGTCAAAAAAAGATAAAAAAAAAAAAAAAAAGAGGCTTGAGATGTTTTTATATGCGGCTTATGAGAGGAAGTGATGGCTTGTGCTTTTCTGAAACAGAACCATAAAGCAAGGATGTTGGTATATGGCTTAAGACGGTAAATATTGAAGTATGTTCTATTTAGTTCAGTTTTCAGCAACATCTATCGATTGCCGATGCAGGTCTTATGAAGGAAAATAAGTTTGACTGAAGTTGATTAACCAGCGCCTTAAAAAAAAAAAGTTTATTAATCAGAAACATACGAAAAGGCGAGTGATTTATGGAACTTTATTAATCCAGGTCATAAAGCGGTGTGATTGAAAATAATGGTAAGTTAGTTATGCCGACGTTTGTTCATCAGGGCCATATAAACCACTATCGGTGAAAACAAAAGCTGGGTTTTATGAAAGTGTATTAATTAGGGTTATAGAATTCGCTGAGTAAAATTAAGTGTGTACGGCGTTTTACAAATCAGGAACTGTATGATGCACAGTTAGTTATTGATCAGGGCCATAAGTACATTTTAGTTTTACCAGACCACTGAGCTGATTAACAGCTCTCCTAGGGCTGGCCCGAAGGATTAGATATTTTTACGCGGCTAGGAACTAGTTGGTCACCTAGCAACGGGACCTACAGTTTATTGTGGGATCCGAACCACATTATATCGAGAAATGAATTTCTATCGCCAGAAATAAATTCTGATTCCGCGTTGGCCGAGCCGAGAATCGAACTTCGGACCACCGGATTGGTAGGCGAGCGCGAAAACCACTCGTCCAACGAGGAACTACCAGGGCCATAAAACCTGGTAAGTGAAGATAAAATTTTGAGAACTATTTTCATTAAAAGATAGGTGTTGGTTTATTGCTTATAGCTGTAAATACTTTGAAGGATACCGGAAAAGGTAAGGGAAGTCATGAGGTGAGGGATTAGATGCACATAGGAAGTAGGTACATTAAGGATTGCATAGAAAAGAAGGCATGATCCAGCCTCCAGCTTACTCGTGACATGCAAAAATTTTCCCTCTAAAGCATAAGTTGTAATCATTATTTTCCTAACGTTTTACGTAAATTAAAACGTGCTAAACTCTACGGCCAAAAGCGTGCTGTTTCACCAACGAAAATTAAAAAAGATACGTTATATTTTATGAGAATTGATTGTTTTACACTGTTTAACATACTCATTATTTGTTACATTTTCATTCTAATAAATAAATCATAAATATCCAATCCTAAAATTCCTATATTTTTAACTCAAAGCAAAACACTTTCTTTCAGACCATATTAGTCTTTCCTTCCCCCTCAAGCGAAAATTTAGTTGCTCTTGTAAGGGAAAGTATATTTCCCCTTTCGAGTTTAAGAAACGGGGTCTGAGAGACTTGGCTAATTAGGCAGAAAGAAAGAAGTAAAAAAGCCAGGTGGGGGTGGGGGGGGGTGGCTGCTGGGTTGTGTGGCCGGTTGGATTTCTTATGAGACAGAACGAGAAGTATTGTTAAGGAAATGTTGTTCATTATGGCTGTAAAACAAATACAGTGAAATACTTAACACTTAACCATTCTCTTATCCACACCAGGGTTGGAGTAATAGTAATTATGATTTAACAGAAATGTAATTAATTACAGAATTCCGTGAAATTGCAATGAAATTGTAATTGAAAATGAAATGATAGTAATTGCAATTTAATTAATTACGGATGATGTGCTCTGTAATTTAATTGTAATGACGAAATTGAATTGGTGAGGGTCGGGCTCCATTAGAAGTGATGGGTTGCTTATACGACTTGAATCTGCCATACTATATTCGTCTTTGATATCCTATCCTTACCAGAATGTCTTGGTCGATTCCATAATAAGCCTTTTGCGGCACTGTGAAACTTTTTTATTTACTCTACTAGGTTTGTTTTTGCCCTGTTTTTAAATCATTTGTTTCTTTATTTCATTTTCATCCTTTTATAGACTGTCCAGTTCCTCTAACTACATACCTGAACATGAGCTCCTCAGTCATGCAACTACACTGCAGATATTTTTTCCTTCATTGAACCTTTTATTTCTTCATCCCATTGAATACTTTATTCCCTCAGTCTACCAGCCTATGTTCACAACCTCCCCCTTTGGCCCTATATGGAACTTTGCAATCTCCTCACCTCTATGTTTTGCCTCCATTTTTCGACACTGAGGCATAAATCATCTGATTTCTCCTTACATACTCTCCTTGCTTCTTGGTCATATAACTCACCTGTCTTAATTATGTACAGATTGTCTCATTTTAAACCCTTCTCTCCACCCAGCTTAGCCTTATGTGTTTTTCGATTACTTTCTTTTATATATATATATATATATATATATATATATATATATATATATATATATATTTATACGTATATAATATAATATATATATATATATATATATATATATATATATATATATATATATATATATATTAACTATCCACTTTCAATGAGGTCCTGTTAGTAATCATATACCTGTAAATATACATATATATATATATATATATATATATATATATATATATATATATATATATATATATATATATATTACTTATTTCACATACCTACACGTATGTAGATGTGTATGTATGTATGTATGTATGGCAACTATTTCGTTCGTGCGTGATAGACGGAGAAATATTGTTTTAAGGTAAAAAATAAATTGAAGGGAAACTGTTGGGTGCCGGTTACATATTTACATATCCTCGGAGGCAGTTGAGAGCATTAAGGAAAAGAAAACATTCCCCTTCAAAGCAATACTCTGAGCGGGAAGAGAGGAGGAGCTTTGATTAATGAAGTGTGTTGTGTGTAGTAGTTCTTGTTCTTCTTTTGAACCAGAGCTTTTGATGCAAAGTCCGGGAGACCAATTACTTGATTAATTAACTTTTCAGAGGTTTTTGTCCTCAGGTGCTCTGCTGCTCTATCTTGTCTCCTTTCTTGTTACGGGAGAAAAAGGACGGTTAAGTATTTTGTCTTGTTTCCCAGGATATGGAAAACTGATTCGCTTATTGGAGACATAAGCTGGTTCATTCTGTGGACGTATTTGGAATGGCGTTGTATATAATACTGGTTGAAACATTCAGAAAAAGTCATATATATATGTATATATATGTATTGAAACATTTAGAAAAACTCATGTGTGTGTATGTGTGTATATATATATATATATATATATAGATATATTTATATATATATATAATATATATATATACATAAATATACTTATTATATATATATATATATATACATATACATTATATATATAGATATATATATACTATATATAAACATATATATACATACATACATACATACATACATACTACATACATACTACACATATATATATATATATATATATATATATATATATATTAATATATATATACACACATATATTGAGAGTTTATACAACTGTGATGATTTGTCAAATAGTTTCTTGCCTATGTTTTCTCGAGCATACGTGGAGATAGTTAATTACGTAAGAATGGAAATGGTTCTTAATGCTTTGAACTCTTTGAAGTTACTTCTCTGCTTGGAGCCCTAGTGGGAGTCCTTCACCCTAGTGCAACCTGGTAGGAGTTATTTTAAGCGGTTGCAAAAGCCTTTTTGTTTAAATTGGTATTTCCTGGTCCACAATTTGGGCAACATTGTTAGAAATCGGATCACGGCGAGGAGAGTAGATATCGATGAGTACGATAACGTTTACTCTTACTTCGTGACCTGGAAAATGGAACGTTGATAAGGAGAAGAAAAAAAAAAAAGTTCGTGGGTTGAATTTGACCGTTGGAAACTTGGAGGTCCAGTGGTGTGTGTATATATATATATATATATATATATATATATATATATATATATATATATATTATATATATATATATATATATATATTTATACACACACATATATATATATATATATATATATATATTATATATATATATATATATATATATATATACATCTATGTGTGTGTGTATATATATATATATATATATATATATATATATATATATATATATATATATATATATATATATACATACACGCCATGTTTATGCTTGTTTGGGAAGGTTACTCATCTTCCAGGTGTGTCAGATTCTAGGTACTAATCTCTTTATAATCCATATCTGTCAGTTATACGGCCTTTCTTGTGTTGTCAATCCCTCATGTCAGTCAGTTTATCTGCTGAGTAAAGGACGTCGAATCGAAAGATCTTGCAGAAACTCCGTTGTTTATTTTTCCTTCGTGGCTTATACCTTTATTTATGTATTTATCACGCTCCAAACTTTCGTGATTCAGGAAGGAGATATTAGTGCAGAAGAGGTGAAAGAGGCCTTAGTGCAGAAGAGGTGAAAGAGGCCTTAAAATCTGTAAAAAAATGGAAAAACTGCTGGCGTGTGCGGGATAACTGCAGAGATGCTAAAAGCAGGAGGACGAAGGATGATAGAGGCATTAAGAGTTGTTTTTAATATAGTTTGGAAAACAGAGGTGGTACCAAGTGATTTGAAAAAGGCAATTATGATACCAATATATAAAAATAAGGGAAGCAAAAGGGAGTGTGGTAACTATCGGGGCATAAGTTTACTGTCAGTCCCAGGGAAGATATTCATGAGAGTAATACTTAACAGAATATGACCTATAGTAGAAGAGAAACTTAGAGAACAGCAGTGTGGTTTTAGAAGTGGAAGGTCAACAGTGGATCAAATTTTCACCTTAAGACAGATAATTGAGAAGAGATGGGAGTATGCAAAGCCAATATTCTGTGCCTTTATAGACTTGGAGAAAGCGTATGATTCAGTATGGAGAGATGGAATGTGGAGAGTGGCAGAACACTATGGTATACCACTGAAAGTGATAAGGATACTAAAGAACTGGTACCAAGGTGTGTGCAGCTGTGTACAGCTGGATGGACAGCAAAGTGACTGGTTCCCAGTAGGAAGTGGGCTAAGACAGGGATGTGTTATGTCACCCACCTTGTTTAATGTATATATTGACCATATAATGAGAAGAGTGATGGAGAATGAAAACAGGGGCTATTATTGGTGGAGAAGTTTTTATGGATTTGGACTTTGCTGATGATGTTGCATTGATTACTGATAAGTGGCTGGTGCTGGTAGGTATGGTAATGAAGATGGAGACAGAGACACAGAATTTTGGCTTGAACATCAGCACAAAGAAGAGCGAGATCATGGTTGTGAGTAAGGATGATGATTGGGTGCACATGGAAGATATGACAATCAGAGGACAGGAACTCAAGCAAGTTGAGAAGTTTGTTTACTTGGGAAGTGTAGTAACAGCAGACGGGAGGCAAATTGAAGATATACAAAGAAGAAAACTAGGAGCAGCAAGAGCTTTTGAAGTTCTGAGAAAAAACGTTTGGTCAAGGCATGAAATCAGCTTGAGAACTAAGATGAGAATATTCAATGCAGTAGTACTACCAGTCCTGATGTATGGCTCGTCCACCTGGGCACTGACCAGAACAGAGGAGAAAAGGTTGGATGCTTTTGAGATGAAGCTGCTGAGAAGGATACTTGGCATTAAATGGGATAATTATGTTAGAAATGAAGACATCAGGGCGAGATTGAGGCAAAGGCCAGTCAGTACCAGGTTGAAGAGGGGAAGGCTGAAATGGTTTGGACATGTTGAGAGGATGGATAGGAATAGAGACCCCAGGAGAGCACTGAGAGCAGTACAAATAGGAAGAAGACCGCTGGGCAGACCAAGAACGAGGTGGATAGACATAATTGTCAGGGATCTTGAGGATGAAATCCAAAACTTAGAGGAAGCAAGGGAAATGGCTCGGGATAGAGACAGATGGAGAGGAACTGTATCAGCCTTATGCCACTGGCCAGTGGCGGGAAGATGAAGTAAAGTAATATATATATATATATATATATATATATATATATATATATATATATATATATATATATATATATATATATATATATAAAGAATTCGGCAGACACGAAGTCCAACATGAAGTAGGTACCAGATACAGAATGTATTCGTCCAGAGGCCGTTTCCCGGGAGCAGCAGACGCTGGACGAGAGAGAGAATACATAGGTCATTCCAGCAGTCAATCATCCTTCGAGCTTGTGTGACAGACGGACGAATTTTTAGGCGGGGGCGAGACAGGGCCACCACGGAGGTGCCGTGTTGTGCATCGAATATAGATATATTTCCTCTTGTTTCCCGAACTGTTTTGTCAAACAAGGTTTTTTGTTACTTTTTTTTTTGTTATTTCCTTAGTTTATTTTGTATGGACTTTTCATTGGATGATATAAAAATGATTTATTTTTAAGGCTAGAAGGGAATATTCTGTGTGTGTGTGTGTGTGGTTTTATTTCCCTAGTTTATTTTGACTGGACTTTTCATTGGATTATATAAAAGTGGCTTGATTTTAAGGCTAGAAGGGAATATTCTCTCTCTCTCTCTCTCTCTCTCTCTCTCTCTCTCTCTCTCTCTCTCTCTCTCGATCTCGATGTGTTATGTGGCAGACTTTAACTAGGTAAAGGACCTTTGATACGATGAACTATTGTCACTTCTGTTATTAGTCTCTTATTACAGTCTCTCATCGTTTCAGTTTGTTTTGCAGTTATCGAGAACATCTTACGAAAAAGCAATAATCCTCGCCAAGCATTAGAGGAAACCTGTAGAAATAGTTCTGTTTTAATGGCGAAGCATTGATGAGGAAGCTTTTATGAGTGGGATCTTTAATCAAATTTCTAAAACTTAAGAATGAACAAAAATGCACATCGTGAATATTACTCCTCACTCATAAGGTAATTGATCTTACTGAGGAATTACGTACACTTTGCTTGTGATTCTAACAAAAATGTTCACGTTATATTTTAGAATTGGGGGACGAGCTTATCCAATCACTAAGATAGGGTGCTAGCGTGATCGAAGATCAAATATACTCAGACCTGCTATGAGGGGAGACTAAGCCCGTTCGTATTGATTAGTTGGTGGTATATTTGTGTCTAAAATTAAGAAAAACTTTAAGGACAACAAAGAATCCCTCTTTTGGACATGGAGGACGCTTATATATACCAAGCTTGATGCCCTATCTCGCATTATCCAAATTAAAGCTTGAATTATTTTATGCAAATTACCTGAGTAATCATTGAAAATGTTGCTTATTGAATGAGATGAAATTATTGCTTATTGAATGAGAGGAAGGAAAAGGGTCTAAGAAAACAAGATTTACAGGACAGAGGAAGATGGAGAAGGCTGACTAGAAAGCAACCCCATATAGAAATGGGAAAAGCTGAAAGGAGAGAAGAAAAAACACGTTTGCCTGATTTTAGCTGTGCTAATTCCCATGTCGGAATGATTGTAAGAATAGCTTATTTAGAATTTGTCTTGGTTTAATTCCTTTATAAGTTCTGCAGTTCAGTTAGTAATCCTACTGGGCATGTTTAGGAGCATTGTGGTGGAGTATCATTCAATATGGACTGATCAGCTGAGCATCATTTCCCCTGCATCTCTCCCAGATGGTGGGAGATGGTGATGTTGAAGAAGGAAGGAAGGTAAAAGGCGAAAACCATCTCTTCCTCCACAATTGGATGTGCTTGTGTGGCGCCCCCACTCCTCCCCCCTCCCCCACCCCCTCCTCTTTCTCTCCAGCTCTCTCGCAATACACACAGGTGTTCAAAGCAGTCTTGTTTCCCACGTATAGCGTAATGGGAGACGCTTCCATGAGAAGGCGCCCCCTTTTCCTTCTGGAGCCTGGAGAGGAAGTACTTCAATTTGTTACGTAATAGTGGATTTGGTTAATATTGCCACCTTCTTCACATTGTGAGGGAGCTCCGCCCCTCCTCCCCCTATCTCCCAGCGGTTTGGTGTGGAATGGGCCGGACATTTTATGATGATTACCCTTGGCGTTAATTGCGCTGTTTGGGCATTTTCGGCGCAAGGTGTTGACACAGTACGTTTTTATGGTGTCTGCAGTGTGCGTCTGTTTTTTGCATCTGCAGGAGTCATGTTGATGTTTTTATTCTTGATGAAGGTTTGCTTCTGGTGGGTCACGTGACGTCTCCTAAATTCTCACGATCCAAATGCTCTTGAGGCTCATAGAAAGTATTTTGAAAAAACAGCTGATATAACGCTGCAGCCCGTACTTGTATACCAGTTTTTGGATGGATGAATATTTTACTATAATATATACCTTATTCAAGTTCATTTATAGGTCAATTTATAACTTAAGGTTTAACGTTACTTAGTCATTTTGGTCAGTGTGGAGTAAATTGCGTCTGATCTAACGTTAAATTTTCCAAATTCTGTAATCTAATATAAAGAATAAATAAATAAAAAAAATAGGGAAAAGCAACGTGTCTTCTCTCTCTCTCTCTCTCTCTCTC
>NC_087206.1:64729171-64734171 GCF_015104395.2 Macrobrachium nipponense | reverse complement strand
TTTTACTTTGTAGATATGTACACTTTATCCCTCTGTGAGAAAGTATAGTAATTAAAACATGCTTTCAGGTATGTGAAAGGTACTCTAGGTATAGGATGGATCGTCTTGAGATCGTTATGCTATTGGTAGTGTTGCAAGACAAGTGGATTATTGTCACCTTTTTTAAATTTTACTATATTTTGCGAGTGCAGTAAGAGTAATGCACATATGGAAATTGGATGTTTTCTAGTGATTTCAAAAGGCGAATACTCCGTATGACTCTCGAGCTTATCGCTCGCTGCTTCTCCCGTGGAAATTTAAACTTATGGAAAGTACAAATTCGTCTGCAGAATATTGATCTGACGCCGAATAAAATGAAAGAGTGTGTTACTGCAATTTTTAACCTTTTATTCTGGACAAATACTAATATTTTTATCATATCTCTGCTGTCGGTAAGATTGATTTCCTGATATTGTTTTTGGTATGATACAATCTATATAGAAACTTGTGTTCTTACTCGGGAAGTAAGCCCTGTTGTTGTTGTTGTTCTTGTTGGGAGGGGTTAGGACAGGAACAAGCCCGTAAGTGGGAAAAGCCACAAAAAGGTCTAAAAAGGAAAAAAGGGGTTTCGCGAATTGAAGTTAAGGATGCAGGAATTTTAGAATGGGATAGAGATGAATTATTTATTAGAATGGAATGTGCAAATAAATACTGTGCATGTTAAACAGTACAGAAAAATTTTTTCTGATTAAAATTTAGCGTATTTATTTTAATTTTCGTTGGTGAAACAACGTTCCATTTATCCGTAGATTGTAGCACGCGCACCAGAGTGATTTACCAGATATTGTTTTCATTAGATTATGAAAATTATTGTATTAGTAAAATATTCTTTTGATATGTCAGGAACTGTATATATTGACAATATTCAGATTCCTTTACAGTTTTATTTATAGACATGACTTTCAACTCCTGCATTCTAACAAGTGTAAGGGTGGTTCAAAAATGTTGAATTCATTCTGTAATGATGAAAAGTCTTATTTTATTTACTTGGAATACTACGGTTTTTCGTTCTGCCGTCGTATTATATAATTGTAAATGAGATTATATATGTATATATACATATATTTATATATATATAATATATATATATATATATATATATAATATATATATATATATTTATATGCACATAGTGGTTCCAATTGTCCAGTAGTTATCAACTTAATCTGTCCAGCTTGTTACCCAAGATCGATCCCAAGAGGAGAGCAAAACGTTTTAGACACTTTCGTGGAGGTACTGAGTACATCTTTTGACTTGGCCAATGTATTGGCTTTGTGTATTTGTATACTGGGGTCTTAAGAGAGGAAGAAAAAAAAAAAGGAGAAAATGTGATGAGTTAAAACACGAAATAGAATCATTTTTTAGTTCATAGTTTGAAATATCGTCGGCGTCAGCATCGTTGCATAAAGGCGCCTACTACACCAAAGGGCCCTTTGTGAATTGTTTAAATTTGGACCCAAATTTCATTTTTTTCTTCCAAGATGGTAATTCAAAGAACTGGCCTTCGCCTTGCATGTAAATGGCGACGTATATATTATGTAGATCCTGATGTGAATAAAAAGAAATGATAATTACTCTTCAGGTACGTTTCAGGACAGAGACCAGTTTTCTCTTGTTTGACGGAGAATGGGGTTTTATGGGGCTTGTTTGTTTGTTCGTTTGTTACGTTCGCTCTTTCGTTTGTGAAGAGTTCTTCACGCCAGATTGTTACTTGATATCAAATAATACTTTTATTGTAGTGTAGACCATTTTAATTTTTACCCGATTTTGAATTTATTGTTTTTTTATCTGTTTATATCATTAGTATGAATTTGATTTTGCACACAAAATTTGTATGCATGCTATGAGTCTCTCTCTCTCTCTCTCTCTCTCATACAAGTCCATTTCACCTGAGTTGTTGATAAGTGTCGTATTTGTGACACATGGAATAAACTGCCGCCAGAAGTTGTAAACAGCAACAGTGTGGAAGTTTAAAAGAAAGCTAGACACAAAATTACTAGGAGGACACTGTGAATGAACAGCAAAACCTGCTCCTACAGATAAGTGAGCACACGATGTCTCTTCTTAGGGTGGACTAACAAGTCTTTGAGACATCCTAATCCTTGTAACTCGGGTCGGCTAGCTTTGACGGACGCGTATCTGTAGAGTCCTCATTACAGCGATTAAGATATTAAGATATTAATATAAATTCATGAAACATGGAATCGAGATCTTATAGCACGTTTGCAAAGACAGACGCACAGGCAATTTACGGAGCAGAGCCAACCACGTAAGGTCTTCCTCTAGGAGATGATGATGTCACGTCGTTATGACCTACGATGAAGAAAGGTGGAAACAGGGTTCTTGGACTTCTTCCTCGTCATGAGACGAACTTAGATTATTCGAGATAAAAAAAAAAAATGGTTGTCGCTTGGGGGAAGAATCCCCGAAGAAAACATTGAGGAAGGCGATCACGTGTGTGGGGATGTTTGTGTGTGTGTGTGTGTGTGTGTGTGTGTGGGTCCATAAGCTATGTAGTTTTTTTTTTTAGTTTTGAGTATTTGCGACGCAGATAGGTCTTAATAATTCATTAAGCCTTCATTCACTCTGCCTTCCGAGTGAACGACTCGGGAAAGAAAAGGAACAGAAAAAAATAGTAGAAAAGGAGCGTGGGCTTTGCATAGGTATGTGGGATGTTTGGAAGGTCCGTGGGGTTTGTTTGGGGGGGAGGGGGGAGTGTGTGTTTTGAGAGGGAGGGGAATTTTGAGGGGGAGGGGAATTTTGAGGGGGGGGGTTAGGGATGAGAGACACAGGCCAGGGATGGGTACGGAAGGTGTAGGGCGGCTGTATTGATTTACCTGAGCCAGGTTGCAAGTAGAAGGCTGCAAAGCGGTGGGTGAGACACCCCCTTCCCCTACTCCCTTCCCACTTCCCCTTCCTCCCCTCCCCCCCCTCCCCCCCTTTCCACCTGTACCCCCTATCCAGAAAATGAGACTCAGATAGCTGAGTTTACTTTCCGCTCTTGTCTCCAGGGTGCTTCGTTTGTGTATGAATGAGAGAGCGAGGAAAGGAAGTGGATGGAGAGTGAGAGAGAGAGATATGGTACAAGGTTAAGATCTTAGAGAGAGAGAGAGAGAGAGAGAGAGAGAGAGAGAGAGAGGGGGGTGGGGGGGGGGGGGAGGAGAGAGAGAGAGGGAGAGAGAGAGAGAGTGGGTGGAAGGGAGGACGGAAGGGTAGGTATTTTGTTCTCATAAGTGATGATACTGTTTTCTTCGGACTCTGGAAGAGAGAGAGAGAGAGAGAGAGAGAGAGAGAGAGACGCACACGCACAGGCTATATCTACACAGTACATGGTGATACAGTTTTCTGAGAGCCTAGAGAGAGAGAGATTGAGTGAGTGTGTAGATGCAAGGTAGAATGGTGCTTTAACTTGGACGAATGTACTGCTGTTTTCATAGAGTTTTGAATAAGAGAGAGAGAGAGAGAGAGAGAGAGAGAGAGAGAAAATGCGGATCTCCCCTAAGAGATGATCCTGTTTTCGATCTGTGTGGTTTGTTCATAATGTCGTCGACGCCGAATGTAATATTTAAGGGTTTTGCGCCCAAATACAAATGCTGCGTATTGTTGGACCCAAGGAGGCTATAGGGAGATAGCCTTCACATACCTTTATTTATTTAGAATCGCTTTTTCTGGCTATGCTTTTTTTTCAAGGGGGGGGGGGGGTGGGGGGGTGGGGGGGGGGGGGGGGGCAACGTAATGCCCTTACCTATCCCAGGCAGGGAGGAGATTGGAATTTTACCTCGGAAGTATCTAGTAGGTCCATCTCTCGATAGATTGGGCGTTCTAATCCTGGAAACCTTAAAGAAATAAAGTAAACTTCCTAAAGTCTAGCAACATAGAAGATGACTCTGTCACTGACCGATTCAACACGAAGAAAGGACCCTTTACCAAACTGTAGAGTAAATAATGCAGGAGTTATGAATCGACCCGCGCGTAAATGGTCCTGGTTACGTATATGGTTATAGTTTATTTAGGGTTTGAGGTTATATACATTTCAGACCAGCTCGCGATAGCATTTGGAAGTTCATTGGTTTCTTCCAGGATTGACGTTAGACAAAAGCTCTTCACTCGGCTGACAGTGAAAAATGTAAAAAATGTGCGTAATACGAACGTTTAGTACTTAAAATGTCGCGTAGACACATACGGATTTTGCTAAAATATGAATTAATGTAGATCAGTACCTGCCAAAGTAATTTATTTCCAATGAGACGATTTTTTTTATTAACATTTCTTGTTGAAGAACTTTGGGGAGATTACTAAAAACGAGGATGTGATTCTTTCATTCCAGTCGATGTTTAGTTAAATGCTGACATTTATCCGTACCTGGTATTTCGGAGTCCGATTGCCTGTTTTGATTTCTGCCAGATTTTCAACCTTAACTAGAACGTTATATGCTTGACTTTAAACTGTACCTAGGTGAATGACTTGGTTTTCATCCATATCTGAAACCTCCTTTACCTGACTTTAAACCGGGACTGGATCGTGCTCTGCTTTCTTTTTCCACCTTCACTGGAATATGCTTGTCTTTATTATCAACCTGATTTGTTTGGCCTTACCTGGAACGTGATTTGCCGTGTTATGAGACCTTACTGGAACACTGTGTGCTTGAATTCCAACCATAACTGGATCATGGTTTACTAGGATTCTGACCTTAAATGGAGCATGATTTGTTCGATTTTCAGCCTGAGCAGAATCATTCTGTGATTTTTCTCGTGAATTTGAGCTTTTTTCAGCCTGAATTGGAACATTATTTTTTTCGTATAGCATGAATTGGAGGATTGATTTTTGTAGATTGAATTGGAGCATTGTTTTTTCAACCTGAATTGTAGCATTGTTTTTTCTAGCCTGATTTGGAATTGTAGCATTGTTTTTTTCCAGACTGATTTGTAGTATTGTTTTGCCGACCTGATTTGGAGCATTGT
>NC_087206.1:64694171-64724171 GCF_015104395.2 Macrobrachium nipponense | reverse complement strand
GTCACACAGTCAGTTTTCGTACACTTCAAAACAGACCCCTTTTTGGGCAATGGGGTTAGCAGACCTCCCCCTACCTCCATGGGCGTATGTATGTCCAGCAACCTCACCGCGCAAATTGGGACTCAATCACTTGCGCCCAGTCCTCATCCATGGCCGTGGAATGAAAGTTTCATTCCATGGATCAGCGTGTCCCTGGATACGGGAATAGACGGGAATGGTTACATTATCAACCAGCAGGTCTAATTATCAGGGAATAATGAAAGGACAGACCTTTTACGTTCTACAAGCGGCGACGTCGGAATAGTGATGTATAATGGAAAGCAATGAAAACTACTTGGCTCAGGAGACAAACTTCTTCTTCTTCTTCTTCTTCTTTTCTTCTTCTTCTTTTTAAAGAAAATACTATATCATCTCTGCAGCATATCTGACGCGTGTTGTTTGTCTGTCTGTCTGCCTATCTGTCTGTCTGTCTTTCATCTCTTAATTGATTTTCTCCTTGATTGCACTCCACCTTTGTCTTCGTCTGTGGATTATTATTCTCTCTCCCTCTCCCTCTCCATTTATTATTCAGATTATTATAACATTTCACTTATTCTACCTTAACTTTCATACCCTCTTATTTCTATCTATCTGCTCCTCCACTTCCCATTATACGTATTCTCTCCCTCTCCATTTGTTTTATTATCATCTATATTTCTTGACCGCCTCTCTCTCTCTCTCTCTCTCTCTCTTCTCTCTCTCTCTCTCTCTCTCTCTCTCTCTTTTGTCATTAAAGTTGTTCTTCCATTTCCCATTATATTGTTTTACATAAAATGTAATTAATAATTTTTAATTAACCCCCTTTTTTGACAATTAATGGAGACTTGTCAAGGAAAGGAATTTCAATTTTTACCTTTTTGAGAATAATTAGATTTTTTTTTTTTGCCCTTTCTTAAAAATGACAGCCACTAAATTAAATGAGTCCATATTCAATTTCTAATATGTTTAATGTTTTCAACTTTGGCATGTATTTAAATTGTGATTGTTTTTATTTGTAACCTGTGGTGCAAATAAAAATACGCATACATATTATATATATATATATATCTATATATATATAATATATATATATATATATATATATATATATATATATATATATATATAATATATTATAGTATATAGAACATCATATTTCATTGTTTTCTTTACATATTCTTTTCAATTTGTATTTGAAGCCATTTGGGAATATAACTTTTATGAGATGGTATCATGTGTAATTATTATTATTATTATTATTATTATTATTATTATTATTATTATTATTATTATTATTATTATTATTATTATTATTATTATTTAGGTTCAGCCTGTTTCATTCTCAATCTCGTGGTATCGCTTTAATGAGTCGTTACAATACTATCGTCACCAAATTAAATACTTAACACTGCCCTTATTAATTAACGTTACGCGTCATTAATAAATACTTAGAAAAATTGAGGGGCGAACATTAACAAAACTATGTCAACGAAATAAGCCGTGAGAGAATAAAAGCCATGAAAATATATCTTTTGACAAATTGACGACTCCTAATGGATCATTTAGAAATATAAACTCTGCCATAATGAGTATCATGATAAAATTATGACGGTACTATCGTCGCCAAAGTGAATCATGCAAGTACGTCCCCCCCCCCCCCCCCCCCCCCCCCCCCCCCCGTAGGATGGTAGTGCCGTTAGTGCATCTCACGCTGTGAAGTGTAGGCATTCCTTATGGTTCTTTGCAGTGTGCCCATTTCAATGACTGTACCTCCCTCCTTTCTCCTTTCATATATTGTCTTTCCTCCATCTTCCTCTCCATCCTCTCAACTGCTTTTGAGGTTTTCCTCCTTTTACGCCTTTCAAACCTTTTGCTGTCAGCTTCCGTTTCAGCCCTAATTGACCTTTCTTTTCACAGTGCTTGGCATTTGGCTTGAATTCTATCTGCAATTCAGTTAATACCAAAGGAAATTATGTCGGTTCAGTTTCTGTACTCCATTTTCCTGGAATCATTTGAATTCAAGGTAAGTTTTAAACAAATTTCCAGTCTTATTTGGGGTGGAAATTTGACAAGGTATATATGATTTTCAGCAAGATGCACAAACTGAGACATATTTGTAAACCTTCGCATAATTTAATTTTAAACGCCTCAGTGGCGTGATCGGTATGGTCTTGACCTGCCACCTCGGCGCCGCGATTTCGATTTTCGGGCATTCCATTGAGGTGTTAGAGACGTGTATATCTGGTGATAGAAGTTCACTCTAGACGTGGTTCGGAAGTCACGTAAAGCCGTTGGTCCCGTTGCTGAATAACCACTGGTTCCATGCGACGTAAAAACACCATACAAACAAACAAACAAACAATTTTTTAACGCGACCACGTGAAAAGGTAGATTATTCTTCGTCTTCCTCAGTGTGTAATTTTGCGTCTTATTCTCTGCAGAGAGTCTATAACTATCATACCAATCACCTCCACCTGAGAATGTGAAGTGGAATATTGTCCGGGTTTGTGAAAAAGGTTTATGCTTCGAACGAAACAGCGAGTCGTTTATAAACAAGATAGAGAGATCCTGCTGTACCCAATTATATACGCTTTAGTTTTCTGCGTATATGTTTTCCTGGAGATACACATCATTAACGTCGTTAATTTTGCCCTGTCTCTCGTCTGTGAGTTTTACAGAAATTTACAAAAGATATATCCTTTAAATTGTATTCCTGCCTGCGAATATTCAAATCGTTTGATAGTCAAAGCAAATGACGTAGGTATCCACGGATGATGAAAGCAATTAAGCTCTGAGCTGCCAGAGAGAGAGAGAGAGAGAGAGAGAGAGAGAGAGAGAGAGAGAGAAACACCGAGTTGTAATTACAGTCAAGAGATAAGGATGATAGAAAAAAATGAGAAAATATCAAGAGAAAATCTATCCATTGCTCTATTCATGGGGAAAAATGGTAGACTAATTTTACGGGTCGTTGAAGATTTGGATAAAGGAATTCAAGAAATCAAATCAAGTCAAAAGAGAAAACAAAAAGGAACAAGTGCATGGCAGCCAGCCCCCTGGAGCACTCCTCGGGTATGTGGCAGATTCGTAGAGGAGAGAGGAAGATCATTAAGTAGATCAACAGAAATCTAATCGAAGTTCAAATATGGACCTTGAAAGGACAAAAACAGATGTGCATGGTAGTCATCAGGATCTCAATCCCCCTCCCCCCCTCCCCCTCCCCCTCTACCTCCACCTCCCTCTCCCTCCGCGCCCCCTGCCATGTCCTGCCCTCCCAAAGAGGGTGAGGGGACGGATTGCAGAAGATTTCGGAGGGGTAGGGGAGGGGGTGAGGGAGGGGAAGCAGAAGAGGGGGAGGGGGAGGAGGTTCAGCAGAAATCCAATATAGTCGAACGGGAGCTTGTTGCCAGCACACTAGGTCGCGTCTCTAGTATTGATCGTACCAATGCCCCCTCCCCCTTCCCCCCCCTTACCCTACCCTACCCTACCCCCCTAGTTTTCACCTTCGTTCTAACCATGCCCCTCTAACCCTCCCCCAACCCCCTCCGTTCCTATACCCCACTTTAGTGGGTCCTATCCTCTCCTATCCCTGCTCGTCCTACCCAGTGTGTGTGTGTGTGGGAGGTGCTTGCTACTGTGCGTGCGGGCTTGCAACTAGGCTACTGCTTGCTTGCGCTTCCCTCTCCTCTCTTCAGTCGGCAACTGTGTCAAATTGCTCTCTCTCTCTCTCTCTCTCTGTCGGGTATTCCTTTTCCAATCATCATGCAATTTTTTTTATGGAAACGTTTTCTTCGTTTTTCACATTATTCTTTTTTATTCTCTCTCTCTCTCTCTCTCTCTCTCTCTCTCTCTCTGTCGGGTACCTTTTCCTTTTCCAATCATCATGCAATTTTTTATGGAAACTGATTTCCTTCGTTTTTCACATTATTCTTTTCTCTCGAATTTCTCTCTCTCTCTCTCTCTCTCTCTCTCTCTCTCTCTCTCTCTCTCTCGCGGGTATTTTCGTTTTCCAATCATCATGCAATTTTTTTTATGGAAACTTATTTTCTTCGTTTTTCACATTATTCTCTCTCTCTCTCTCTCTCTCTCTCTCTCTCCTCTCTCTCTCTCTCTCGTTATGTAGCGGTTATTCCCCTCGTTCAGTTTAACATGATTCATGCATATGTTTTTCCCTTTCAAATGTTCTATTCTCTCTCTCGGTCTCTTTCATTGTGTCTCTGCATCCCCCTATTCGTTATCTCCCATTGCCTTCATTTCCCCCTATTCCCCCCCTCTCGTCCCTGCCATCACCCCCCCCCCCCCCCCCTTGCCCTTTCCAGTCTGCCCATGAGTCTGGCTAACGATGGGGGGTCGCCCCTTGCTCTTTTTTTTTTTTTTTTTTTTTTTTTTTTTATGTTTTTGGGTTATTATTTTCCTCTTCCGTTTATTTCTCTTTATAAGTATCTGATGTCTATTCTCTCATCTTTTATTCATTTCATTTCTTGCTATTATTATTCTACTATTCTTGTTTTTTTCTTATTTATCCAAGACTAATATCACATATTTGAACAATATCTTTTTCATTTCATCGCTTGTTTTTCTTCTACGTATTCCTTTTTTCAGCTTTTCTTGCTTAATCGTTTGAATTATTTTGTTTGTGCCGTTTCTTTTTTTTCGTGGATTAATTCCCTTGATTTATCTTTTTCCATATTTATCCGCTCTCTTATTACTTCATTTTTTGAAATTGTTCTCTTATTTCATTCCTTATTTTTCTTTATGTTTTTATCTCCGTTTTCCCCGAGTGACTATTATGCTGTACATAATAATTTCCGTATTTTTAGCTTATATTCATACGCTCTTTGGGTGTTTTCTGTGCTGTTCCGTCTCATTCATTGCCTTTATGTTTTTCATTTTTTTTATTTAATTTATTTTCGCCAACTTTTCCGTATGTCGTTGCAAATAACTGTAACATTGTGGATGTTTTGTTTTATCTTATATCACTATTATACGTTTTAATTTTTTGGTTCTTTCTGTCCAGTTTATCTTATATCACTATCATACGTTTTAATTTTTGGCTCTTTTTGTCCAAACTTAAGTATCCATGCATGTTCCTTCACTGGTTACAATTTTTCGTTTCATAAAATTTTTGGCAGAGTTTTCACCTGTAGTTAGTCTCGCTATTATTATTATTATTATTATTATTGTTTATTATTATTATTATTATTATTATTATTTTTTTTTTTTTTTTTTTTGCTTTATCACAGTCCTCCAATTCGACTGGGTGGTATTTTATAGTGTAGGGATCCGGGTTGCATCCTGCCTCCTTAGGAGTCCATCACTTTTCTTACTATGTGTGCCGTTTCTTGGGATCGTGCCTAGTGCTCCTATGATTATGGGTACGATTTCCACTGGCATATCCCATATCCTTCTTATTTCTATTTTCAGATCTTGATACTTATCCATTTTTTCTCTCTCTTTCTCTTCAACTCTGGTGTCCCATGGTATTGCGACATCAATGAGTGATACTTTCTTCTTGACTTTGTCAATCAATGTCACGTCTGGTCTGTTTGCACATATCACCCTATCCGTTCTGATGCCATAGTCCCAGAGGATCTTGCCTTATCGTTTTCTATCACTCCTTCAGGTTGGTGTTCGTACCACTTATTACTGCAAGGTAGCTGATGTTTCTTGCACAGGCTCCAGTGGAGGGCTTTTGCCACTGAATCATGCCTCTTTTTGTACTGGTTCTGTGCAAGTGCCGGGCATTCACTTGCTATGTGGTTTATGGTTTCATTTTTCGTATTGCACTTCCTACATATAGGAGAGATGTTATTTCCGTCTATCGTTCTTTGAACATATCTTGTTCTTAGGGCCTGATTCTTGTGCCGCCCTGTTATCCATTCCTTCAGTTTTCCTTCTTTAGCTCTCCCCTCTGTATTATTATTATTATTATTATTATTATTATTATTATTAGTTATTATTATTATTATTATTATTATTATTATTATTATTATTATTCCAAAGTTTCGATCCTTTTCTAGATTTGTTGTTTAGTAATTACTATCCTGGACTTGCACTACTTTCAGAGGGCTGGGTTGTTTAATGAATTGATATGAGTATTATAAAGAGTTAATGGTTCATTCTCGTTTTCTCGTTCTCACGTCCAGAATGCCTAGTGTTTCTGTCTCTTTATTCGCATAGTAGTTTTTATAACTATTTTTTCGTCTACCTCCCTATTATGATCTTATTTCTTAGCGTTTGAGGTCTTTAAGTATATCTTAGTTTAACCAGACCACTGAGCTGATTAACAGCTCTCCTAGGGCTGACCCGAAGGATTAGATATTTTTTAACGTGGCTAGGAACCAACTGGTTACCTAGCAACGGGACCTACGTACAGCTTATTGTTGGATCCGACCAAAATTATATCGAGAAAAGAATTTCTAATCACCAGGAATTAATTCCTCTGATTCCACATTGCTGGCAGCTGGGAGCGAATGCGGGCTACCAGATTGAGAGTCGAGTACGCAACCCGCTCGTCCAGTGAGGAACTAAACCCAACTTCCTACACCCACCCTACCCTTCTTACCCTTCGCCTCTATGGGGGGTCTTCCTCATCTTCATGTCCAAACGCAATTCCTTCCTTTTACCTTCTTCTACTCGACTTTCCCTCGAAAGCAGAAGCGGAGTCCTTCTTTTTCTTGGTTTTAAAAAGCAGGAAATTGCCATTGATATGAATCACTTCCTAAATAAAGTTTCCTCTTTCGAAAACAGCGTCCGGAGAAATGGCTGTTTTGATCAAATGATTGTACTGAATAGAGGAAGAGGATGGTGTGTGTTGATCGATAAGAAAGGGGTAAGTCTGAAAGCTAACTCTCTCTCTCTCTCTCTCTCTCTCTCTCTCTCTCTCTCTCTCTCTCTCTGTTGCTTTCTTTCTCGAGTATATTGCTTCAATTGCCCTTTGACAGGTGCTGACTTTTGTTCCAGTAAGGCCACATCACTTCAGCCTTGCTAATGAGACGTGCCTGCATTCAGCATTCTTGGATGTAATGGTACTCTGTTCAAGTAAATTAATTAAACAAGTTACAGAACCCCGGATTCTTTAGTAACATTATCGCCCCCCTAGGTCAGTTGGGGATTAGGTTACTTCATTTCATGAATGCAAGTTTGACTGAAAGCAATTTTTTTTTTTAATGGTAACTCGCTGTACGTGAATATTGTCCTTTGCAAGTGTTTCTACACTCACCACACATACACACACACACATACACACACTGGTATCAACTGCAGCTCGCTCGGCTAAATCAAAATTGGGGAGGAAGTAAATTTTGATTTTATGCAAAATGTAATTTGCTTCGTTTTCTTATTTAACCTAAGCAATAAATTAAGTGTGTGTATGTATGTATATATGTATATATATATGTATGTATGTATATATGTATGTATTTACATATATATGTATATATATAATATTTATTTATATATATATGTGTGTGCGTGTGGTGTGTGCAAAAATGTGACATTCTCATTCATTTATATTTGTGCATTATTGAACCGAAGATAATTAATTACTATCCCCTAGAATGTGCAATTATATTCTTAAGAACCTTGAAAAAGGAAATGATTAATGGATCATAGCAAAGATAAAATAGAGAAAAATTCAATGTAAATAACCTTCCATAATGCGTGAAGAAGTGTCATACAATAAATTCGAACTTTATATTATACAATGTGGCACTTAGCAGCCGAGCGTACAAGCATGGCACACAATAAGCACATGCAGCTCATATGCACATGTCTTCCCCCAGACACCAAATTGTACGTGTGACAAAATGGATTTTACAAAGTCGAGAGGAAGGATAAGAAAAAAAGACACTAGTTCCCGTCGGACGTTGCAGAATGTAGAGTTTAGTAGAAGGAAAGAAAGAACGAAAGGAAAAAAGAAGTGCGCAAGTCCATCTTCCAGAATCCCTCATGTGTTATGCATTTGCATGGAAAATGTCCGTGACACTTTGCAACATTACTGAAATGTATTCTGCATCGGAGGGAGGCGTTTTCTTTGTATCTTACTTAAGCCTGTCTACATTTTTCCAGTATGTTGTTCGTTTGCTTCGGGATGTTTTTACGTCGTGGTCTTGTCATAGTGCATATCTGTCTGAGTGTGAGCTTTGGCGCATTTATATATATATATATATATATATATATATATATATATATATATATAATAATAATAATAATGTATATATATATATTAATAATAATAATAATAATAATAATAATAATAATTAAGAAGTAATAACTATATAAAATTGAAGTGTAAACATCTGTTTTCTTGATGTAGAACTCTTACATTTGTTTTGCACAATATGTGTGTATATATATATATATATATAATATATATATATATATATATATATATATATATATATGTGTGTGTGTGTGTGTGTGTGTGTGTGTGTATGATATATATATATATATATATATATATATATATATATATATATATGCACACTATATATATATATATATATATATATATATATATATATATTACATTCATACACACACACACACATATATATAATAAGAAATAATATAATTGGAGTAAACATCTTTCCATAGTTCGCTTAATGCAGAACTTTTAACATTGTTTTGCGCAGTTCATTTCCATGAAAAAAAAAATAAATAAAAAACTCCTATTCCACGTCATGTACTGTTTTTAGAATTAGACAGCACATTGCAGTTGGATACCTTTTTGCAGAAAGTGTATCATTTGCTGAGGATAGAATGACGGTAATTCATTGGTAAACAATATGCTAAGCTTAGTCCGTACCTTCACGAAGGAAAGACTTGTACCAAGTTATGACGGAAGTACTACTATTGAAGTTTATACCATCTAATTTATAACTTCGGTAAACCTTGAGACAATAAGACTGTAACGCAAAATTGTATTGGACTGAATAGTTACTACCTTTGGCTTCACGAAAGACCTTTGTTTAAAGGAGAAATAATTTTAAAAAAAGTATAAAAGAAAAATTTCTTTCTTAGAATTTATTGAAGAAGCTGACAGAAGTGTCCATTCTTGAACGAAATATTTGAACCAGTACAGCGCAAGTAGGATATATCTCTAGTTACGTAATATCATTATGAGTGTCACTACTATGAGATTCAGGGCTTCTGTAACACGGTTTTTTGGCAATAACTTTTTATCTATGCATTTCATAGATATAACGCTTATTCAGAATACACATTATATCTACACATAAATTTTGACTGTATTCTGCATTACGTAGGTTGAATAAATTTGGTACTTATAATGTAAAAGTGACTTTTTTTGAAGACGGGCCAACTTACTCAGAGATAAGGTTTCGAACGCACTCGTTACGTAACTTATGACAGCATTTCTTCCCTCTTTCTCGATGGATGATTGGGTATACGTAACGAAGGCTATACCTCTGGCAACAATGACACAAATTTAAATACAAGCAAAGCAGTACACCTTTATGAACTCTGAATCCTCTCCACTGATAATTGTCATAATGAACAAACCAACAAAATATGTTAATAAATACAAAAACACTTATTAGTCTAACTCCCAAAATAAGTGTCCTAAGAAATTGTAATCTACTTTATAGGTCACAATCAGATTGACAAGATGTAGGGAATAGTTGGTAATTTTCAAAGACAAAGTACACAAGCTTGATTTGATAACTGCTGTATCCAATGTCAAGCAATTTTTATTTATCGTCTATCTACCTATTTACTAAAAAAGAATAAAAAATAGACGGTACCGTATTTTGGCTTTAAACCTTTACCATTAATTATCGTCAGAATGATGACTTCATGAGGCTCCACCCAGTTTGGCCTCGTTATAATTCAGGATAACAATGAAAGCCATCATGGACATTGTTGTATTAGAAAATCTAACTTCTGGCTATAAAAACTCATTTCTCGAGTAGTTGTAAGAAGTGCCAAATGATCCTCAGGGATCCCAGCAGTTGGCCTAATATCCAACATGGTCGTACAGACTAAAGAAGAAGAAAAAAAATTATATCGGATGATCCGTTGGTCTGCTGGAGATTTTAGCGCATATAAGCTTGTTTTTACTTTGGATAAAAATCTTATTTTTAACAAAAATAGTTATATAAAGACTGTTTACATACAATCTCTCTCTTTCTCTCTCTCTTGGTGGCATAGTGAATAGTTAATGGAAATGTTCAAAATCCCGAATGACATACAAGTATTAAAATCACGTTACGCTAAATACAAATCAGACCCTAAACATTGGATTTAAACTAGAAACTGAATAATTACCTATTCAGGCTATAGTAAGTATGGCCACGGGCTTTCTCTTGACTGTATAAAGTTGCAAGTCGTAAGACAAATGCAGTTTTGCAACCACGGGGACAATTCCAAATCCTGTTAGCCATTCTTGACTTCTACGGGTTTCAGAGCCGTTGGAATAAGGTGAATGGGTTTCTGTCTGGTGGATGGGCTTGGCAACATTTCGTAAAACGATGTTTACCTTGCTTACGTAATGAATGTTTTTCGACTCTTGGCTCGCAATCATTGGCCATGGCGTCGGCTAGATTATTTTTACTCTATAAAAATTAAAACTATCGGGTTTAGGTTATTGATAATGCTGACAAAATTTGTGTGTAGTTGTAAAATATACAAATGTCAACTTTCAGCTACATCCGATGCTTTGATAAGGAGCAAAATCCAAAAAACCGTTACAGAGTCCCTAAATTTCATAGTAGTTGAGACCGTTGTTATCAGTGTTCTAACTTTTTACTTCTTTCTGTAGCAGCTCATAATAATGTATTTACGAAATCGATATGTAGAGTAGTTTGACGTCAATAGATAATGTCTCTCTTTTTTACTAATTTCTGTAGCAGTTCGTAATACTGTATTTACGAAATCGATATGTAGAGGAGTTTGACGTCAATAGATAACGTCTTTCTTTTTAACTAATTTCTGTAGCAGTTCGTAATAATGTATTTACGAAATCGATATGTGGAGGAGTTTGACCTCAATAGATAATGTCTTTCTTTTTGCTCATTTCTGTAGCAGTTCGTAATGACGTATCTACGAAATCGATATGTACGTAGAGCAGTTGTGACGTCGATAGATAATGTGTCAGTCAGTCAAGCATAAATAAGGTGGAAAATAATTTATGGAGGAGTAAAAATGTAAGGTGATTATTATTATTAGAATTAAATAATTTTTGGGGGGATGGTGGTGGTCAGTAGATGACCATTACGTAATATTACGTCAGTCAGCCTATAAATGGAGGGAACCCCATTCGTAAAGGTAGGTTTGATGTTTCACATTTTTGCCTGTCAAATAAATCATAATCAAAGCCAACAAAATTCCTAAAATATCAGTGATCGCTGATTATATTCAGTACATCGACGCATGAATACCTGCATCCTTTTTGGTTGAAAAAGATTTCCTGGACGTCACACATGAAAATTTTGATTCCGCACGTAAATTTATGCAATGCATGCAAGTTCATTCATTCCGCATGCGCGTATGTTCGTTCCCTGCTTACTTATATATTCGCCCCAACGTATTTCAATTTACAGCCAGGCGTGATCCGACCTCCAGCTTACTGGGGGGGGGGGGGCGCATGCTAAAATCTACAGTCACATAGAGCTTCGTTTTGCCATCGAAAATTAAAATATATATGCTATATTTTATTAGAAGTAATTCGTCTGTACTGTTGAACATGCACAGTATTTATTTTTTACATTTTCATTCTAATAAATAAATCATAAATATCCTATCCTAGAATTCATGTATCTTTAACTCAACGAAAAACACCTTTTTCAGACCTTTGTAGACGTTTCTATAGGGTTTTCCTACACACCCCCCCCCCCCAACAAGAACAGCAAAAAGAACAGCAACAAAAGTAGTTTGTAGGCTTACTCCCCGAGTAAGCACAAATTGAGGAAAATCATGTGTAAGTCAGTGTATTGTGAAATGTTTTCATCTCGTCTCATGTAATCTGCTGAATGATACATAAGATTATGCTGGCAAATTTTCACCCTGCATTATTCTAAAGTAGGATATTTACTATTTCTGTATTTTTTGTATAAAACGGAACATAACCTAATCATTCCATTCGATCCCAAAATACTTATTTGTAGAACCACCTAGTTTTTCTTTTGTGGTGATTGAGCTGCTGATATGTAATATTTTGGTGAAGAATTATATAAATCCATTGCCAAAAGATTTTGTAGTAACCTGTAGCATATAATGGATTAATGTTGTCATTGTGTAGCTTCTGATGTGTACTGTTATTAATGCTGTCGTTTTTTTAAATATTCTCCTTTGTATTTTTGTTATATTATCGAGGTATTTAGTTGTTAAACTTTCTTACTCTGAAACTCAATTGAATTGTGTATTCAAGGTCGGCAGCTTTTGCCTTATTTCTCGACCAGATCGTCTGTATTTCAGTCTTGTATAGATGAACTTTGCCCTTTTCTCTCTCTCTCTCCTCTCTCTCTCTCTCTCTCTCTCTCTCTCTCTCTCTCTCTCTCGCTGAATTTAATTCGGAAAATGTAAAAGGACTTGGCTGATGTTGTTCTGATACATCAATTGTATTTTTATTTTTGCGCGGTTTCTCTACCTGTTCATTCTTGTTGCATTCTTTGGTGGACGAATTTTGCCCCTCCATCCCCCCCCCCTCTCTCTCTGTAAATATATATGGTCTTGCAGGATGTTTCCCGGTAATTTTATATATATATATATATATATATATATATAATATATATATATATATATATATATATCTTTTGTTACCTACAGAAGGTGGAGAGAAATTATCGCTGAAAATTTTTCACAAAGAATTGACAAACCATGACTGGGAAGAAGACAAAGAGGGCACAAATGCGGTAGCCTTTGTATGAAAGGTCACACGAGAAGAGATTTACTGGAGCAGAAAATCAGAAGTAAAGATGGATGAATAGTTCACAGAACGATAAACATGTGTTTAGAAAGACTGTGTGTGTGTGTGTGTGTGTGTAAGAGAGAGAGAGACCTGAGAAGATCGGAGTGCGGAGAGAGAGAGGAGAGAGAGAGAGAGAAACTGTATCAGTCCGTATGAAGATTGTGAATAATATTACAATGTTCAGGGATAAATTCTTCAAAATTGAATGAAATTTACGACAAACTCTCGTTAGTTTAGTCCACATAGAGTGATAAATTATCTTTTTTTCATTTTTCTTTGTCACAAGACTAAACGAATACAAACATTTATATTTAAGTGGTCATTTGCTTAAAAATAGGATGGCTCAGTGACAAAGCGTTGTTCCCATTATGATCGTCCTAAACAGAGACATTAATCACTCTTGAGGTGATGTCTTTAAGGGAGAGATTGGTCAGTCACGTGACTCGCGTGCAAGTAGGGCGCCATTGCTATGTGTTGACTGCACAGACCAGCAGCAACAGAGCTACCTCTGGCACCCAGTTCTAGGCCACCAACTGTGTTACAAACAGAAGCGGGACCACGAAATTACCTAAGACAGGTAAACATGTGTAAGATCACATCCAACCTGCAGTCAGCTAAACGCCTACTTTTTGAGCTAATAAAATAATGAATTTCCAATGGGTCCACAATAATAAAAAATTTTACGAGTCCGTTTAAGAGTTTTAAAAATTATACAGGGACTCGTAACATTTTTTATTTTATTATTTATTTTTATTTTTTCAATTTTTATTATTGTGGACCCCTTGGAAATTTATATATAATCTCGCGATGGAGTGTTTTCCTAACAAAAAAGAATAATAAATATTGTAATAAGCTTTGTATTAAAGTTTATTTGACATTAAGTTCATTTCCCTGCTACTAGTAATACAATGTACGTAGTATCATGAGGCCTAGCCCTAGGCTTGCTGCAGTTTTAGGTGTTAATGAAATATAATGTCATTTACCATGTTATCAATAATTTCTCAAATCTCCTGATATGCAGAGGGCTCATATGTCAAAATATGCCTGTCCCACTGAAGGTAGTATACTTCAATTCTACGATTATCATTTTTACCCTAAAGGATACTTCAGATTCATAGTACATTATACCTTTAAAAGTGAAGTTCACCTTTACACTCTCATCCAACCAATGATGTATAGAGTTTCGTAAATTGGAGGCTAAAGTGGGTAACATTGATGATAAAAGAAACCGTTATATATAAAACTTGTAGTGAATAAATAGCGTTACTGATTAGCCATACCATCAGTACAGAATTAATTAGGCATTTTTAGCACTGCTTTTAACCTGGGACTCGTATACAGGTTAGAGGGGGATGAACTGTAAGTTTTGCATTTTTAGGTTCTGCAATGTTGAGGTGGGTAATTAACTGCTATTTCGAATTTTAGGAACTCTACATAAAAAAAAAAAAAAAAAAAAAAAAAAAAAAAACCTGTTGCGTTCGCTGAAAGGGCAGAGTTCAGGCAATAACACAGCGGATGAATATTATTTCGTTTCCTCTAGCGTTTTTTTTTTTCCGTCTTCCGGACTTCGAAACCAGCTGTGGGAATTTCATAGTGAATATTTGACATTTCGTCCTTGCGGAACATAAGCTGCGTGTGATGGTGATAGCTTTTCGTCGCCATAGTACGTTGCAAGACTTTCTGTGGCGACCCGTCCTCTCTGGCGTCGTTCAGAGCGCTTTTTTAATTGTTTTTTGCTCGGCAAAGAGACTAAATGCATTACTTCGAGAACAAAATGGCGTGAAAATGGTAAACACTATTCACTACTCATGTTAATATAAACATTTTCATCCAAACAAAGACAAAAGCGCATTTAGAAATTATTCTTAATGCTTACTCGGGGAGTAAGCTTACAAACTAATTTATTGTTGTTCTTGTTGCTGCTGTTGTTGTTGGTGGGAGGGGTGGGGTAGTAGGAAAGCCATATTGGCAAAGTCTAAAAAGGTCTGAAAAAGGTGTTTCGCGTTGAGTTAAAGATACAGGAATTTTAGGATGATATATTTATGATTTATTCATTAGAATGAAAATGTAAAAAACATAAATAATGTGCATGTTAATCAGTACAGAAAAATTACTATTAATAAAATCTAGCGTATTTATTTTAATTTTCATTGGTGAAACAGCGCTCGAATTGACTGTAGTTTTTAAGCACGCGCCCGAGTAAGCAGGAGATCCGGCCACGCCTTGTTATTATTAATCAAACAATTGTAAAGAGGTTAAAACCAAATCGAATATCAGTTAATAAGAAACATTCACTGGTAGTGAAGTAGGAACAAGAATACTAAAAGCTATTCTAAGCTAGATGATTCTTATTTTACTGGAATGGTGTTGCTGGAATGGTTTTGCTGGAATGTTGTTGCTGGAATGGTTTTGCTGGAATGGTGTTGCTGGAATGGTTTTGCTGGAATGGTTTTGCTGGAATGGTGTTGCCAATTGGGATAAGAAGGTTGCTGAGCCCATATTCTATATATATATATATATATAAAATATATAATAATAGTATATATGTGTAGTTATATGTGTGTGTATATATATAATATATATAGATATATATATATATATATATATATAGGGTATATATATATATATATATATATATTCGACCTTTCCAATATGAAATCGAGACCCTTAAGACAATGTACTACAGGGTGCAGCGGGGGGCGGCGCACCCACCTCCGTCAGGTCATTTATTTTGCCCGAGGCATTTGCAACAATGGCTTACCTGTAGCGCCATTAATCGTAAGGCCGCTAGGGCCCCCCTAGCCCCCACACCCCTCTCACCCCTGCCCAACCACCCCCGGGGAGGGCTCTTGCCCCTCCCCCCTTTCTTCGCCCTTCTCCATCCTTCGCCTTTAGTCCTCCTCCGCTTGCAACAACACTGGATTACATATATAATGGTGCCATTGTGTTGATTCGGCTGTGGCGTTTTCTGTTCTTCTTAACGTTGCATTTTGTAACCCTTTTAAAAGGCTCTACTGTAGGTTTTTGACAGCAGTTTCCACTTGAAGAAATACACACACATGCAATATATATACTTGTGTATATATATATATATATATATATATATATATATACCATATATATATATATATATATATATATATATATATATATATATATATATACACGTGTCTGCTAAGTAAAGGACGTTGAGTCGTAAGATCTTGCAGAAACTCCGTTGTTTATCTTTCCCTCGTGGCTTATATCTTTATTTATGGATTTGTCACGTTCCAAACTTTCGTGATTCAGTTATACATACATCCATTATATTATATATATATATATATATATTATATATATATATATATATACACATATATATTATATATATATATATATATATAATATATATATATTATATATATTGTTACAAAGTGCCAAGTATCTGGTGGTTACTACACTTGCATTCATTTATTGTTACCTCACAAAAGCCAGACACCTGAACCCTCATCACAGGTATTAAACGACTGAATACTCTAAAGGCAACAGTGATCCCTTAACAACTTACCAGTATTGCAGAAAATCAGACTAAGTTCATCAAAACAGGTGTGAGGTAATCTTGTAAGTAATTAAATTAATCAAAGGGCATCACTCCATCAACAACTTTAAAAGTCTAAGTATTTCCCTGATTTCAGAAGTCTAAAGTACTTCCCTGGTTCTAAGTCACTTCAAGTAAATTAAAGGAAAGCAGATTAATCACCACTCTATGTTTCTACCTAACATAATCATAATCATATGCAAGTATACTGGTATAAAAATAAAAACACATAAAAATTTTAAATGAAAAAATTTATTATTAAACTCAAAATTTATAAGGTAAATTCACAATATCAGGGAAAATTACTGTTACTTGAAAACAAAGTAAAGTTTAATTAATTCGTGAATTAAATTAAGTAAAATTAAATCAAAATTAATTTATCACAAAATTCAAGAAAATTAATTCAATTTAAATTCAAAAGTGTTAAGCAAAACTTGAAAATTAGAAATTAATTCACAAGTGCTAAACAATAATAAAACTTGAAAAGAATTCTAAGTAAATGCAAATTAATTCACAAGTGTTAAATTTAATTAAATGTGCAATGATTAAGCAATGAAAATATCTAAGTCAATTAAGTTGTGAATGTAAATGAAAATACAGAATAATGTGGACAGTATCAAAATAAAAAGGCGCACTTCAACAAGAAAATGAAAAAAATGAACAAAATGAAACAAACACAAAACACAAAAATTTGCAAATTGTAAAAGTGTAAATCTTTTCACTCAAAACATTGTAACCATCAGTTTTTACCAAATCTTCGTAACCATCTGTTATTAGTTATTAGTTAACCACTGTTCTTATTAGTTATTAGTTTCTTACCAAACCATCATAACCATTAAATATTAGTTGCAACTAATAAAAATATAACGCACTTTACCTTTTTGGTATACCAACTTCTTTCTTTGCTGCAGGCTTGTTTTACACTTTCACAAAAACCAGGCGCAGTTACAACAACAATGTTTGTTCAGATTCCACATAAACACTATTTAACACTAAATAAACTCTAAGAAATATCAAATATGAAATTCTCAAGTTACGAGTGACCAATTTACGTTACGTTAATATAATCTCAAGGATGTCGAGAGAGAGAGAGAGAGAGAGAGAGAGAGAGAGAGAGAGAGAGAGAGAGAGAGATTAACGCCTCGAGAATCTAAGATCTCATGAAATTTTCGTCCCTTGCGAAACTGGACTGAGGAGATGACACAAAACGTTTTTGGCACAAATGCTTCCAGAAGCTTCGAAATCTTGTGCAACTTCATATACAAAATGTGTAATCTGCACGTGGCACTCGGCAAAGACATACGCGTATGAGACCAGTCTGTTAAAAAAAAAGACGTACTCTACTCGATCAAGACGAAGGAGAAGTCCCTTATCACATATGATGACAGATTCCCAAAACACATTGAAGATTCAAGCTTGCTTATCAAACGTGTTGACAGATTAGGAAAGCAAACAGAGATCTCGCAGTTCCTCTAATCTCACAGTGGTGACATAATAGGGAAACAATCGTAGTTTCGAATGGACAAAGAAAATCTCTCTTTTTATACGTTCTACTTTACTATATATTATATATATATATCTATATATATATATATATATATATATATATATATATATATATATTCTTTTACATTGTTATGCAAAATCTGACACACATTTAAACATCCTATCTCTAAGCTATCTAGGAATCTGAAAAAATGTTGCACAATTCTACATAACATTTTGTACAGTCTAAGAGGGAATATATGCATTTTGAAAGTAGCAATATAATAATATATATGAATGATAAAAATTTTATTTTGTTACAACAGAATTCCATCTGATAAGAGGTGCCAATAAGAACTCCCAAAAATATAAAAAGTAAGTACTTCATTTCAGAAACAGCCGTCTCCGTAATATAGTTCTTACTTTCTATATTTTTTTTGTGTTTTATGAGTTGTATATATATATATATATATATATATATATATATATATATATATATATATATATATTCTTCATTTTAGTTGTTACCATCCTAAGTCCTCCTACATAGCAAAGTAGTAGGATGCCAGTACATTCTGGTTATTATTATATGTAGTTTGGGTATGTTGTCTCATTGTCAAAGATAGCTTTGCCATGGTTTACCTCCATGACTGTGTCCTCAAACCTTGTCATTTATTCGATTATTTATTTTGGGATATACTGTGATGAGAGAGAGGGGGGCGGGGGTGGGGGGGGGGTTGTCATGCTTCTCTACTGAAGAATACGGCTTGGGAGCTTTTCTTCAATTTTCCAGGTAATTTGTTCTCTGCCAAATCTATTTTCCCCATTAAGAGCAGAAATGGTCTGCGAAAACTTGTTTTTCTCTTTTGATCAGTCACTGATATTACACGTTCCAAGCCAGCAAATGAACCTAAGCCTTGTTTTTCTGTCGCCAGGAAAGAAAAACAATGATCTCACTTTTTTTCTGTCAGTTGGTGAATTGTTTTTTGCGACATTTGCAACGGAAAACGATACAATTACTTTCATTTTTTTTTCCTTTGGATTTCGTTTCATTTATTGACTTGGGTCGTAGTTTTTGTGCTTTTTCGCTTATTCGGGGAGTAAGGCTACAAGCTACTTTGTTGTTGTTGTTGTTATTGTTGGGAGGTCTAGGAAAGGTCTATGGAGAGCCTAAAAAGGTCTGAAAAAGGTGTTTCGCGTTGAGTTAAAGATACAGGAATTTTTTGGATAGGATATTTATTATTTATTTATTAGAATGATAATGTAAAAAAATAGATAATGTGCATATTAAACAGTGCAGAACAATTATTTCTAATAAAATACGGCGTATTTATTTTAATTTCCGTTGGTGAAACAAGGCTCTATTTGACCGTAGCTTTTAACACCTTTTAATTTGCGTTAAAAGAGAGGAATTCAATATTAACAACTTGCACGTTTCTCGAGTAGGCTGGAGGTCGGACCACGCCTTGTTTTGATTTCAAACCACGTCGTTTGTTGAATTCCATCGGTACTTTCTTTCTGAAAAAAATGTTTGTGTGAAATGTCATTCTAATTTTTTTTTTTTTTGCTTGAATAATTCAGGTAAGCGGATTAAAAAAAACATGGTCAATTTTCTGACCTATGCAATATTTTAAATTACAAGTATTTTTATGCAGTGTTTTTCATTACAAGTTATTTTATTGAGGACATTTATTGATGATCTGTTGTGGAATGATGAAAAAGATAATATCTTACTCATAACAAAAGGTATTTTTCTAGAATGACACCTTCTTCTTCTTCTTCTTCTTCTTCTTCTTCTTATTATTATTATTATTATTATTATTCGTTATTTTTGCGTAAAATTCGTCGTTTATTAAAATAAAATCCTACATTATTATTATTATTATTATTATTATTATTATTATTATTATTATTATTATTATTATTATTATTATTATTATTATTATTGTTGTTGTTGTTGTTGCTTAAAACTCATCGTTTATCAAAATAAAATGCTACTGAAATATGGAATTTTTTTTGGGGGGAGGGGGTTTCTAAAAAAAAAAAAAAAAACTGCGAGATTTCCTTCCTTCAGTCTTTTTTTTATTCTGATGAGGCCTTGCTGGAAATGTCAAAAACAAAACAAAAAATGAGGAAGTAGGAAGGAAGGTGAGAGAGAAGAACGATCGGAAAGTGGGAGAGAAACGGAAAAGTAGCTTGGCGATAGTGGCGCTACTGCTACTGCTACTGCTGGTGCACGCACGCACAGAACAGACTTTCTGTTGGCGTTCTCCTCCTCCCTCTTGGCCATTATGCAGATCAGCAGCTGAGATTAAGTGCTTCTATCTCCTTTACTTTGGGCCGAAAGGGGATAAGGCGGAGGAGGAGGAGACGAGTCGGAGAGGGGAGAAAGTAGAACCAGAGAGGAGGAGGAGGAGGAGGAGGTAGGAGTAGGAGGAGGAGTAGGAGGTGGTGGTTCCCTAGTATGAGAAATTCAAAGGAGAAATTGCGTGATCATGCAAATGACGATCATTACAAAGAAGGTGATGGGACGATAGTGATGACTGCATCGATACTGGAAGTTTTTTGTGTGTGTGTGTGTGTGAGGGAGGGAGTGGGTTTGAGGAAGGTGGAGGAAAAGGAGGAATAAGGTGAGGGAAAGTGAGAGGAGTGAGGGGACCTGTGACCATGGTTTACAGGGAGGGAAATGAAATATTCATTGTGACTCGAGAGAGATTTAAGTTTTCCAGGGTGAGGGTATGACGTTATATACATTAAGATGTATACCGGAAGTAAACCTTTGACCTATGGTTGGGGGAGGGGGGGGGGGGGGGGGGCACTGTTTCAAGGTATCTTGTTTCGAGAGAGGTGGGCGTTTTAGTGTAGTGGATTTTTGGTAGTGGTTATACAGCAGGTTAAAGAGGTGTGTGCGTGTAAACTATGTTTCTGTTAAAACAACTCGTTTTGTAAGCCATAACCTTCCTCAATGTTGGAGGTCTTTGGTATGAATACATAGTTATGTTCCTACCTTCAACGCTTAAGAAATAGCTAAATACCGGAATTTTAAAGTTCATACGATTATCCAAAAAGATTTTGGAAAAGAGCAACCCATGATGAAAGCATTTCTAGAATGCCGTAGTTGAAAGCATTTCTAGAGTGCCGTAGTTGAAAGCATTTCTAGAGTGCCGTACTTGAACTTGGAAGGGAAGTAAATGTTATTTGGAGAAAATATTTTCTCTCTGTCTTGTTCACGCGCACACAGACACACACACGGTTTGGAATGTTCCACTGGATGCTATAGATTCCCAAAGGGATGGAACCCAGTCACGCAATTGTCGCGTGCAATATTTTTTTTTTTTTTCATAATTATTGTGTCCATGTCTTACATTTTGTTGTGAGATTCGCTCGAGTTATGCCGTTACTGTCAAACCTCCTCTTTCCCCTCAAAATCCAACTTTTTTTTTTTTTATGCCTACAGTTATTCCTCTTTGTCCTGGCTCGCCTTTTCTCCTTTATCATCCTTTTTCGCTGTTTCCATCCATCCTTTCGGAGTTTGGACGTGGCACATGGAACCGACGTTGAATAATGATTCGCGAGACGATTTTCTGGCCGGTTTTGCCAAAGCCGAGAAACCATATTTCATTCCCCATTTTTTTTTTTTTTTGAAACATTTTCATGACGTCATGTTTGCGTTCCTGCGACATCTGTCGTGACGCCGAGTCGTTACGACAACAACCTCTCGAGTCGTTTTATCCTGCGTCCGTGTATGTGATGTGATTGGAGGTCAAAGTATACTACAGTGGAATGCGGAATTACTTTTTGACGTGGTTGTGTGTGGTATTTTATTGTTGGTGTTTATACGTGTCTTCTCTGCGTGTATGTGTGTTTGTTCCCTGAAAATGAATGAACAAAGCTGGAAGACTAGTTGTGAAATGAGACCTTCTAAATTGTGGTTTTTATAGTTGTGAAATGAGACCTTCTAAATTGTGGTTTTTATTATTCGTGACTGAATCTGTGTGTATGCAAATGTGTATTCAGTAAGCTTTGAGAGAAAAGGTACAATATGATTGAAATTCGTTTGGAAGTGTGTATGCAAATGTATATTTGTTAAGCATTGAAAGAAAAGGTACAATATGATTGAATCTCGTTTGCAAGTGTGTATGCAAATGTGTATTTATTAAGCATTGAAAGAAAAGGTATATAATAATTGGTAGGACAGTCATTGTTCATCCCTCTCTGCAAGGTACCTTTCCTGTAGGCTTTATTTCTCTTCCGTAACAATATATGGCGGACGAGGTGCGTATAAAGATTTCAGGATTTAGGGGAGCCTTAAAAATCATTTGTTATTGTATATGTGACCGTTGGCGCTAAGAGGATTAAAGCTCGTCTGCCATAATTTTCGCCGATTTCTTATGATGATTATTATTTTGTAGGAACCCGCTCCCATTTTGGGGGTTGGGGGAGGGGGAGGGGGAATGTAGGAAAGGGTGGGGGGGGGGGGACATTTAGGGGTGGTACTGCAATGCGGTGTATCGCAGTTTATTCTTTATTTTTATTTTCTAGTTAAGGGGGGAAACTCCTTTCTCACTATTATTTTTTTTTCTTTTAATTCTCGTTTATTTTTCTCATTCTGGCGTGTTACTGGGTGAGGGGGGGGGAGGGGGGGGTGGGGAGGGGGGGGGGGGAGCGGGGTTGGCGCTTTTGTTCAGGGGTAATATATAGAGGGACTTTCGTTCCTTGGTGCTCTGCCTTTCGTGTAGGATTTCCATCACTCCTCTCTCTCTCTGCATTCTCGGAGGTGAAATTTACCATCTCCTGATCCAGTCGTAACGGTCATCCCCCCCCCCCGCCACTCCTTCTCGTCTCTCTCTCCTCTCTCTCTCTCTCTCTCTCTCATTATTGATTTCCTTTATCTCCTTACGTCCATCCCTTCCTGAGATGTGTCTTGCGTGTTACATTTTCGGATCCCTGCATCCCCAGTGTGCAATTGCTGCGGACATTATTTAATACATCTTGGCGGAGCAGTATTATTATTTTCTTGGTGATCCTTTTTTAATTATTTTCATTTATTTTTTATATTTTAATTTTTTTTCACATACGTTGCTATCTTTACAACGTTAGAAACGTTAGTATAGTGAAGTACTTTCATGTTTTGAGATGTCTATCAAATGTACTATTTTCGTGTGCCGTTAACAGCCCTCTCTCTCTCTCTCTCTCTCTCTCTCTCTCTCTCTCTCTCTCTCTCTGAGTACCCTGCCTCTTTTCTTACTATCCAACCGGTAACTTTTTTCTAGGTTTTTATTCTCCCCCCCACCCCCCTCCCCATCTCTCTCTCTCTCTCTCTCTCTCTCTCTCTCTGGGTACCTGACTTTCTCTCACTATCCTTTTTCTCTATTGCCTTCCAACTGGTAACCTTTTCTCTAGGTTTCTACTCTCTCTCTCTCTCTCTCTCTCTCTCTCTCTCTCTCCATATAAATGTCCAGAGGTAAGGAAAAAAATCCCCTTTAAAGCTCCTCCCTCGCAAATTAATTGAATGAAAAGGAGCGGGAGACGAAGCTTCTTAGGGAATTCATGTTCTCCTGAAAAGAGTCGAACTACAACCAATCAGCGGAAGGGTTTCTTCAATTCGAATTTATTTCCTCCGTTTAATGAAGGAAGGATTCGAGGACATCTTTTTTTTTTCTGCGGTACTATTTTTCTTTTTTTCTTTCTACTTTCTGTCGCTTCTTTCGCTGTGAAATAGTGAAAGTTTCTGTAGAATTTGTGTGGTACATATTTAGCTATCTATCCATCTGTCCTGTCCTACCTAGCTATTGTATAATCTATATATATATATAATATATATATATATATATATATATATATATATATATATATATCTTGTAATAATATTATAAAAAACTTAATTTTTACAAACTGATGATTTGTTGAAGGAACATGAAACGTTTCATATAAATAAAACAAGTTTATTAGACGAGTTGTCTTCCATGGGAACCGTCATGAATCTTAATTATATATATATATATATATATAATAGATTATAGATATTATATATATATTATATATATAATATGATTGATTTCAAATCGCGAAAAGTAAACATTTAATATTTATATGAATAAAGTTACAGCCACGAAGAGGAAAGAGTGAAACAATGAGATCCTAAGTACCGACTCACATGGGACTGAACCCTGAGTGATAGTCCAGGGTGGTAGCAATTTCGGGCACAGAGGTCATCCATCATAAGTACTTACGCCTTGAGGTTTTTCCCTGGCAGTCAACTCAGGTCCAACATACCAACTGCTGCTAGTTAGGCTAGGCTAGGCTAGGCTAGGCTACACTAGACTAGACTAGACTTGACCAGAGAGAGAGAGAGAGAGAGGGGGGAGTTAATTAACACATATATATATATATATATATATATATATATATATATATATATATATATATATATATTAATATATATATATATAGTATATATATATATATATATATATATATATAGTTATATTAAACATTGAATATTTTATATATATATATATATATATATATATATATATATATCATATATATATATATATATATATAGAGAGAGGAGAGAGAGAGAGAGAGAGAGAGAGAGAGAGAGAGAGAGAGAGGCTAATTAACACACACATACATACATATAAAATAGGGGTATAATAACTTTGAATGTGTAAAAACATATGTATATAAACTTTGAATATGTATAAAAACATCACACTGAAAAAGAACCTAGAAAAAGAAGCGAGTACTATAACATGATTGTGGCTCCTTATCATGACGTCAGCGTCCTTTATTAAACGCTGAATGGCTCGTTAAGGGTCCCTCATAAAGCACAAAGCAAGGGCATCAGCACTAAATGAAGGCGATGCATCATCATTATATCTACTACTACTACTCTCTCTCTCTCTCTCTCTCTCTCTCTTCTCTCTCTCTCGACACACACACAAATACTGGCGTGGAGGATTATACGCGCTGTTGGGACCAGCAGACAGCAGCAGACTCCTTTCGTAAATAGTTGAGATGCCTGAGGTAACCGCCTTTTGCGCGCACTAGTTTTTTCTCAATAGAAAGTTCCTACCTTTCCAATCTTTCCAATACTTCCTCCAGGCACTTTGTAGGTCTTTTTTTTTTATTATTCTTACTTCGCTCTGAGCATTATCGGATCGTATTCTCCTCACCAAATTGCCATTTTTTTTTTTTTTTTTTTTAACTAAGTCATCTGGAAATGCCGTGGGTCCCTTTCACTACTCTACCCTTCTTACCACTTCTTTTGACGTACGCAACAGTTCATTCCCACTTCAACAGTTTTTCTCAATTGTCAATTCTTATTGTTCATTGTGCATTTAGTTAAACTGACTGAATGTGTGTGTGTATATATATATAAATATATATATATATATATATATATATATATATATATATATATATATATATATACACACACTATATAGTGTATATATAATAATATATGTGAATACAGTATATTAAATTATATATATATATATATATATATATATATATATATATGAATACAGTATATTAAATATATATAATATATATATATATATACTATATATATATATATAGATTATATATATAAATATATATTTAATTTGTTTTTATTTACATGCACATACATACATTCCTACGTACACACGCACACACACACACACGCACATTATACGATCTATATATATATATCTATATATATACTAGTATATACTCTCATAGATATAGTTTAATAATATTTAGTATATAAATAACTATTATATTATATATATATATATATCTATTACTATATATATATATTTATATCGTATAATATTATCTAATATACATACATACACAAAAGATTCTCCTACGTCATGAAATATTTCGGAAGTTTCTCCTCAGGTCGTGGGTGGAATAAATAAATTACACAAATACGGTATAAGTATGAGTGCTCATCGAACGGAGATCTAATCCCAGTCCTATTTATTCCGTCTTATTATAGTAATGTCAGGCTGTGAAATGGAGATGATGTAAAGCCTGTATTTTGATGCCATAAAAGAAGAATTATTCTCGTCAAGTTAGGAAGCTCATTTCGTAGGTAATTATCCGCACCTCCTCTCTCTTAAACGACGAGATATGCTGTCATGTGACATATAGTCTTCGGTGTCTTATGATGTGATGTTTTTTTTTTTCATTTTTGGTATGTTTTTCACACGACACACACACACACACACACACACACACACACACACACACGTACTAAAGGAGGACACTTCGAGTAGACACACGCACATTATATATATATATATATATATATATATATATATATATATATATATATATATTATATATATATACATACGTGCATACATATGTATATGTGTGTGTATATATACTTACACACACATACACACACACACACACACACATAAATATATATATATATATATATATATATATATATATATATATATATATATATATATATATATATATATATATATATATATATATATATATATATATATATATATATATATATATATATTTATAAAAGCATTAAGCTACAAATATCCTTTGATATCCAATTCGCTCTACCTCGGAATTAATATACTTTCACATATGTTAACCTAAGGGGAATTTTTTTTAGTTGTTAAGAAGTTCGCCCTCCCCTGGGCTCGAACTACTAACCACTGAACAAGAACTCAGGACTGCAGTGACGCACCTTAAACCACACTTCCATCAAGGGATATATATTATATTTATATAATTTATTTGTTTATTTAATATGGATATGGATACGTAAGTATTTACAATAACTTTGTTTGCACATAAACATTCAAGCAGGTGTACTACACAGTAATGTTATGCTCGTTTATGCAGACGCAGCACACAGTAGTAATCTACTGTATTTTTACCGTATTTTTCCGCAGACTGTCAAGTGGCAGTGGATAAAGGAAGGTTGTTTTGGTTTTTGATTAATCTGGCCTTCTGCCAGGACGGGCTCTTGCTCTTAGAGCAGCCCGTGTAGAAGAGAGAAAGAAAAAAAGGGAAGGAGAGAGGTTTAATTAAAACAGGCTGTCTGGACCAACAACCAGAGATCCACTTTGATTAGTGAACCGTTCGTTTTCCGGTCATTCTAGTGGTAGGCTGTAAGTACAGACAGGCCTTTTCATTCTTCCCAGAGACTGAATGTCATTTTGCCTGTTTGTTTGTTTGTATGGTATTTTTACGTTGCATGAAACCAGTGGTTATTATTCAGCAACGGGACCGACGGCTTTACGTGACTTCCGAACCACGTCGAGAGTGAACTTCTATCACCAGAAATACACATCTCTAACACTTCCATGGAATGCCAGAGAATCGAACTCGTGGCCACCGAGGTGGCACGCCAACACCATACCGACCACGCCACTGAGGCGCTTTTTGCCTTTGTTGGCCTCTGTTTTTGTTTACGTTAGAGAGACGGATATTATTGTCATGAATCACTGGGAAGAGAGAGAAAACAAAAGACAATTTTGCTTTAATGGATACTTTTGTGATGTGCCGGAGTAATTTGTATGTTTTTTCTCTCTCATTTTCTCTTTTGCGGCTTTCCGAGAGAGAGAGAGAGAGAGAGAGAGAGAGTGAGAGAGATCCGAAAAATACATGACCTTGATAATATTACGTAAGGTATTGTCGGACTATCAACGGACCAAAAATAAACCTATATTTTATTAAATAAGTATATATTTTGCAAATGACATCGCTTTCAGGTCTCCGCATTTCTTCTTACAGTGTAGTATATATATATAATTTCTTTAAAAGTTCCATGTATCCGATTGTCGATTAGACTGAGAAAACTTGGAAAATCATTTTGATAGCCACTGGCAATGATACTAGCGACCTATCTTGTCAGAGAGGTTAAAAACGAGATTTTAGGATTATTTATAGTTATACGAAGTCAATGACTTTACGGTGCGTGTATTTATAATTTTACGAAGTCGGTGACTATACGGTGCGTGTACTTACAGTTTTACAAAGTCAATGACTATACGGTACTTGTCTTTATAGTTTTACGAAGTAAATGACTGTTCGGTACGTATATTGATAGTTTTACGAAGTCAATGACTATACGGTACTTGTATTTATAGTTTTACGAAGTCAGTGACTATACGGTACGTGTATTCATAGTTTTACGAAGTCAATGACTATACGGTACGTGTATTTATAGTTTTACGAAGTCAGTGACTATACGGTATGTGTATTTATAGTTTTACGAAGTCAATGACTATATGGTACGTATATTTATAGTTTTATGAAGTAAATGACTGTACGGTACGTGCATTAATAGTTTTACAAAGTCAATGACTATACGGTACTTGTATTTAAAGTTTTACGAAGTCAGTGGCTATACGGTACATGTATTGATAGTTTTACGAAGTCAGTGACTATACGGTACGTGTATTTATAGTTTAACGAAGTCAATGGCTATACGGTACGTGTATTTATAGTTTAACAAAGTCAGTGACTACATGGTACGTGTATTGATGGTTTAACGAAGTCAATGACTATACGGTAAGTGTATTTATAGTTTTACGAAGCGAATGACTATACGGTATGTGTATTTATAGTTTTACGAAGTCAGTGAGTATATGGTACGTGTATATACAGTTTTACGAAGTCAATGACTATACAGTACGTGTTATAGTTTTACTAAGTCAGTGACTATACGGTACGTGTTAATAGTTTTACGAAGTCAATGCCTATACGGTACTTGTATTTATAGTTTCACGAAGCCAATGACTATACGGTACGTGTATTAACAGTTTTACGAAGTCAACGACTATACGTTACGTGATACAAGGAAACTCAGGAAGGAAAGTAAATACCCATAAGGTAACTTGGGTCACTTGAAATGAAAGAGACTCAACTCTACTACGCCGGATACGTTTATAATCAAATTTACATAGAAATTCCTTGCACGTGTTTCAGAGCGAAACCCCTTTGTATATTTTGTGATAAGCCTAAGATTCCCAGGACTGCTTGTATACCGGTGCATGTATATGAAGTTGAACCCCTCTCTCTCTCACTCTCTCTCTCTCTCTGTACAGTTTTGAATACAAAATGTGAGGCTCGATTACATTTCGTTTTCCTCTTCAAGACTTACATTGTTTTCATTTATAAAATGGAGCCGTAAAATTACATTTCTTTTCTAGAATCTGGAAGATGAAAATGATACTTGTTAAATTTAATAAAGAAACCGAAAATGAGTGACAAAATTCAGTTCGGTGAAATACCCATTACATTTTTGAAGACTAATATTATTATTTTTTTTGTGACAAGCTTCAGATGGTCATAAAAAGTATTAATTATTTCTTTTGCGACAAACTTCAGATGGTCATAAAAAGTATTAATTATTTATTTTGTGACAGGCTTCAGATGGTCATAAAAAGTATTAATTATTTCTTTCGTGACAAACTTCAGATGGTCATAAAAAGTATTAATTGTATTAATTATTTCTTTCGTGACAAAATTCAGATGGTCATAAAAAGTGTTAATTATTTTTCTAATGACAAACTTCAGATGGTCATTAAGAAGTAATTTTCCAGCGCCACTTCTGATTGCAACCAAGAAAAGGCCAGATCTTAAGTTTAAAAATTCCCCCATTAATTGCATTCAGAATATATGAAAAGTCGAATGTTTAATCGAAAGGTTCGTATAATTATGTAGTCGTGGAATTGAAAATCATTTATAGAGTAATAACTAAAGAAAAATAAACCTGATTGTTTTAAGGTTATTTGGCGTTTTCAATGAGCTATAGAGAAAAATAGAGAGATTTTGGGGTGGTGAAAAAAGAAAGGATATTATTATTAGCAGGTTTTGCTATGTGAAGAGATTTGGAGATGTGGCCCGGTAAATTGATTCGCTTAACAAGATTTTTAAGCATTTTGAAAAGTGAAAAGGAAAAGATCTCTTGCTGAAAAATTTTAAATACTTCTGGCAACTTATAGCTTGC
>NC_087206.1:64684171-64689171 GCF_015104395.2 Macrobrachium nipponense | reverse complement strand
TTGATGTTTTTGAATGGCGTGAACCTTATTACTTTTATCACACTGTTGTAACACGTTATTACATTACGCATGTTTTGGTTAAATATTTGTATAATTTGAAAGTCTGTATCCAGTAGGTATTGTATTTTGTAAGAACCTCATGGCTTGTATCAAAACTGTTTTATAGCACAGCATTACGTTACACATGTTTTGGATAAATATTTGTATAATTTGAAATTTTGGATCCAGTTGTATTTTATTTTGTAATTGAAGACTTCGGCGGAGAAGTAAGGACACCTTCCCGGATCCGTTTGAAAGAAAACCTTATCTTTTGCTGAAAAAAACAACTGCTTTCATGATAAGTATTAGAATTCCATCTCAGTCGGAATTTTCAAGACTAATTTCAGCTGTATTCCTGAAGTTCCTTTACTTTACTGATTAATATTAGTGGAGCTTTGTTTTCCTTAATGCTCATATTCGTTTGTATAGAGTAAACTCTTTTTGTTTTTTTATCATACTGCCCTGACTATAATACTTGGTGGAGAAATCGATCATTTTCGTAGTTTGGTTAGAATATATCATTCTGCAAAAACAATTATTTGGGCAATGAAGACGTAGAAGTTAGTGTAAATAAAATAAATCATATGCCCTTGTTGAATGACCTCAGTACTTTGTAGTATTCATATATAAATTAGAATAATTAAGGACTCGTACATAAAATAATTTTTAACCTCTTCAGGCAAACTTCTTTAGGGGATAATCGCTTACAGTTAGCTTTGCACGGCCCACTGTAGAGACGGTTTGCAACGCACCATAGGGTCCAGTTGCACTGCTTTCCGCCGTAGCCCCATCTCTCTCTCTCTCTCTCTCTCTACCCAGTTGTCCCACGTCTGTGACTCATTCAAGAATAGGCGAGCTGTATGAATTTCTAAAAAAAATAAAATAAATAAGTAAATAAATAAATAAAAGAGAAAAAATCACCAAAATCTTTTCATACTAATTCGTAATGAGCATAAAGCCACCTCTGCCCAAATCCCAGTAAACTCGCCCTGTTGCTGCGTATGCTGTCAATTTATCCGTTGCAGAAAAAGAAAAAAAGAAAAACTCTTCCAAAGACGATTCAATTACATCTTCTTTTGGCTATCTAATCCCAGCAAGACAAGACATGTCCTTCAAAGTTCTTTAGCATCCTCGGGATATCGAGCAACGACGACACCGTTGGATTCTCCTGAAGTGGTTAGGGGCCTCGTCAGCGATTATCTCTCAACGGCATGTATAAAACGTATAGGTAGCGCCAAGAGCTTGTGTGTTATCTGCAGCAACGTCCTCCTTAACGGGCCGTAACGGGTGACAGAAAGGACTGCGGGAATTGCCAGCCCCTAGGGAGGAATTGGCAGTTCAAGACCGATCTCCGCGTAACGTGAAACCGCTTTGTTGTGACATTATTGGCGTTTTTTTTTTTCTTAAGCTCAGGTTAAGTTTCCCTCGATAGTTTTGTTTGTGTAATATTTCTGTATATAAAATCTTTTGGGATGCATCAAATATTTATTTCTTACAATATAGTACTGTTACCTGAAAGAATAATAATAATTTTGATAATTATGGTTATTCATTTGTTATGACAAGAGATTTAGCATGTGTGTTTGTGTATATATATATATATATATATATATATATGTGTGTGTGTGTGTGTGTGTGTGGTGTGTGTGTGTGGTTTAGAGGTAGAGGCAAAAAGAGAGGATTTTTTTTATACATCTATCCTCATCAGTCATCATCCTAGATCGCTGTTCGTTTGTCAGTCTTAAGGCAGGCGTAAGATCTCAAGGATATTAATCATTTTTTTTTTTTTTTACCTAATTTACCTGATTTATGCGCTCTTGCTTTATGCTTGATTGTCGTCAGCAATTTTAACAAATGTGTCCTCTTCAGGTCGTTGTTCTGCTTGTTTAATCGTTTTCATTAAATTTTGGATTAATTTCGTCTATTCATATATACATATATATATTATTTATTTATATATATATATATATATATATATATGTGTTGGTATATATATAATAATATATATATATATATATATATATATAGTATAAATAATAAAATATATATATATATATATATATATATATATATATATATACATATATATATATATATATATATATATATATATTATATATATATTGCTTAATTTTTAAAAAAAAATAATTTAACAGAAGAAATTAGCATGAGTTTTGGAAATGCTATACCAATTAAAAATCTGTGATCACCTGAGTATTACTTCGTTTCCCGAGCTTTTAACGTATATCCTACATGTTTTCCATTCAGTATTTGATACAGAGAATATCCTAAACTCTCTCTTCTCTCTCTCCTTCTCTCTCTCTCTCTCTCTCTCGCTCTCTCTCTCTCTCTCTCTCTCTCTCTCTCTCTCTCTCTCCTCAGAGATTTGTTTGTGTACAAACTTGTTGTGTTTACCCATCCCTGTCTTTTCCGCGCAAGTGGGATCCTTTCCCCTTTGTTCTTTATTTAATTTCTTGGCCATTTCACTTTTCTCCTCTTTTCCTTGGCCCTCTCTTGATAGGACAGACAAATAGAGGAACGCTCAAGGGACTATGCGATCACATTGTTTTCTGTGTGGGGGGGATTTCACGGTCTTATTTACGCTCACGTTTCCGGTGAAAAGGGATTGGGTGTTTACACACACACACACACACACACACACCACGTCACCACCACACACAACACCACACACACACACACACGCACGCACACACAGAGAGAGAGAGAGAGAGAGAGGTATATTAAGTATAGTAAAAGACATTAAGTTCGTAGGGTAATATTGGATCGATACAATTACTTTATTGCATTTAGATATATAGATACATACACTTACATACGGACACGTGCGTATGTTCGTCTTTATATATATATTATATATATAATATTATATAATAATATAATTAAATATATATATATAAATATATATAATATATAAAATATAGTGCCACCTTTTAACAAGTAAAAAACAATGATTAATCTTACTTTCCGAAAAAATTCTGTGGGAACGTTCTGGAGGGGATTTTTCGTCAGTTTTTCGTAAGTATTTGTGTCGCTAAGGAGCTGGTTGATTTTGTCGAGGTAGAAGTCTTTGTCCATTATTACAATTTTGCATGATTACTGTGACACTCAGCATCAAGCAAAAAATAAATAAATAAATAAATACAATAAAGTAATCCGTCCTGATTTACATGCCAAAAATGTGACCCATGTCAATTTGTGAAGAGATATTTCTCGGAATAAAAGTGTCAAGTAACCGTGACCTGCTCATATGAAAGAAAATAAAAAAGTCATTAAAAATAAAAGTGCTGCATTTGAAAAGGATAAAGCTATTACCCATTTAATTTCAAGCACAGCCCCGTGCAAATGTAGAGGGACACCGTCCATAATATATAAAACAAAAAAGCCAACTATGAGAATAAAGGGAAACCTCCTTCAATTTCAATGAAAAGGAAAAGGTCCGTGGAATTATATGAAGCACTGCACAGGAAACCAAACGAGTAAGTCCCTTCAGTTTTCAAATATGTCCTTTCGACAGAGTCTGTCTGTCTACACCCAAAATATTGCGAGATCGTCCACCATTATTTTAGAGTATGTTGATTTTGCTTCGTTTTCCGTTGAATCATCCCTGTTTAATTTATTTATGAACTAATAGGCCATGGAATTGCATGTTTGAAATGTGAGTTGTTGTCGTTTTATGAATTCATGTGAATAGATGATTTTTGGCATGTAAATCAGGACGGATTACTTTATTGTATTTATTTATTTATTTAATTTTTGCTTGATGCTGAGTGTCACAGTAATCATGCTATTCATAATCATTGTTTTTTACTTGTTAAAAGGTGGCACTATATTTTATATATATATATATATATATATATATATATATATATATAATATATTATATATATATATATATATATATATATATGTACTGGTAAAAATGTTCTGTAACAACAGAATTCCATCTAATAAAAGGAGCCCATAAAAAACACCAAAATGTAGAGAGAAAAGTACTATATTTCAGAGACTGCTGTCTCTCTCTTCAGGTATATGAATGAGAAAAGTTTACAGAAAAGGTGGTATTTATACAGAGATTCGTCCACAAGTAAGGCCAATTTAGGTCACCCCCGCTGATAATCTTCCTTTACTCTTCTTAAGCGTTGGTTGAATGAACACTGCGTCGACGATGTCCGATGTCCAATTCCCTTTTGAGATGTTCATTACCTGCTTCTCTTTTATTAAGGCCGATTCCATCATTTGACTCTTGTACGGCAGTTGCTGCTATAAATTACACGTGACATATTCCAGTTTATTCTATGGTTATGTTCATTTATATGGTTGAAAATAGCCGAGTTCTGTTGTCCATACCTAACTGACCGTTTGTGTTGTATTAATCTCTGGGGAAGTGATTTACCTGTAAATCCGATGTAAGATTGGTCACAGTCCTGGCATGGGATCTCATATACCCCAGAGTCTTTGGGCGATGTCTTTTGTTGGACGTTAATCAGGGATTTGGCTAAGGTATTTGGGTAGGTAAATGCAAAAGGGTTGGATTTCCCAAGGGTGTGAGTTACTCTCTTAATCGTCTCCAGGTGGGGAATTTTTATTTTATTGTGGGTGTGTCTCTGGTCTTGTCTTTAGGGGGTCGGTAGAAAATTACGTTTGCTTTTTGAATTGCTTTCTCAATTATATGGTCAGGATACTTTAAAGATGAAAGTTGCTTGCGAATTAGTTCAAATTCTTTTTCCAGGAAATCTTGGGGAACAAATTCGTAAGGCTTCTTAAGAATAGGTTGGTAGCTACACCTATCTTGATAGTATTGTCATGATAGCTAAAGTAGTGAATATATGAAAGTGAGAACGTTGGTTTTCTGTATATGGTAAATTTGTATTCTGTCGTGTCTCTGATTATTAAAACATCAAGAAAAGGAATTTTGTTGTCTGTTTTCCCATTCAACTTTA
>NC_087206.1:64674171-64679171 GCF_015104395.2 Macrobrachium nipponense | reverse complement strand
TATAAATATATGATATATATATATATATATTATATTATATATATATATATATCTATATATATATATTATTATATATATATATATTATCTAATACAGATAGATATATATATATATATATATATATACAATATATATATATACTATATACTATATATATATATAGATAGAATATTATATATATATATACTTATAGATATATATATCTTATTTTTTAAAAAAAATATATACATATATATATATATATATATATATATATATATATATATATATATCTATATATAATCTTATATAACATATATATATATATAAAAAAATATATATAGATATATATATATATATATATATATAAGTATATATATATATATATATATAGAGAGAGAGAGAGAGAGAGAGAGAGAGAGAGAGAGAGACGAGAGAGATAGAGAGAGAGAGAGAGAGAGAGAGAGAGAGATAATGACAGCAATAAGTCCGGAATAATAGAAACAACCAATAACAACAACTGACCTTGCTAAATTGGAGGTTATCATTCTGTCTTTTATTTCTGAATATTGCTTTTCACAACAGCAGCAACTATGAATAAATGAAATATATTCTGACCTATGATTTCGCCGTAAAAGGTGAGGTTCAATGTATTGAATATGATTTTGAGAAATGCAGTTTGGAAGTTTATAAAGGTAAGAGTCCATAAAATGGACTCTTAGTCTGACTTTCTTTATGAAATAGAAAGGTTAAAATATATTTCCTAAAAGTGAATGTTGATATTAAACTGTATCTGCAATTCGAATGAAATTATTTCTCTCTCTCTCTCTCTCTCTCTCTCTCTCTCTCTCTCTCTCTCTCTCTCTCTCTCTCTCTCTCTCTCGTTTTCTTGTTGTCCCCCCTTTTTGTTTTCCTATATGATAATTGATTATTACCCAAATAAAAAGCCGATATGAATATTAGTCAAGATTTCCAAAATATAGTGATAATATTGATTATTATAATAAAGCGATATGAATATTAGTCAAGATCAAATTAATTATTTTTTTTAGTGATATTGATCATTATAATATAGCTATAAGATTAGTCAAGATCAAATTAATTGTTTTCTTTTAATGAAAATATAGATCGTTATAATATAGCTATATTAGTCAAGATAAAATTAATTATTTTTCTTGTAATGATAACATCGATTATTATAATATAGCGATATGAATGTGAATTAAGCTAAAATTAATATTTTTTCTGCTCCCAATCACAACGTGGAGCCATATTGCGTATGGGAAAAATTGAAAAGCCGAATATAAACATTAAAAAAATAAATAAAAAAAGACACCTTCAATCTAGAATGTGACCCATGTTATTGTGAGGAGATAGTCCTCAAAATAATAATGTCAAGTAACTATAACCAACGCATATGAAAAGGGAAAAAAAGGCCTTAAAATAGAAACTGCTACATTTTGGAAACCACAACATGGATGCCGTAATTGTTAGTGATATGACTCCTTGTAGTAGTTATATATTACAACTCTGGCTTTATCAGCATTAGGCATTTGCTTGTGATGGAGAAGCAGTTCAACTCCCCGTCAGTATATTTCCGGCGATTTCCGGTTCTTCTTCAAACGCATCTTTCTTTTTGTAAAGGTGAACGACATTCGCTATGGATGACTGCCTGTTTCCGATGGCGAGGTCCTCCTTCTGCCCACTCTACCTCTCTCTCTCTTTCTCTGCAGTTTTGGGAAACAGAGAGACAATCGGTGAATTTGATATTTTTACTTTTCCAAATTTTATTTTATTTATTTTTTTTTTTACCCAAACTTTAATTTAAAAGTTCAGTCTGATTGTGGCAGTCCAGATCCGTTTGAGTTTTGAAAAGGATAGATGGTAATTAGCTTTTTTTTTTATTTGAGTCTGGTGCTTTTATTTTTTTTTTAATGACTGGGGCACCTTTTGGATATATTGGCATTAACTCATTTCAGTGCCATCGTGTGTATCTACGGGAAAAAATGCACTATAGCAAAACAAAGTTTTTTTTCTCTATTGCAGCGCGTTGCAACTTTTAATAATTCTCTGTCTAAATTCTTAGTTTGAATTTTTTTTCTTTTTCTTGTTCGGCTGTTCACGTGTATGCAACTTCATGTAGAGAACGGCTCGGAGGTAAAACTTGTCTCAGGTTAATTAGTTCGTAGGTTAATTTGTCTTGCCAATTATGGAGAGCGTTTCCTATTCCGTCTGTGCCAAGATACTACAGTGCGAAAAGGGCATCATCCGTAAATGTGGACTCAGCAGGTTTCACTCTGTACTTTAAAGTTCATTATTCGAATTGCATAGGTACTGTAGCATATTGTGCTCTCTCTCTCTCTCTCTCTCTCTCTCTCTCTCTGCCAACAAGAAAGGAAAATACTTTAGACCTAGTATTTGTGAACGAGATGAATTATGTTAAAGAAATAATAGTTTATAATGCGAGTATTTCAGACCATAATGTCATAGAATTAACAGTCCATTCCAAAGCAAGTGAAAACAGAGATAAGCAAGAAATGGAAAAAGTGGGAAGGATATGGAAAAATACAACTTCTACAGTAAAAAATAAATGGTCAGAAATTAAATGAAGAATTAAACAAAGATTGGGATAACATTTTCTACAGTAAAAAATATTAAAATGGAGGAAATAAATGGAAGAATTTAAACAAAGATTGGGATAACATTTTTGTAAGTGATGACATAAAGGTAAATACGGAGATATTATATAAAAATATTAGAGAAAATAGTGGTAAATATATACCGCCGAAGAGAAAAAGTAAACTCAGTCATGCATAACCCAGAGACAGAAGGATCTTGTTCCAGAAAATCAGAAAGTGGAAGAAAGGTCTTGCAAAAAGAAAAAAAAATGACATGGAAAGTTATAGAACTAAAAAGTAAGATAAGAAAATGCAGAACAAAAGATTAATCAATCAAAAGAAAATGAAAAACGGGACTTGGAAGAAAAAACCCTATAAATATCAAGCAAAATCCCAAACTATTATACTCACATGCGAAGAAGATAAATAAAAGAAGAATAGAAATAGGCCCTCTAAGAATTGAAGGGAGATTAACGAATGAAAAAAAGGGAGGAAATTTGCAAACATATTGGCAGAACGATATAAGAGAGAATTCACCCCTAGAATAGATAATGAAGATAATGATATAAGAAGTAAGGGATGAAAATAGTGAATATTTAGCTGACATAGATATTAATGAAGCTGATATTGTGCAGGCTATTAATGAAATTAAAAATGGAGCTGCTGCAGGGCCTGATGGAGGTGCCTGCTATTTTGTTAAAGAAAGTAGTTCATTCTATCGCAAAGCACTTGCAATATTATTAAGACAAAGTGTAGATACAGGCAAGATTTATGATGAGCACAAATTACATATATTAAACTACTTTCAAAAGTGGATCAAGACTAGAGGCAAGTAATTATAGGCCTGTGAGTCTAACATCACCTATTATGAAAGTGTATGAAAGGGTAATGAAGAAAAATATTATGAAACATTTAATAAAAAATAATTTGTTTAATAAAGGACAACATGGTTTCGTACCCGGAAAAAGTACACAAACCCAACTGTTAGTCCACCGTGAGAACATATTCAAAAATATGAAAAGCGGAAATGAAACAGTGTGGTTTATCTAGACTTTGCAAAAGCTTTTGACAAAGTAGACCATAATATATTGCGAAGAAAATTAGAAACACAATATCGTGGATAAAGTAGGAAGATGGTTAAAAGAATTTTACACAAACAGAAAACAGATAGTTATTGCAAACGACGAGAAATCGGATGAAGCCAAGGTAATATCCGGTGTGCCGCAAGGTACGGTGTTAGCTGCAATACTGTTTGTTGTTATGATTGAAGACATAGACAGTAATGTTAAGGATTCGGTAGTGAGTAGTTTCGCAGATGACACAAGAATAAGTAGAGAAATTACTTGTGATGAAGATAGGAACGCTCTACAAAGAGACCTTAACAAAGTATATGATTGGGCAGAGGTAATAGGATGGTATTTAACTCTGATAAATTTGAATCAATAAATTATGGAGACAGAAAGAAAGCTATATGCATATAGGGGACCTAATAATGAGACAATCACAAATAAGGAAGCAGTTAAAGACCTTGGTGTGATGATGAATAGGAACATGTTATGCAATGATCAAATAGCAATTCTGTTGGCAAAATGTAAAGCAAAAATGGGAATGTTGTTACGGTACTTCAAAACAAGAAAAGCTGAACACATGATTATGCTTTATAAAACATATGTTCGTAGTCCACTTGAATATTGCAATATGATATGGTACCCACACTATCAAAAGGATATTGCACAAATAGAGAGTGTACAAAGGTCCTTTACAGCTAGAATAGAAGAAGTTAAAGACCTTGACTACTGGGAAAGACTACAATCCTTAAAATTATATAGTCTAGAAAGGAGAAGAGAACGCTACATGATAATTCAGGCATGGAAACAGATAGAAGGAATAGCAGAAAATATCATGGAACTAAAAATATCAGAAAGAGCAAGCAGAGGTAGATTAATAGTGCCCAAAACTATACCAGGAAAAATAAGGAAAGCACAGGACATTAATCCACTACTGCACCAGCATCGATAATGCAGCGTCTATTCAATGCGTTGCCAGCTCATATGAGGAATATATCAGGAGTGAGCGTAGATTTGTTTAAGAATAAGCTCGACAAATATCTAAACTGCATCCCAGACCATCCAAGATTGGAAGATGCAAAATATACCGGAAGATGTACTAGCAAAACTCTGGTAGACATTAGAGGTGCCTCACACTGAGGGACCTGGGGCAACCCGAACAAGATGTAAGGTCTGTAAGGTAAGGTCTCATATTTAGAGCGCCTTATTTATTTTGTTTTATGCCCTTTGAAAGTTATATTATTATTATTATTATTATCATTATCATTATCATTATCATTATCATTATCATTATCATTATCATTATTAATTGTCGTCAGTATCTTATTGAAGAGTT
>NC_087206.1:64631302-64673671 GCF_015104395.2 Macrobrachium nipponense | reverse complement strand
AGAAAAAAAAAGCTTCCCTTATAAAAAAAATAAAAAAAAAAAAATAAAAAACAAAGAGATGTCAAAGCCATTTTGAAAGACAAATTGTTAAAGCATTTCACGAAGAATTTTTGTAACACTGAAAGCAATGTATTCTAGATGAAAATGTGTGTATTTCTAGATTTGTTGTAGTCTTTTGTAAAGAATTTATTGAATAAAGACTTGAAGAAAAAATAAAAAGATTATCTTCCTTGTTCGCTCAGATTTTCTGCATTCATTTCCGTTGACATTATTTTATATTAGAAGATAACAAGTAGTACATTTATGTATCTTGTAGTAGGCTCTACATTCTTTCCTTTTTATAACTCCTCATGGCATTAATTATACATCTCATAAAAACGCAACATGCTTGATTGGTTATTAGTTCAGTGCACTACATAACTAATATCTCATGAACTTGAACTGTGTTCGACATTAAGTGCAAACCATGTAACATTGTACCCTTTTCTCTTGATAACCTGTTAACTATAATTGCGTCATTTCATGATATTAAAGCATACGTATTATTAGCGCTATACGTTATGCAGTCTTTTTCCTCGATATGTCATTAATTATACATGAGCTGTCTCATTTTCAATGCATTATCAGTATAGTGCATCGTACAGTCTTGTCTCCTCATAGAATGCAATTCAATCTTATGAATCTCTTGAATATCTCGTGAACTTAGGTAGACGATCAACTGTTATCAGGACAACGCACTGTACTATTTCCCAACGGATACCTCATTCAGTCTTGTCGACACTTGGCAACTCTGCATCTGCTGCTGTCAACATTGGGTTGTTCCCCCCCAAAAAAAATCTCCATTTTTCATCCCTTCTATCATCATCTTAATGTTTTCCTTTTCCACGCACTTCTTTCTTCTTTCTTCTTCCTAGGTAGGGGCCTCCTCCTCTCTTTGAAGCATTTTAGCACCCACTAAGAGCAGTTAAGTACGAAGCGGTCGCATCCGAATCGGGCAGCTAGTCAGACGGCTAAGTAGAAGACTCAGTCACCTGGTCACTCAAGCGGAGAAGAATGCACATCCAGCCATTTCTTCTTCTTCCTCTTCTTCGTCTCCTCCTCTTTGTTCCTCCTCCTCCTTTTGTTTTTCCTATTTTCCTTCTCCTCAGTTGATTGGTTTATCGGAGCTGATAGTGGATCTCGTCATTAACAACGTGAATCTAACCTGTCGCTGTTTTATATTTATTCATCGTCTCAATTTTTTTCACCTTTTGACGTTTTTCATTTTGATATGTTTTTCATAATAAAATATATAAAATATACTGTGAGGACGTTACGTACCGTCCCAAAACTACACGCTGCAGACTTTATAGGGGCCACCGATGACATCCAGCCATTTCTCCTTCTTCTTCTTCGTCTCCTACTCCTCTTCCTCCTCCTCCTCCTCCTCCTCCTCCTCCTCCTCCTCCTCCTCTTCTTCTTCTCTTCTTCTTGTTTTTCCTATTTTCCTTCTTCTCAGTTGATTGGTTTATCGGGGCTGATATTGGATATCTTCATTAATAACACGAAACTAATCCGTCGCTGTTTTATATTTATTCATCATCTCATTTCTTTTCACCTTTTGATGTTTCTTCCATTTGATATGCTTTTCATAATAAAATATATAAAATAGACTATGAGAACATTACGTACCGTCCCAAAACTGCACACTGCAGACTCTATAGGGGCCACCAATGACACAGAATGGCAAATCTAAACGTGGAGTTTACCCCACTAGTCTATCATTTTTACACACAGGTAGATATATAGTGTGTCCATAAAGTCCCACTACCATTACAAGCAATAAATACTTGTAATGGTACTGGGACTTTATGGACACCCTGTATATGTATATACACATTTGGTTTCGGCTGTATAATGTTCTCTCGTGACACCAGTCAGCACACGAACATATGCTGTAGCTTTTGTATTGTATTAATTTTATTTAGAGCTAAATCAGCTTGCATTTATTCAAGATAATATGGTATGGTTATAACTTTTTTAATGTATTTCACCTGTAGAATTCATGCAAGACTCCAGGGAATCTTTGGAAATGATGATTTATTGCTCTTTTCCTCTGTATTTCCCCAAATGCAAATTTCGGAGGAGTTCGTGTGAATTTGATTTAGATTGTGGGATCATCTGTCAGTATTTCTCAAATGGCTATTAGTGTATTTTCCAAAAAATAAGTTTTTTTTCTAATGTTTGAAATGTTGGGATTTTTTGTTTTCGTAATTACTGAACTTTTTCTTATAAATTACGTTCTGTTTTACCGTTTCCATGCGTTTGCACTTCTCGAAAGGACGAAGGTTTACTATATATATATATATATATATATATATATATATATATATATATATATATATATATATATATATATATGTATGTATATATATATATATATATATATGTATATATATATATATATATATATATATATATATATATATATATATATTCCTCATATTTGTTTACCCGGCTGTTAGTTTCCAAGAAGGTCTAAGCTTTGCACATGATATATACTTTAATTTCATGTTTACTTCATGAAAATACAGAAGTGTATGTATGCAATATCCATAAACAAACAAACACATATATATATGTATATAATATATAAATATAAAATATATAATATATATATATAGTATATATATATATATATATATATATATATATATATATATATATTATATATATATAACTGAAATACAACGTGGAAAAAGTAGCGCAGAATCTCAACACGTTATAATACTGAGAACATTTAGATAGAAAAAATACTAGAATGTAAAGATAAAAGTAATAATACACACATATATGTATATATAATATATATTACATATGCATGCCTGTCTCTCTCTCCATCTACATAAATGTGCGAGGAATTAATGTAAGCTGCATATTCTAATAAACGTATTACTTCTTTTTGCTGCGTCGTGATTTTTTCCTCTCTTTTTCTTTTCCTCTGCTCACTGGCAGAGGAATTTCAACACATACAGATGCATTTAATCGTCAGGTTATAGAACTCCTTTGCAAAGTTGATATTGAGACCACCCAGAAAACTAATTGTTAATTTTTTTTTCTCTCTCTCTATTTCCTTCTTTGACTTCGGGTAGCGTTTAGAGTCGATTTTTTGTAAAATGTTAAAAGGTTTAGGTATGCAGTGTACCACTGATCAGCGATGTAACAGACCGTAGGCCATGCATCTTGGCTTATTATTATTATTATTATTATTATTATATTATTATTATATTATTATTATTATAACTTTCAAACTTCAATCATTTTGAAGTAATTGAGTGAAGCGGGTGTCTTTATCTTTGGATATCACCCCCAAAGGACCCAAAATAAATAAGTAAATAAAATATTCAGGGATGTTAACTTGTTTTCTCAAAGATTAAGAAAAATAAGTTGTATTGTATAACGTTTACATTGTATTTTTTGAACGCATATATTTTTATTTATTAAGTTGCGATATCACCGTTTCACCATTTATTATAGAAAAATAGTTACTGCACATCATTCCTGTGCCAGACTTATATATATATATATATTACTATATATATATATATATATATATATATATATATATATATATATATACATATACTATATATATATACATATACGTATATATATACATATAGTATATATATATATATATATATATATATATATATATATATATATATATATATATATATATATATATATATATATATATATATATATATATATATATATATATAATCACACTTTTAATGACGTACCGTAAAGCTCTCACGACAGAATATTAGACTCTTTTGAAAAAAGGCAGCGAAATCCTACTCAGTGCTCCTTTTTTACTGTAACCTCCAAATTCATATTCTCTTTTAGTCATCTTACTTTCCAAACCCTCTCTTGACAGTAGGTTCATAGTGCAAATGCGCACACTTTCAAACTTTTTTTTTTATTGTCAGTTTCCTTTACAGCGCCGAATGACCTGAGATCCCAGCGCGTTGATCTTTGGGGATCGTCGGAAGCGGCTCCTGGACGCGAAGGGGGAACGCGCTCCCCGCCCCCCCCCCCCCCCCCAACACCCCCGCCCCCCCGCAACTTTTCCCAATTAGTGTTAAATGACGCAGAAGGCCAGATTTACCTCCTGACTCCGCTGCTATTATTACGTCTCTGGTCCAGATTAGGTCTTCCTGGACTTGACTGGGATATTAATATGGTTATTTCGTTCCGTCCCACGTTTGGGCTGGCTCTCTCTCTCTCTCTCTCTCTCTCTCTCTCTCTCTCTCATACAACTTTGGTTATATGGATGGAGTGCTACTCCAAGCTCGCTCTCTCTCTCTCTCTCTCTCTCTCTCTCCTCCCTCACCTTCCATGATATGGATGAACAGCTACTCCAGTTCTCTCTCTCTCTCTCTCTCTCTCTCTCTCATACAACTTTCATAATATAGATGAAGTGCTACTCCAGCTCTCTCTCTCTCTCTCTCTCTCTCTCTCTCTCCTTCCATGATATGGATGAACAGCTACTCCAGTTCTTTCTCTCTCTCTCTCTCTCATACAACTTTCATAATATAGATGACGAGCTACTCCAGCTCTCTCTCTCTCTCTCTCTCTCTCTCTCTCTCTCTCTCAACTTCCATAATATGGATGAAGAGCTACTCCAGCTCTCTCTCTCTCTCTCTCTCTCTCTCTCTCTTCCATAATATGGATGAAGAGCACTCGCTCTCTCTCTCTCTCTCTCTCTCAACTCATCTATTCTTCCATAAGATGATGAGAGCTACTCCAGCTCTCTCTCTCTCTCTCTCTCTCTCTCTCTCTCTCTCTCTCTCACAACTTCCATAATATGGATAAAGAGCTACTCCAGCTCTCTCTCTCTCTCTTCTCTCTCAACTTTCATAATATGGATGAAGAGCTACTCCAGCGCTCTCTCTCTCTCTCTCTCTCTCTCTCTCTCTATTCTACAACTCATAATATGGATGAGGAGTACTCAGCTCTCCTCTCTCTCTCTCTCTCTCTCTCTCTCTCTCTCTCTCTCTCTCGTTTAGCTTCAAGATCTTTGACAGTGATATGATTGAGAAAATACGTCAGAATCTCTTCACACTCTTAAGCGTCGTTTACGCAAACAATTTCAAAGTTAAGAATGAAGAAAATTATTTAGTTCTCTCTCTCTCTCTCTCTCTCTCTCTCTCTCTCTCTCTCTCTCTCTCTCTCTCTCTCTCTCTCTCTCTCGTACACACAGCTTCTAAGATATGAATGAATTTTATTTAAGAAACTCTAAAGTTGTAAGCATGGACGAAACTACCTCTATAAATATTGCGTCAATTCGATAGCGTTTTAAAATTAAACTCGTTGAATTGAGTATCATGATGTGTCTCGTCTACTGTAAATATATTATTAACTTCATTGCTTCGTCAGTTCGTGAACCGAAGAGAATACAAACAGGTTTTCGAATTGCAACATTTGTAGGTTGAATCCTTTTTTAAATTTCTTTTTAATGAAAGCAAGAGAGAAATATATATATATATAATATATATATAATATATATATATATATATGGATATATTATAGATATTTAAAAAGGGCTGGCTTTAAAGTTTAATTGCGTACAATGATTTGAATTTCATAGTATATTGAATGTGACTCGAATATCATTTAAAACAATGATTAAAAATTCGCTGACTAGATTTCAATGCGATTGGAGTTTCATTAGATGATATTTCATTTTTTAACCCCAATTAAAAAAAATTTAAATTCCCCCGATTTTGAAACATTGAAGTGAAATATAATGCATATAATATTGTTTCATTTAATACGTAATTAATGATTATGAATGGTCGGAATTTATGTTTTTAGCTGTGTGTGTGTGTGTTTGTGTGTGTTTCATTGTATTGTCATGATATCTTAAGGGCAAGATATCAGATTTTGATGAATCATGGTTGATACAATTATAAATTGTCTCTCTCAAGATGGTAAACGTTTTGGGGGGAGGGGGCCTGGGGGGGGGGGGACCGGTTGGTTGTGAACTGTTTTTGGGGGCGGGGGGAACCTGATTGGTGTCGAACATCATTTTCTCAATTAAACATACTATATATCACCTTTTGTAAACCGTAGAGATTTATTTCGGTTTAAATACCGTTGTAGTATTCTCATTACATTTTTTATTGCCCTTGTATAATAAGATCTTTAATAAGTTAGTGCAAATTGATACGAGTTGCTGATAAACACGTTCTGTAAATTGGGATCTTCGTCCTTTACTTTATCAAATTGATAGATTTTTATCTTGGGGCTGATTGTCAACGATAGCCTCGCTTTGGTCAATCCATTATGGATACGGACGTACTGTTTACGCCTCAAAAATGCGTTAATGCTATTAGTGATACTATAAATCTATCATATAGGGATGGTCAAAGCCAACAGTCATAATATCTCCCCACACATATAAATGCGCTGCGAAGGATTTTTTATTTTTTTAAAAATTTTTTATAGAATAATTCGCGCACATTCATGCGTTTCTTGCACCTATTCTCTCTCTCTCTCTCTCTCTCTCTCTCTCTCTCTCATTAATATATATTATATATACATGTATATATACTTATATATTATACGCGTATACATAATATATATATATATATATATATATATATATATATATATATATATATATATATATATATATATTACACTTGTTCACCCTTTTTGCTACCAAAGAGGGCCATCTACCTGCCATTCATTTAATTCACTGCTTAGGATAACAAAGGTATACGTGACTATTAACGGCTTCGGGACCTTTTATTGGCGGAGCGTAATTTTGCGACGATGTGATTGCACTAGCTAATATACTCGTACTGTACAACAACCTGCGTGGATATTCCCAAGAACTATCTCAGTCCTCTCTCTAATTAGGTGATACCTGTTCCAATATTTAAGTCGGCAGATGGTCAGTGGATTATTTTTTAACTGCTCTGAATCTCCTCTCTCCCACCGGATCGATCTCAGGAATGTATAGCGGATGAGGATGGGATGGTAACTACATGACCGTGAAAGACTTACATTGTCTACCATTACCGTTAGTATTTCTAAACCTTTCAAAAGTCTACTAGGTCAGTTAAAGAATTCGAACACAGTGAGAGATTCGCATCAACCGTGCTTCTGATGTATACGCCAGTCCTTACGACGCTCCTGATTGGCTGTTGATAAGTCAATCACAGGGCTGGAAACTCTCAGGCTCTCTCTCGAGAGAGTGTTCACGTAGGCAGGATGTATGTTCCACCTCTCCTGAGAGATCCTACGTCTTTCCCTCAGGAGAGCTGGAACATACACCCTGCCTATGTGAACTCTGGAGAGAGCCTGAGAGTTTCCAGCCCCGTGATTGGCTTATCAACAGCCAATCAGGAGCTTCGTTAGGGACTGGCCTAGACATCAGACGCACGGTTGATGTGAATCTACTTTAGCATTGCTGTGGCTTTTACAGCTATGTGGTGTTCTATGACGTGAAAGCAATAACCAATTTATCACTTGCTCTACATTCACGATACCCATCGTTCGATGTTATTAAAGATTTTTTTTATTTATCGTCCATCCATTTTCATATCAGTTCAGGATCTTTCAAAAACGAGCCTAAATTGCATCGAAAGTTACATTGGCACGGGATGCGTTCGAGCGCTAATTCAATTATTTCATGTAAATTTTATAGAATCGGTCCAACGGGAAAATGTTAATGATAATGGGATGCCACGTTAATTTCCTTTGCAAATTGTACATTAACATTTTTGTTTTGTCATTTGTTAAGAATGACTGCGCGATAAGCGCCTCTTGAAAGCTTCAGGATTTACGACAATTGGGAGACGAGTTATTGCATATTTAATATTTGCAACATTTAAAAAAATTTTTGTCAATCTATTTTGTGGTTTTAACTGGTCATAGGTTTGGATTTATGGGAAGCCATTATTGATGCCTTGGGCGTTGTTAGCATTATATTAAAAACTGATGCTAATTTTTTTTCTGATTAGACTTCCCAGTTCGGTTATGTGTAAAAAAAAATCTATCTGAAGAACGATGTATTTAAATGGTGATGTATTTAAATGTCCGTAATTGAAGTTCCCGTTAATGATATTTTGTCTGTTGTGGAATGTGCTCCTTTAAACGTCTCTTATTAGAATTGCCATGTGTGTATATATTAATATATATAATATATTTTTTTTTAACTCCGCGAATATGGAGTTACTGAAAAAAAAAACTCTAAATATGATGCTACTCAAATATAAGTGTTTTCGATGTTTCTATTATACAGACATGTTTGACATGTCTGTAAACATACTGTTTATAAAAAGTTTTCAAGTCTCTAAACTTTAACTATAGATTATAATGGAGAAGCAAAATATAACAAAGGATTGTGCTATCAAAATGTGGAACTGATTTTCTTCTTATGGATCCCCGTTTTATCTAGTTATTTAATTATTTATTTATTTTTACTGTAACATAAATATTTATTCAGATGATCATTTATAACTTGACGAAGTTTTCCTTTTTACTTTTTGTTTGATATTTCCATAACGAGATATATGGAAGATTGTAAAAAAAAAATGAAATTGTCCTTAGTACATCGTCTGCAGATTGTGTGCGCATAGCTCGTAAAAGCTGTTATATTGCTATCTTAAGTGTACCGGCAACATGTGGTGATTACGTCGACTCTACTATATACGAATCATTAAAAAAAAATGAATGAATATTTCGCCCTTATTGCTTCTGCTTCTTCCTCGGCATTCCTTACCTTTTAGAGATGAAAATTTGCCATAATTTATACATATATATATATTTAGTGATGGACATCTATGAGAATTTAGCGTCAAATCTAGAACGAAATATATCTTTAGTGATGTACATTTATGAGAATTTAGCGCAAAATCTAAAACGAAATATATCTTTAGTGATGTACATTTATGAGAATTTAGCGTAAAATCTAAAACGTTCCGTAAGCACAAAACAAGCGATTGTACTCATCACCTTTTATGTAGTTGGAAACGTATATAAAGTTAAATTGCTCTATTTCTCTCTTAACTCCTGTACAGTATTACTGCTGCACAATGGTCTACGCGCTTCCGATTCTGAATAGACAACAACCACTGCAATTCAAAGAGGCACTGGGAGTAATAACCAACTCCCCAAAGAATGACTGGGCAATCAATATATAGACGGGAATAACCTATGGCCGAACACTTTCATCTTTGTTATATTTTGCTTCCACTATTTTTTGCTTCGGACGCACAATTGTCCTCAGTCATCCAGTCTCTCTCTCTCTCTCTCTCTCTCTCTCTCTTAGTTGTGTTTAGCTGCGGTTTCCCTGAATTCCGTTTGTATTGGGAATCAGGTCGCTCCGTTTCAGAACGCTGCCCCGGGGGGCCGCCTCAGATGCGGTTTTGCTCTCTTGGCACAATTTCGGTTCTTTTTCTCTGGCGTGGGCCACTTCTCTCTCTCTCTCCCCCGCCCCTCGTCTATTGCTGCCGTATAGCGGCTGCTTCGGCAACTTGCTTTTGATGCTCTGCCGTGGCCATAGCAGCGTGCACTTTTGATGTCGGTTTTGCGTGCATGTGTGTGTGTGTGTGTGTGTGTGTGTGTGTGTGTGTGGGGAAGTTTCCAGATCCTCTCTAGACGATATAATACTCTTGATGTTCAAAGTTTATAATGCTGCTTTTTAAGAGCGTAGTTTATTTTTTGCTCCTGATTTATTGATACGAACAATTTCTGAAGGGGGCGGGGCCTGATTTGAACAAGTTTTTAACAGCTTCTTTACGGAATATAAACTATTAAATCAAAAGTTTAGAAAACGTGGTTCTCTAAGGAAGAGAAACAGAAACTAAAAATTCTATAAGAAATTGAAAAGAAACTAAAGATTCTATAAGAAATTGATAAGAAACTAAAAATTCTATAAGAAATTAAAAAGAAACTAAAGATTCTATAAGAAATTGATAAGAAACTAAAAATTCTATAAGAAATTAAAAAGAAACTAAAGATTCTATAAGAAATTGATAAGAAACTAAAAATTCTATAAGAAATTAAAAAGAAACTAAGAATTCTATAAGAAATTGATAAGAAACTAAGAATTCTATAAGAAATTGAAAAGAAACTTAGAATTCTTTAAGAAAATGAGAAGAAACTAAGAATTCTATAAGAAATTGAAAAGAAACTAAAAATTCTATAAGAAATTGAAAATAAACTAAAAATTCTAAAAAAAAAATGAAAAACTAAAAATTCTATAATAAATTGAAAAGGAACTAAAAATTCTATAAGAAATTGTAAAGAAACTAATAATTCTATAAAAGAGAGTGAAAAGAAACTAAAACTTCTTCTAAGAAAGTGAAAAGAAACTAAAAATCTATAAGAAGTTAAACATAAATTAAAAATTCTATAAGAAATTGAAAAGAAACTAAAAATTCTATAAGAAATTGATAAGAAACTCAAAATTCTATAAGAAATTGATAAGAAACTCAGAATTCTATACGAAATTGATAAGAAACTAAGAATTCTATAAGAAATTGATAAGAAACTAAGAATTCTATAAGAAATTGAAAAGAAACTAAAAATTCTATAAGAAATTGATAAACTCAGAATAATATAAGAAATTGAAAAGAAACTTAGAATTCTATAAGAAATTGAAAAGAAACTAAACATTCTATAAGAAATTTAAAGAAACTAAAAATTCTATAAGAAATTGAAAATAAACTAAAAATTCTAAAAAAAAATGAAAAGAAACTAAAAATTCTATAAGAAATTGAAAATAAACTAAAAATTCTAAAAAAAAAAATGAAAAGCTAGTCTATAAGAAATGAAAGAAGAAACTAAAAATTCTTATAATATTAAAGAGCTAAAAATTCTATAAGAAATTGTAAAGAAACTAATAATTCTATAAGAGAGTGAAAAGAAACTAAAAATTCTTTTAAGAAATTGAAAAGAAACTAAAAATCTATAAGAAGTTAAAAATAAATTAAAAATTCTATAAGAAATTTAAAAAACTAAAAATTCTATTAGAAGTTGAAAAGAAACTAAAAATTCTATAAGAAATTGAAAAGAAACTAAAAATTCTATAAGAAATTGAAAAGAAACTAAAAATTCTATAAGAAATTGAAAAGAAACCTAAAAATTCTGAAATTAAGGAAAATTCCGAAAAGAAAACTTAAAATTCTAACAATAAGAAATTGAAAAGAAACTAAAAATTTATAAGAAATGAAAAAGAAACTAAAAATTTCTTAAATAAGAAATTAAAAGAAACTAAAAATTCATAAGAAATAAAAGAAAAACATTGAAACCGAAAACTAAAAATTCTATAAGAAATAATAAAAACTAAAAAATTCTTAAAATAAAAAGAGTTGAAAAGAAACAAAAATTCTATAAAGAAAAATGAAAAGAAACTAAAAATTCTATAAGAAATCGAAAAGAAACTAAAAATTCTATAAGAAATTGAAAAGAAACTAAAAATTCTATAAGAAATTGAAAAGAAACTAAAAATTCTATAAGAAATTGAAAAGAAACTAAAAATTCTATAAGAAATTGAAAAGAAACTAAAAATTCTATAAGAAATTGAAAAGAAACTAAAAATTCTATAAGAAATCGAAAAGAAACTACTATAAGATTAAAAGAAAAAAAATAAAAATCTAAAAAAAATTTAAGAAACAAAATAAAAGAAAAAAAAAAAAAAAAAACTATCTATAAGAAAGAAAAGGAAACTAAAAATTCTATAAGAAATGAAAAGAAACTAAAAAATTCTATAAGATTGGAAAAGAAAAACTAAAAAATTCTATAAGAAATCGAAAAGAAACTAAAAATTCTATAAGAAATTGAAAAGAAACTAAAAATTCTAAAAAAAAAGTGAAAAGAAACTAAAAATTCTATAAGAATTAAAGAAATAAAAATTCTATAAGAAATTGAAAAGAATGAAAAATTCAATAAGAAATTGAAATGAAACTAAAAATTTTATAAGAAATAGAAACTAACTAAATATTTTATAAGAAATAGAGAAGAAACTAAGAATTCTATAATAAATTGAATATAAATAAAAATTCTAAACAAAAATTGAAAAGAAACTAAAAATAATTCTTTGGGGAATGGAATATTATAGGAAGCCTTTGTGCCGTCTTCCCCACCTCCCAGGAAAAGATAAATAAACGGATAAATAAAGACTATAAAGAGCGAGATACACAATACAGTAAGGCCTCATTGTTGTTCTGAACTAACGTTCCATTCCATGGAACACCACCTTCGGGATAGGGGACTGGCTATATTGTTAAAATGAAATGGTTGTAAGTTAACCTCGTCTTTGAGAACTTCTTGTATAAACCATCTAAGGATTGGTAAGTGGAATAATGAATGATTATACTTCCGATGCCATATTCTTGTGGAGATAAAGTATGAATGTTTTCAGAAATCCGCTTATGAATTTTCCATGTTTGTGAGTGGTATTTATAAGGTATGTCAAAAGTACTTTACAAGATGCAGCTGTAAAGATGGTCTGTATTTCTATTCTGTCTTGCAAATAGAAATGCGTCAGAAACGTACCATCGGTTGATTGATTGACTGACAACGACGTATCGTGGAAACTTGCCAGAAGTAGAAAAGAATAAAGAAAAAAAACTTCGAGTTGTTTTTGTAATGTGTTTTGTACCCTACCGTCTTTGGGTCCAAATATATATATATTTGAAAAGATTGACAGGCTTACCGTCTATTTTAGTCCCTTTTCTCATATATAAAAGAAGTCTTTTGTTTTACATTATTCAGTAAAACCCTGTCTATCACTTACAACTTTTTTTTCATATTAATGAGTTAAAAAACCAAAAGCTGAACTCGATAGCAGGAAAACAAACCGTTTTATTTTCCAGCTATCGAGAAGAGTAAGATGACAATTCTTTTGTCGTAGCAATTGTTTTCTATTGCTGCTTTGCTTTGTATCAGTATAATTTAGTATCCTCTTCGGCGTCGTGCCTTTAATGGGATACAGTCAGATCTGGTACCAAAACATTTCATTCCAGTCTTACTGCGGGTCGCACTTCCATGCTTGCTTGCCCTTCGTCGTCCTTCAAAAGCAAGAAATCCAGTCTGTTGTGCCTCCTCCCCATTCAAAGAATGCGGATCTGAAGGATTCTCTCTCTCTCTCTCTCTCTCTCTCTCTCTCTCTCTCTCTCTCTCTCCTCTGTGTGTGTGTGTGTGTGGAGTTCTTTCCCTTGTTATTTCATTCATGAAAGTCTTTCTAAGTTTCTCTCGTTTTCATTAATGGAATCATCTTGGGTCTCTCTCTCTCTCTCTCTCTCTCTCTCTCTCTCTCTCTCTGTGTGTGTGTGTGTGTGTGTGTGTGTGCGTGTGTGTGTGAGTCGAGTTTCTTTCCCTTGTTATTTCATTCATGAAAGTCTTTCTAAGTTTGTCTCTCTCTCGTTTTCATTAATGGAGTCATCTTGGGTCCTCTCTCTCTCTCTCTCTCTCTCTCTCTCTCTCTCTCTCTCTCTCTGAAAGGACACATCTGCTTGGTTTTGTTCTCCAAAACTTTCGGACACCCCCCTATCGGTGCCCTAAGTCTACACCCCCCCACCACTGCCGCCAGGCCTCGTATTAACCCTTTTCTCTCCCTCTATCTATAGCCCTTCGTTCTTTCCAGAAACATTCTTTCCACAGCGAAAGACTGATGCTGACTTGTTTCTTTTCGTCTGGATCCCATCTTTGGTATACTGATTACTCGTCCCCGACCGTCCACACCACACCTGATGGTTGCTTTTCTTCCTTTTAGCAACTTTAGTTACTAAACTTTCCTTGTCCTCTTTTGCCAAGTGCTGGCAGAGAATTTCTAACTCCCTCAACAAGCTTTGGTACCGAATACTTCTATTACTTCGCAGCAAAGCTTTGGCGTTCCAGCTTTGGTACTGACTTTCTTTTCGTCTTCTCCCATTCTTTAGCATATAGTTTTTTCCTTCCTCCATTGACAAGGCATTGGCGTTGACTGTCTCTCTTCCTCCAGAGCTGAGGTTTGGCACAACCTGTTCCTATTCGCTGCCAAGTTTTGGCGCTAAACTCTTATTCTCTCCACAGCCAGATTTTGACGCTGATTGTTGTTCTCTCCACAGCCAGATTTTGACACTGATTGCTGTTCTCTCTCTCTCTCTCTCTCTCTCTCTCTCTCTCTCTCTCTCTCTCCACAATCAAGTTTTGGCGCTGAATGATTTTACTCCATGTTCAGCCAAGATTTGGTAAGTATACTTCCCTATTTCTTGCAGCCATCGTTGTCTTGACTTTTCCCCTCCACAATCCAGCCTTACCACTGACTACCTTTTGAATTCTAAATAGTGTTTTTGAGACATCGGTCGAGTAAATATGGTTGAAAACTGTTCACGGTTCTTCAAGGTTTTTACACCCTAGTCTAAATGGCCGGGCAGGTCATGTGACCAATCAAGATTCAGAGGACGTATTGAACGTTAGGTTATCCATCTGAGCAATATTACAAGTTAATGGTTCAAGCACTCGTAAGATATGGTTATTTGACATTTAAACGCAGAATTCAAGATGGCGGAAAGTTGGCCGGAGGATATTGGCCAAATGTCATTGTTCACTTTAATGGGTATTTGACGTTTAAACGCAGAATTAAAGATGGCGGAAAGTTGACCTGAAGATATTGGCCACATGTCATGAGTCGCTTCATGAGTTATTCCGTAAAAATAATTGCTTTACGGCAGAAAATATATAGTGATAATAATTATGCTGGGGGCAGATCTTTCTGGACACATGTTTTGTTGAAAACAATGGCAGTTTTCAACGAATTAATCTTATGCAGGGTCTTTTCAATTCTTCTGATAATTCGTGTTTTTAACTCAGCTATGTTGTTGAGTAGAATTCCAATATTCATATTTGTTATAATTAGGATATTTGCCGAAATTATTTTATCAAAAATATTATATATATTATTGTATATGAGCCAAAATATATAATAGAATATTTCTGATAAAATAAACTTGACAAATATGCTAATTATAACAAATATGAATATTGGAATTCTACTCAACAACATAGATAGGTCAGTAAAACGAATTATCAGAAGAATTTTCAGCAAAATAAAATATAATTAAAATAATAAAATAATAATAATAATAAATAATAATTAATAATAATAATAATAATAATAATAAGTAATAAATCATAATAATATATAATAAAACAATAATAACAATAATAATAATTTAATAAGTAATAATAATAATAATAATGACGATGGTAAAGAAAAAAAAAAATATTTACCAGCGTAGCCAATAGGGATCAACCACGTTGGCTTTGACCAACTAAGAGGTATTGGCCAGGTAAGGCGATCAGACTCTACTTTTGTTGGCATTTTGAAAAATAAGAGAAAATATTTACATACACAATACGCATAGCTTTTTAAAACATATTTCGCTGATTACTTTTTTCAGTGGATTGAGATATATATATATATATATATATATATATATATATATATATATATCTATATATATATATATATATATAATTTTTTTTTTCGAAATATGATACGATGACGCAAAATTATTATTTTCTTTCAAATTGCTACTTTTATGTTAAATCTTGATATCCTTGAACGCCGAAAGACGGCATCTGACCTTGGACCTCTCGTCATGACATTTTGCTATTTCTTCGTGTTAATCCTTGACTCCTTCAACATCACTATTATATATATATATATATATATATATATATATATATATATATATATATATATATATATATATATAATTTGATATGATCATTCATCTTTTCAATTAATTTTGTGTCTATGATATGCCTCGTTTTAGTTCATTATTCTGACTCTCATTATATTGAAGATTTGTGTACAAATCTTAGGTCATGTGTTCCTGTCAGGGTTCACGAGAACTGGTATTATAGTGGTGCTGTACGAGGGACACTGTAGGCATTACTAAGCGGTTTTTGCAGCGTGCCCTCGGCCCCTACCTGCAACCCCTTTCATTCTTTTTACTGTACCTCCATTCATATTATACTTATTCCATCTAGCTGTCCACCCTCTCCTGAGAGTTGATTCATAGTGCAACTGCTTTGAGGTTTTCCTCCTGTTACATCTTTCAAACCACCTTTACTCTCAATTTCCTTTCCAGCGCTGGATGACCTCGTAGGTCCCAGTGGCTCGCCCTTTGGCCTTAAATTCTATATTCCACATTCTATAGCCCTGGGAAACTGTCGAAGCTGGAAGGCTTCCTAAAAGACGCTGATTCTAGATGTTCATGGAAACCGTTGGTGCTAAGACTTGTAATCGAGCTCATAGCCAAGATAGAGATTATCGTGATTTAAGGAAACAAGACTCTGGAGGAGGAGGAGGAGGAGGAGGAGGAGGAGGAGGGTGGTGGTTGGTTGGCATCTATCGCACGTAAATGTCCCGATAATCAAGGGGATAGTCTTCATGCTGCATTGGTCGACCTCTAGAAGTTTTTGATTAAAAGTGATGGGATGGTGGGAGTGTTTGCGACTGACCTGAATCTTTTAAGAGGGATTCTAAAGTTTTTGATGAGAGCCAAACTAGGAGAGCGCGTAATGTAGGAGTGGCTAAAATGTAATGCGCCTCGAGGTGTTGTTTTTATTTTTTATTTTTTTTAGATGGTAAAGTAAGGTAGGAGAACTAGGTACAAGAGGCGCTGTAGAAGTTGACGGCCAGTATCGATTTGTATGTAAATGGTGGCGTTGGAATGCTTGGCGGGGTTATTGAATGGGTTGACCTTGAATCAGCTCCAGTGTAGATTGGAGGTGTGAGAAAGAATATGAATGAATATGGAGGACCAGGAAGACTAAAAACACGAGAAAAAGAATTTAAAAAAATTAAAGAAGATAAATGATCTAGTAACAAAAGGTAATTTTGACGACTTCGTGAGTTGCATCGAAAACAAAATGCAAGCAGATAACGTTGCTAAAAAAATCTTTACATACAAAAATGAATTTGGGAATATAGAGAGGATAGCAGGTAGCTACTTGACTGATTGACTCACCTGAGTAAAAAGATTTTGAGTGGAAAAATGAACTGAAGTCTATACCCATTCTTACTACTATGAGATTCAGAGCCTCTGTAACACGGTTTTTTGGACTTTGCTCCTTATCAAAGCATCGGATGTAGCTGAAAGTTGACATATGCATATTGTACAACCACACACAAATTTTGTCACCATTATCAATAACCTAAACCTGATAGTTTTGATTTTTATAGAGTAAAAATTATCTAGCCGACGCCATGGCCAATGATAACGAGCCAAGAGTCGAAAAACATTCATTACGTAAGCAAAGTAAACACACCGTTTTACGAAATGTTGCCCCGCCCATCCACCAGACCAAAAACTCATTCACCTTGTTTCATCGGCTCTGAAACCCATAGCAGTCAAGAATGACTAACAGGATTTGGAATTGTCCCCGTGGTTGCAAAACTGCATTTGTCTTACGACTTAAAACTTTATACAGTCAAGAAAAAGCCCGTGACCATACTTACTGTAGCCTGAATAGGTAATTATTCAGTTTCTAGTTTAAATCCAATGTTTATGGTCTGATTTGTATTTAGCGTAACGTGATTATAATATTTGTACTGTCATTCAGGATTTTGAACATTTCCATTAACTGTCCACTATGCCACCAAGAGAGAGGGAAAGAGAGAGATTGTATGTAAACAGTCTTTATATAACTATTTTTGTTAAAATGAGATTTTTATCCAAAGTAAATACAAGCTTATATGTGCTAAAATCTCCAGCAGACCAACGGATCATCCGATATAATTTTTTTCTTCTTCTTTAGGCCGTACGACCGTGTTGGATATAAAGACTATGAATGGCGGAACGATACATAGAAGTGGGTGGGGTATCTGTGCTAGCGTAGTAATACTACTGTAGCAGTAGTGCCACCGCAACAGTAGTAATAGCAGTAAACTTTTAGGCCAACTGCTGGGATTCTTGAGGATCATTTAGCACTTCTTACAACTATTCGAGAAATGAGTTTTTATAGCCAGAAGTTAAATTTTCTAATCCAACAATGCCCATGATAGCCTTCAGTGTTATCCTGAATTATAACGAGGCCAAAGTGGGTGGAGCCTCATGTAGTCATCATTCTGACGATAATTAGTTTTTCAGTAAATAGGTAAATAGCCAATAAATAAAAATTGCTTGACATTGGATATAGCAGTTATCAAATCAAGCTTGTCTACTATGTTTTTGAAAATTACCAACTATTCCCTACATCTTGTCAATCTGATTGTGACATATAAAGTAGACTGTAATTTCTTAGGACACTTATTTTGGGAGTTAGACTAATAATCAAAGTGGTTTTGTATTTATTAACATATTTTGTTGGTTTGTTCATTATGGCAATTATCAGTGGAGAGGTTCAGAGTTCATAAAGGTGTACTGCTTTGCTTGTATTTAAATTTTATGTCATTGTTGCCAGAGGTCTAGCCTTTGTTACGTATAGCCAATCAGCCATGGAGAAAAAGGGAAGAAATGCTGTCATAAGTTACGTAACGAGTGCGTTCGGAACCTTTTCTGTGAGTAAGTTGGCCCGTCTTGGAAAATAGTCACTTTCTTTTTACATTATAAAGTACCAAATCTATTCAACCTACGTAATGCAGAATACAGTCAAAATTTATGTGTAGATATAATGTGTATTCTGAATAAGCGTTATATTTAAGAAATGCATAGATAAAAAGTTATTGCGAAAAAACCGTGTTACAGAGGCCCTGAATCTCATAGTAGTTGCCACCATTCTTTGGTACTTATACATACCAACCACAGCAAATGTATTCTGGTACCTCATCGTTGACTCAAAAGTGGAAGAGGAATTAAATATCGAAGAGATTGCAATCACTTCTTTCAAGTTACCATCGTTTCACTAAGGTTTGTGGTTTATTTACCGGACGGATATATAATCATTTGCACACTGAAATGTTGGGTAGGATCCTCTCATTTTTATAATAATTCCCTTTTTTAGAGATGGCCATTTCTGTGGAAGTTCGTTAAACCGGCTTGGTGGTCTTTTTGGCTTGCTCCGTAAGATATTTTTAAGTAAACGAATAAAAAAATTTGACTACAGAGAGGGAAAATGAATTAAATCGCATTTGGTATATTTCATGTTCGTCTCCATTTCTCAGAAATGATAAACGTGAAATTCCCAAGATTATTTTCTAGTAAATGACCATATTGTCCACGAGTGCTCAATTAAGATTCTAGCAGCTGGATGTAGACGGCAATGAAAAGCAACCTCTTCAAGATCTTTGACCCCAAGCGTTTTTTGCTCGGGGAGAGAGAGAGAGAGAGAGAGAGAGAGGAATGCGTTAATGCAAACGCGTCAGTGGTATGAGATTAAGTACTTGATCAAAAATACTTGATGCTTGAAGCTCTCCTTTCGAACCTATAGAACCTCTTACTCAGCGATCTCAAATCTAAATGGATCTACGGCCTGTAATGACTTGCAAATGGAGCCTCTCTCTCTCTCTCTCTCTCTCTCTCTCTCCCCACCCACCCAAAGGCGAAGGGGGGGGGGGGGTTGTTGTGTGGTGGTATTAGCTTCAATTTTTAAACTCCCTCCCTAGCTTACTCTCTCTCTCTCTCTCTCTCTCTCTCTCTCTCTCTCTCTCTCTCTCTCTCTCTCTCTCCCCCCATCCACAAAAAAAGGTATTTACAATCGTGCCTCAACCGTCTTCTCCTCTAGCTTGACCTTTGTTAACCCCTCGTATGTCATCCTTGGATTGTGTGTGCCCCAGCATGCCCAGCATCTCTCATGCCCAGCCTCCTCACTCCCCCCCCCACACCCCCATAACATTTCCTCACGTACAGGTAAGAAAATGGGGCACTGCAGTGAGGATGTGTGCATAGTTTAGGGGTTGGGGGGGGGGGGGGGGGGGGGGGGGGGGACTCTTATTACGTGAGGAGCCCTCCTCCTCGGAGGGTGTATTCACCTCTGGATTATTCACATGGCAGGCGACGTAAAGGGTTTCTCAGGTCATGGGCGTCCTCCGCCCCTCGGGAGATGAGGTGCCCTGATTAGTATTGCTTCACCTCGTCCAGATTCATGTAACCTTGGTCATACTTTGCCCATTTTTTTTTTTTTTTTTATGAATAACACAGTAAATAATATGCTTGTTTTTTTATTATTATTATCAAAATGTTTCGATGGAGGATCATCTCCTTCTTCTTCTTCTTTTTCTTTTTCTTCTTCTTCTTCTTCTTCTTCTTCTTCTTCTTCTTCTTCTTCTTCTTCTTCTTCTTCTTCTTTTTTTGATTAGGTATTTTTGTGCCTCGATGGTTAATCCCTATTATTTACAGTCCATTTAGTGATTAAAAGCTCCAAGTAGGCAATCTTTGTGTCAGCTTATAGAGGGTCAGCGACGTCAAACGAGGATACGTAATATAATAATAATAATAATAATAATAATAATAATAATAAAAATAATAATAATAATGAAAGACTTACGATGATATCGGTTACAACTTTATTTCATAAACTCTTGATTTCTGCACCGTAAAATTATCACTCTTTCTCTGTCTTCGTTCTCACAGAGCAAATAGTAGATGATGGGTTTATGGTGTTCATCTAATGAATTCTGAATTAAAAAAAGATATTGAATAACTATGTTTGAGAGTTATTTCAAGGACGAATGTCAGATAGACCTTGGAACCTTGAGCGATGTTCTTAACCTGTGGTACAAACTATGTGCTACCATTGACGCACTTTATAAATATGGATGGCTTTTACATTTAAAGATTTTCAAATACAATGTGTTTTAAATAAATGTAAAACAGCATTATAGATTGTGCATCGATGCATTTTACATTTGGAAATTTTGAAATGCTCAGTTTTAAATTAATGTAAGACAGTTATATATAGATTGTATATCGATGACTTTTACATTCAAAGACTTTGATATACACGGTTTTAAATTAATGTAAAACAGCATTGTAGATTGTGTATCGATGCCTTTTACATTTAAAGACTTTGAAATACACGGTTTTAAATTAATGTAAAACAGCATTGTAGGTTGTGTATCGATTCCTTTTGCATTTAAAGATTAAATACACAGAGTTTTAAGATAATGTAGAACAGCTGGGAAAGAATTTTTTTTTTTTTTTAAATTTTATTTTTTTCCAAAAAATAAACCTTGGACTTTTGACATGAATGAAAAATACTTACCGAATTTTCATTCTACCCATACACAGAGTTTCAAGTTACATAAACATATACATATATTATAGATAAAATCCCCCTTTTCGCTGTGTGTAAAATAGATTGCGAAATTCAATTCAGTTTAAATAAAATTCAAGTTAGACCTATAGGACACACACGCACCAATGATAAATTCATATTTACCTCCATTAACTGAAGCGTAAAAGTGAATCGATACTCGCCCTCCGAAAGTTTAACATTTATTTGCAGAAGATTATTAGATATCAGACGTCATATGTAGAAGTTCATTAGCGATTAGATTGTCTGGCCCTTTAGGACCAGCCTCGGCCAGATTGAAAATAAACAGAGATGAGTTTTTTTTGGCCTTTTTGTGAAATTGGTAGGGCTGGATTTCTTTCCGAGCTTGGGGAGGCATCGTTGGCTGATTAACAGGTTCTGTTTTATATATATATATATATATATATATATATATATATATATATATATATATATATCTATATATCTTCCAACACAAGCATTATTATATACCAATAGAAATAAATATATTATATATATATATACACATTATATATACATATATATATATATATATATATATATATACACAATCTAATATATATATATATATATATATACACATACATACATATGCATATAATTAACATTACCTTTAAATGGTTATATGTACATTCGATGTATCAACAGACCTGATATTGCCAGATTTATGTTAACAGTTTCACCGCTATGGAATTATCTGTCAGTCTCAGTACTGGTGAGACGAATTTACTGTGTCGAGGCGGGAATATGACCAAAGGGCACTTGTGGATATTCAGTAGTTGATTGTTTAGAAAAAAAAAAAAAAAAAAGCTACAATAACTTTCGAACCCTGTGCTGATTTCATCTTCAGTTATTGTGGGCGTTGAATTAGTCTCAATATTGATTCGATATCAGGCGTCTCCTCCTCCTCCTCCTCCTCCTCCTCCTCCTCCTCCTCCTCCTTCTTCTTTCTTCTTCTTCTTCTTTTTCTTCTTCTTCTTTTGAGGTAAATACTACAATCATAAGATTTTTATCATGAAAACGCTGAAAAGTTCATTCATTGTCAGACCAGTAATAGACTCGTGATGAAATAATTTTATCCTCGGGTTGGTCCCCACTAAGCCGCAGAGGCTCAATTAAAATGGGAAAGCCTGGCAGTTCGTTTTTAATAGAAGTGGATTCGGATTTTGAATAAAAGAAAAAAAAGAAAATTTTTTTTTGGCTGAGCTACGAAGATTCATTGCGTAATAACAAAATAAATTACGCAAGCGTTCTCGTTTTTAGGAAAAAAAAATCAGAAATAGTTGTTAATAAGTGTTAACATTTCCATGTAACGATTGGTGGTCCAGAGAGAGAGAGAGAGAGAGAGACCTTACAGACCTTACAGACCTTACAGACCTTACATCTTGTTCGGGTTGCCCAGGTCCCTCAGTATGAGGCACCTCTAATGTATGTCTACCAGAGAGTTGCTAGTACATCTTCCGGTATATTTTGCATCTTCCAATCTTGGATGGTCTGGGATGCAGTTTAGATATTTGTCGAGCTTATTCTTAAACACATCTACGCTCACTCCTGTTATATTCCTCAGATGAGCTGGCAACGCATTGAATAGACGCTGCATTATCGATGCTGGTGCGTAGTGGATTAATGTCCTGTATGCTTTCCTTATTTTTCCTGGTATAGTTTTGGGCACTATTAATCTACCTCTGCTTGCTCTTTCTGATATTTTTAGCTCCATGATGTTTTCAGCTATTCCTTCTATCTGTTTCCATGCCTGAATTATCATGTAGCGTTCTCTTCTTTCTTTCTAGACTATATAATTTTAAGGATTGTAGTTCTTTCCCAGTAGTCAAGGTCCTTAACTTCTTCTATTCTAGCTGTAAAGGACCTTTGTACACTCTCTATTTGTGCAATATCCTTTTGATAGTGTGGGTACCATATCATATTGCAATATTCAAGTGGACTACGAACATAGTTTTTTATAAAGCATAAGTCATGTTATTCAGCTTTTTTCCTTGTTTTGAAATGCCGTAACAACATTCCCATTTTGCTTTTTGTTTACATTTTGCCAATAGAATTGCTATTTGATCGTTGCATAACATGTTCCTGTTCATCATCACACCAAGGTCTTTAACTGGTTCCTTATTTGTGATTGTTCTTCATTATTATTGGTCCCCTATATGCATATTGCTTTCCTTCTCTGTCTCCATAGTTTGTTTCAAATTTATCAGAGTTAAATACCATCTTATTTACCTCTGCCCAATTATATACTTTGTTAAGGTCTCTTTGTAGCGCGTTCCTATCTTCATCACAAGAAATTTCTCTACTTATTCTTGTGTCATCGGCGAACCTACTCACTACCGAGTCCTTAACATTACTGTCTATGTCTGCAATCATAATAACAAACAGTAATGCAGCTAACACCGTACCTTGTGGCACCCCGGAAATTACCTTAGCTTCATCCGATTTCTCATCGTTTGCAATAACTATGTTTTCTGTTGTGTAAAAATTCTTTTAACCATCTTCCTACTTTATCCACTATATTATGTTTTCTAATTTTCTTCGCTAATATATTATGGTCTACCTTGTCAAAAGCTTTTGCAAAGTCTAGATAAACCACATCTGTTTCATTTCCGCTTTTCATATTTTTGTATATGTTTTCACGGTGGACTATCAGTTGGGTTTATGTACTTTTTCCGTGTACGAAACCATGTTGTCCTATATTAAACAGATTATTTTTTTATTAAATGCTTCATAATATTTTCTTCATTACCCTTTCATACACTTTCATAATATGTGATGTTAGACTCGCAGGCCTATAATTACTTGCCACTAGTCTTGATCCACTTTTGAATGTAGAGAGAGAGAGAGAGAGAGAGAGAGAGAGAGAGAGAGAGAGACCTTGAAAACTGACTATGTCGAAAAGATTATACTTGATCGGTGAAATGTCTTCGTTAATCCCGTCCAGAGATATTATATTTCATAAAGTAATTGGGTGAATATGTTTATTTTTGCAATCTTGGGGAGTAAACCTTCTATGGAAGATCTTTAAAAAGGTCAGAAAACGGAGTTTTGCGTTGAGTTAAAGATACAAGAATTTTAGGATAGGATATTTATTGTATATTTATTATAATGAAAAAGTCGAAAATAAATAATGTGAATTTTAAACAGATAAACTGCCCACCTCGTAGGAGGTTAGTGCCGTCAGTCTACCTCTCGGAATGCAATGCAGGCATTACTGAATGTTCTTTGCAGTGTCCCTTCGGCCGCTATAGCTGCCACCCCTTTCATTCCTTTTACTGTACCTCCGTTCACATCCACCCTCTCTTAACAACTGTTTCATATTGTAACTGGTTTGAGGTTTTCCATCTGTTACACCTTTCTAACCTACCCATACTCTCAATATCCCTTCCAGCGGTGAATGACCTCATAAGTCCCAGTTTCAGCTGGACTTCTGTGGGACACCCTATCCGGTTAGAAGACCCAGACATAAAAGACATGAAGGGCGGAATAAGACATGAGTGTCGGAATTTCGCAGAGATTCTTTGGGTCACGTGGCGCTGGATTATGAAGGAGTAGAAAAGGATCCTTTAAGGATGTTTGTGCTTGAGATTCAACTTCCTTTTTTGAATTGATTTTTTTTTCTTTTGGCAAATATGCTAAAAGAGACAATGGTGGGCTCTGACGAACATCGCCATTTCTCAAGAACATTCTGAAACTCTCTCTCTCTCTCTCTCTCTCTCTCTCTCTCTCTCTCTCTCTCTCTCTTTCTTTCGTATAAGGCCATATCCCCCGTCCTCGTATCATCATCTTTGCTATAGAAGTCACTCGTAGATTGCCGTGAAAGGTGTGATTAGGCTCTCTCTCTCTCTCTCTCTCTCTCTCTCTCTCTCTCTCTCTCTCCTCTCTCTCTCTCCCCTTTTACGCTTTCGTGTTTCCATCTCTAATTTTACCAGTCAGGAAGGAAAGTCTTCCATGATAGCAAGGGGACGAAAATATACTTATGTATGGATATGATGTATGTGAATCCTTGTAAGCATATATTTAATTTTGCGTTTATTTATATAAATTTATATAATTGCACACATATACAATACATATATATATATATATATATATATATATATATATATATATATATATATACACATATACATATACATATACATATACATATACATATACATATACACGCGCGCGCACACAATATTTAACATTGATATGTATTCATCGTAGGTAGAGAGAAAGTTCTGTTAAAAAAAAAAAACTCTAGAACGATGATTGCTATGTCAGACGTGCTGTTTTATGGCACCATTATAAAAGTAGTTTTGTCCTCGCGGAAGTTCTCCATATCGCTTTTGTTATAAACGTTGAAGACTTCCTTTTCGTTCTGTTAAAAGGATGCTATAGGAAGTATTTATTTATTTGTAGTAAAAGATATTGGAAACAGTTTTCATGAGTGTTTTATTTGGATTGTGTAGTAGATTTGGTTTCCTCTCTTTTCGTTATAGTTTGGCGCTCTCTCTCTCTCTCTCTCTCTCTCTCTCTCTCCTCTCTCTCTCTCTCTCTCTCTCCAGAGCAACATAAATCTTCATTTCAGTAAAGTATTCAGTCACAAATATTCACTCATGGTTTACGTATGTGTGCGTGTGTATGCGTGTATACACGTGAAAGTGTGTGTATGTTAATGCCAGTGTATTATGGTAATACCCGTTAGTTTATTGACAAACCACGACCCATGTAAGTTTCGCCAAGAACAGAAAATAAAGGATACAAAAACCTTAGTACGGAAAGTCTTTGAAATCTGTATTTTTCCATGTCGTCTATCCGATATTAGCCCGATTATGCCTGGAGCCAATCAGCAGATGCGTACGTACACACCGTCACAGATACGCCACAACCAAGTACGCACACTTACGCACCGGGAAGATTAATTAACATTTTTACCTCTCTCTCTCTCTCTCTCTCTCTCTCTCTCAGAGGCGTAATGATTTACATTTGCTATCGAAGCCGATGTTTTTAATCATTGAAATTGTGTACCTTGTGGGGGTTTGTTGCGAGAGTTTGTGAATATTTGATAACGGTGTGGCGGACGTGTTTGGAATTAATGCAGCGATGTGACGCCCGTTGTACGTTTGTCTGTCTGCCTCTCTGTCTGTTTATGTATAAAGAGATGTGAAGTGGGAGGTGTTATTGCAGTGGTTAGTGTAGCATATTGTAGGATAAATGACGATTGTCCACAAAAATATTGGAAAAAATGGTATTAAAAGTGTTTACTATTCCAGAGATAATAATAATAATAATAATAATATTAATAATAATAATAATAATAATAATAACTTTTATCTAAAAATAATAATAATTATAATAATATTAATAATAATAATAATTATAATAATAATAACTTTTATCTAAAAATAATAATAATAATAATCTTACTATAATCACGGTCGAATGGCTGGTCCGATGGGCATGAAACTTGGCAGGGTTATAGTGGAGACTCCCGAGATATTTTATAATGGGGTTTTATCTCCTTCCCCCCACTCCTTCCCCCGCACGCCTCCGAAAGTTATGTCCATAGATTTTTGATACTATATGAATTTATCATACATAATTTCTGTATACATAATGTTGTTCTAGTAATATAATAAACAACTTTGAACCTATAATATAATAATCATAATAATAATAATAATAATACTAGATAATAATAATAATAACTTTTAATCTAAAATATAATAATAATAATCTTACTATAATCACGGTCGAATGGCTGGCCCGATGGGCATGAAACTTGGCAGGAGGGTTATAGTGGAGACTCCCTGAGATGTTTTAATGACTGGGGTTTTATCTCCCCCCCACCCCCCTTCCCCCGCACGCCCCCCCCCCCCCCCCCCCCCCCCTTTCTTTCCTCCGAAGTTATGTCCATAGATTTTAGATACTTTATGAATTTTTTCATACATAATTTCTCGTGTACATAATGTTTTTCTAATAATAATAATAACAACTTTCACATAATGATAATAATATTAATAATAAAACTTTTACTCGTGATAACTGATTGAGAAACCATTACATGACAACATTTGGTTATCAAGGTTTGATTTTCTTCCGAGGTCGACCTGGCCTGGGTGTTATCAGGGTGTAATATGGTACCCAGTAATTGGATCTATGGCGACGAAGTCCGCCAGGTTTTTACCCTCAAACCCACCCCACCCCCCAAAAAAATGAATTGGGGACGTAGGTAAAATGGCAAAATGCGGTAAGAGGTGAATCCTAAATAGCGGGACAAGATAGGTAAAGCTGCGATTTTGCCAATGTTATGAATGAACAGGATATTTAAGGATATTTAAGCAAAATGAAGAGTACTAGGTAGAGAATACTAAGGTACGTAGATTCTTTTCATGATTAATGTAAATCTCATCAAGATTTTGGAAAAGAAGGGTTTAAATGGCAAAGTACATGCCTAGAAAGATGTAGCCAAAAATGAAAAAAAAAAGATATATAAATAAATGAAATAAATGAATGATCACATTATACAGTGTGTCCATAAAATCCCAGTACCATTCTGAGCAATGAATACTCGTAATGGTACTGGGACTTTATGGACACCCTGTATTTTTAGTGGTTCGTTTACGTGGTAAAGGAAGAGCCTAGATTCGGTCAAATAATGTGTATTTCAAGTCTTGCAGGAAAGGGACGTAGACAAATCTGGATCAGAGGGTTGTAGAATCGTTGTAACGAAGGGAAATAACGACGGTGGATTAGATATACAACGGAAAGACGTAATATTTTGACGGTGGTTTGACGTGCTGCTGACAAGGCTCGTGTGTATTTCAATGACCATGGGAATGTGATGCAAAGGTATGGATTACTGATATTATAATGATTATTTTTATTATTGGTTTTTACAGTGGGGATTCTGTATTGCATCCTGCCTCCTTAGGAGTCCATCACTTTTCTCACAATGTGCGCCTTGTTTCTAGTAGCACACCCTTCTACACGAGTCCTGGAGCTACTTCGGCATCTAGTTTTTCCAGGTTCCTTTTCAGGGATCTTGGGAATCGTGCCTATAGTGCTCTGATGATCATGGTTACAATTTTACTGCCAAAAATAGTGCTGGACGAAGCAAGTAGCAGTCGTATCGGTTATTGAAGTAAATAAAACGATTTCCACTGTGTGCTGGGCTGGCTTCACTGTTAGTCGTAGCATTACGGCTGGTATGTTTTGAGTAATGACTTGATAAAAAGGCCCCTGATCGTAAATCCTATTTGAAATATGCGTGAATTTCCGGCGCAAAGAAGCACGCTACCTTTAATAAAGGAGTATGGTGAATTCCACGCACCGGCATTAGAGTTGGAGGTATCTGTGTTTTTGCCCCCCTTTCTCTCCCCTTTATCCCCACCTAGCCTCTTTTTTTTCTGCAGGGGATTACGACCCCTAGTATCAGTGTACAGAACTGCCATATTTGTTTGTGATGGCGACCCATTCATCAGGCATTTTACGCTTAAAGGGGAGGTTACGCATTTTTTTTTTCCTGATGGTTGCTGAGCATGAATGTTGAGATCGATTCAGAGTGCCACACACACACACACACACACACACACACACACACACCGACGAAGGGGGGCCACAGTGCCAATTTGCGCAGGGGAGGGGAAGGGGTGGCGCGTTGGAGAGGTTTTATATATGAATTCGCTCACTGGAAATCTCACTGCGTGGACGTCTTTTGTTTGTATAAATTAGGGAAAATCTGTCTCTTAACGTTCTTAAGCTCGTTCAAGTTTTTCCACGAGTTGTTGAATATATAAACGCCCTCTAAATTGAACGCTCGCCTACATAGCGGTGTGGACGAGTTTATATATATACTAAACGAATTCATTGGCTAAAAAGGTCCCAATAGTATAGGAAATAAAAAAGAAATTAGGATTTATTGCTCCGTACGAAACATTATATAAATGAATACCCTATATAAACCGTGAAAAATTCTTTGGCTAGAAAGGTCCCAATACTAGAAAAAAAAAAAAAAAAAGGATTTATTGCTCCGTACTAGAACATATATGAATGAATTCTCTATTTATACCGTGAAAAATTCATTGGATAAAAAGGTCCTGATAGTAGCTATAGGAATTAAAAAAAAATTAGGATTTATTGCTCCGTTTTAGGAACTTTATATTAATGAATAATCTATATCGACCTTGAATTATGTTTAAGGTGTGTTATTAATTGTCATTTAAACAAATCGTCAATCCATATTTGACATCAGGCCACGGACTGGAGACGTCTTTCATTATTAGCACTGGAAATCATAAACTTGTGCTATTAGCAATGACCAAATAGTGCAATTGAGTGGATTGAGTGCATCGGAAAAATATTTATTTGTTGATTGTCTGATATGTTAGAAAATGTCTTCATTGCACTTCAAAGGTAAGAGAGAGAGAGAGAGAGAGAGAGAGAGAGAGAGAGAGAGAGAGAGAGCCTCCTGATGGTGGGAATTTAGGTTTATTTTCAATTACGGTTATGTGAGGAGATTCCCAAAATTGATTGATGGAGTTGCAAGTACTTTAAAGGTAACAGAGAGAGAGAGAGAGAGAGAGAGAGAGAGAGAGAGAGAGAGAGAGAGAGAGGAATTCACGTCCGTTTTTAATTGTGTTTTTGTGAAAAGATTCTCAAAATAATTAATTGATGGAGTTGCAAGTACTTCAAAGGTAACAGAGAGAGAGAGAGAGAGAGAGAGAGAGAGAGAGAGAGAGAGAGAGAGAGAGAGAGAAGGGGCTCTACTTTTATTTTCAGTTGCGGTCATGTGGAAAGATTCCCAAAATAATTGATTGGTTGACTTTTGCAACACCGATCAAAGTCATCTTAATGATGATGATATAAAAAGATCGATTCCCTGAAGGGATATTTCTCTCTCTCTCTCTCTCGTTGAAAACAGAGCAAATGCTCCGTAACTTACGTTTTTTTATGGACTCCGTAACTCGATGGTCTAAAATGCAATATGCCCAATATACCCATGGCATACAGATGCAAGCAAGAGAACCTAGTGGGTATTGATGAATTGGCGTTTTATTTTTGCGGGAAGGGGGTGGAACTGGTTTATAAACCATTGGGCATGAGGGGAAGAATAATTTGGGTTGCCTGAAGAGTATCCAAAAGGGAAAATTATTTATTTATTATATACTGCAATAGTATCAGTTGCTATTTATTGCCAAATATATTTTAATTTTTTGTTTTATTTTTTCCTCTCTCAAGATTCCATCTTCTCTTTAGAAGAATTTAGATTCAATGCTAAGTAGATCTATCACTATTATTGTTATATATCAGAAAAAAAAGTAATAGTAATGATAGTGATATCATGGTTGTTTGGTGATTCCCACCAACTTTTTTTATTTTTATTTATTTTTTAAATTTAATTTTTTTTTTATTATTTAATTATTTATTTTTTGTGATAGCTTCCAAACATGGTTTGTGAATACAAGATTCATCTAACATAATCTACTTTCACATTTTAAAATTTCTGATCGAGTTGAATTACGCATTTCATATTGAAAAGAAAAAGAAAAACTTTCTACATGAGGGAAGCCTGTGTATTTACCATTTACACCCTAAGGAAACTCATTCAGCTCTGGTTTTACCAACGTGTTTTTGTGTGTGTGTGTGTGTTTTTTTTTTCCATTCATCATCTTATATTCAGATGCAGCGTGGAGTAAAACAAAAACAAAAAAACGCTTCTGTCAATTTATTCTTATTCAGTAAAGTCTGACATTTTTTACTCTCTCTCTCTCTCTCTCTCTCTCTCTCGTCTCTCTCTCTCTCTCTCTCTCTCTCTCTCTCATTAACTTCTTTCTGGTGATGAAAGTCCGTCTTAGCGAAGGATTTGTTTCCATTTATGACTCGTCCTATTTTTTTCGTAGCTTTCTCTCCTTCTCCTTTCATTAATCGTTATCTCAGTTCTCTCTCTCTCTCTCTCTCTCTCTCTCTCGCGCGCGCGCGCGCGTAAATATATACATACACACCTGGAGAGATATACAGTAATATACATGCCATGGACTCCAACAAAGCAGGTGGAAATGGGAAATTGAATATAATTCCTGTTTCTTCTACATAAATGAAGTCTATCTTAGTTTAACCAGACCACTGAGCTGATTGACATCTCTACTAGGGCTGGCCTGAAGGATTTGAATTTTACTTACGTGGCTAGGAACCAATTGGGACCTACAGCTTATTGTGGGACACGAACCACATTCTATCGAAAAATGAATTTCTAATCACCAGAAATAAATTCCTCTGGTTCCGCATAGGTAGCAGCTGGGAACGAACTTGGGCTACCAGATTGATGGGCAAGTACCCAACCCACTCGTCCACTGAGGAACTGAATAGGTTAAGTTATATTTTATAAATATGGGTTTCTTTAATCGAGAACTGGATTTTTTCTTTAGATATTTCAAGGGCAACTTATGGCATCAAGATATAATTGAAATTTAAACAAGCTGACAAATGTTGTCAAGGGAAAAGAAAACGGGTTAAATCATTTCCTCTTCTTTCTTTCTTTCTTTCTTTTTCTTCCTTTTTCTTCCTTTTTTATTTATTTATTATTTTTTTTGCCGATAGGTAAAATGCGTGGAAGAAGAGTGAGGGAAGTTAGCTAGCTAACCATGGTAGGGCATAGTTTAGAAAGTTAAGTGTTAGTAAAAGTAATTTAAAGTGTGGTTTATCCATAATTGTATGTGGGTAATGGTACAATTATATTTATCTTATTATGGCCTCAATATTGACATATTACTATAATGATTTTAAATGATATTGACATGGTGAATTGTACCGATAACATATTTCAAATTTTATTTCTTAATAGTATTAATCTATTTAACAAAAGTGCCAGTTTCCTAATTTTAACCTTTCAATGTTTCGTTTGGGCAGAGGTAAAATGAAAACTATAATTGAGAAGTTTTAACCTCGAAATAATTTTTTAGAATAGCGTCGTCCAAGATCCCTAACCCCCCAGGGGCTTTGATTTGTTAACATGTTGCACCTGCAGTGCAACTTATCTGTACAGCTCTATAAGGTGCCTCCGGACCAGATCCAGGGTCACACTGGAAGGTCAGCGCGATCTGGAAGGTCGCTGCTGGCCAAGTCTCCCCCAGTCAGATGTGAATTGACGATGTTAGTCTCCACGCGCCGATGTCGTTTAAAGTTGAAAATCATTTTGAAAGCGCCTCAGTGGTGTGGTTGGTATGGTGTTGGCGTCCCACCTCGGTGGTCATGAGTTCGATTCTCGGCCATTCCATTGAGGAGTGAGAGATGTGTATTTCTGGTGATAGAAGTTCACTCTCGACGTGGTTCAGAGGTCACGTAAAGCCGTTGGTCCCGTTGCTGAATAAGCGTTGGTTCCATTCAACGTAAAAACACTGTACAAACAAAAACAAAAATAGTTTTGAAATTCATTATCAAAAACTAATTATAGACCGTGGTAAAAGTAGACTTACGCTTTTTCTAGCTTAAGGTTTAAAGTTTTTTTTCAAATTTCGTATAACTTTTTAGTTTCTCGTAGGTTTTATTTTGCATTTTTATAATTTAGTTTCATTTTTCTCTGTTATTGATCGCTTTTAATGATTTTTTAAATTTATATATATATATAATTATAAATGATACAGATCTGATACGATTATGCAGATTAGCCTTATTTTAGAATTTTAGAATAAAAAATATAGTTTATTGCATTAAAGTACCTTTATACGAAAAGGATCATTGCTAACGAGTTTATCTATCTATCTATCTATCTATCTATCTATCTATCTATCTATCTATCTATCTATAAAGGTACTTTAATGCAATAAGCTATATTTTTTATTCTAAAATTCTAAAATAAGGCTAATCTGCATAATCGTATCAGATCTATATAATTTATAATTTTATATATGAATAAAAGAAAAAATCATTAAAAAGGATCAGTAACAGAGAAAAACGAAACAAAACTTTAAAAATGCAAAATAAAACCTAGTTTTATGTGCTATCATTTTAAGAATAAAAAAAAACGGTTATGGTATGTTAGAGACTTTGGTTTATGTACGTATAGTAAAATGCACAATTTCTCCAGCCTTGAATATACATCAAGAGATGCGAAACGTCGGCACATAAACTTGCATATTTACTTCTCCATCCCGAGATATTTATATGTGTATGTATGTGTATACAGTAAATGTATATATCTAATAATTACCGATGTTTTTGTTCTAAACTCGCTCTCTCTCTCTATCATTCTCTCTCTCCTCTCTCTCTCTCTCTCTCATCTATATATATTATCATCTCTCTCTATATATATATATATATATATATATATATATATATATATATATATATATATATATATATATATAGATAAACGATGTTAAATCCCCAATGCGACGCCGTCCCCGAAACATTATTATTGAAAGGAAAAAAAAAAGATGCCGGGTATAGGGAGAAGACCGGTGCTTCTAAAAGGGGTTGAAGGTTAATTGATTGCCCACTGATAGCAGATAATGGGTACGAGATGACCCCCTTAATTGATAGGTTAGGGTTGACCCGTTTCGTACCGCGGCGGTCAGCAGCGTGAGGTGAGCTCCGCTGAGGGTGAACGAACAACCGTCTTTGTCTTCTATAGACGCGCGCGGGCCAGCGTTTATTATTGCATGTAATCACTTTTATATAAATTACCGTTTCATGTGCGCTTCGAATATAGAGTATCATTTTTCTTTGGTATAATATGACTTTCGAAATTTAGATGTATATTATATACATATGATTGGTAAAAATGTTTCTGTTACAGCAGAATCCCAACTAATAAAAGGGGAACCCATAGAAATCGCCAAAATATAGAAAGTAAGTGTTATATTTCAGAGAGAGACAGCAGTCTCTTAAATACAGTACTTACTTTCTATATTTCGGCGTTTTTATGGGCTCCTTTATATATATATATATATATATATATATATATATATATATATATATATATATATATATATATATATATATATATATATATATATATATATATCTATATATATATATATATATATATTATATATACTAGTTTGTGTATACATAGGTATGCATGAGCGTGAAATCCTTAAATACAGTTATAAAAGGAACTCCAGTGAAAGAATACCTATATATTTCCATTATCGCCGGGTATCACCACTTAAATCACCTCTTCCCACATTTCGGCGTCAATGACCTTCGATGTCAGGATGCCAGAAAACTTCCAATCATTCATTCATTCCTTCTTCCCACATTTACTCTGTAGAGAGCAGCTCCCAATCCTTGACATTTCTGCTCCTGCTTCCGTGTCCTGTGGTATTCCATAATTGCTCGACATTCAAGGGACTTAGGCGTTGCTTTCATGCCTTAACGGACTTTTTTTCTGTGACCTGGTTTTTTTTCTGTGACCTCGGCTACGTAAGGACGCGAGGCTGCTAGCCATCCCTTCTTCCTTGGAAGTTCTTTAGGGAATCGGTTATACTACGAAAGATGTCATGAATGTGCTTTCTCGTTTTAGCCAACTACCTGTCGCAATTTTGTTTTAATAGACGTCTTTTTTATTGGGCATTTAAAATAAATACCTTGCGTCGTGCACAAGAAGGAATTTTTAAATAAATAAGTTGGATCATTTGTTACCTTAAATAGCATTAGGCTGAAGGTATCCCATAGATAAAAAATGCATTTGAAGCAATAATCCGTGGCCCCCTTAGTGGGATAGTGCCGTCAGTAGACCTCATGCAGTGCGCTGAAGGCATTACTTAAGGTTCTCTGAAGCGTGCCTTCGGCCCCCAGCTGCAACCACTGTCGTTCCTTTTACTGTACCGCCTTTCATATTCTCTTTCTTCCATCGTACTTTCCACCCTTCCCTAACAATTGTGTCAAATTCCAACTCTGAGCTTTTCCTCCTGTTACAACTTTCAAACCTTTTACTGTCAATTTCCATTTCAGCGCTGAATGACCTCATATGTCCCAGTGCTTGGCCTTTGGCCTAAATTCAGTCGAATAATGCTCAAAGTATCAGATATCTAGAAAATCAACCTGTGAAACTAAAGTAAAAATACACCATGAGAAAGTTCCTCACTGGACGTGTGGGTTCCATACTCGACTATCAGTCTGGTAGCCCGAGTTCGCTCGCCCAGGCCACCAGCTGGAATCAGAGGAATTTATTTCTGCTGATTAAAAATTCATTTCTCGATATAACGCGGTTCGGATTCCACAATAAGCTGTAGGTCCCGTTGCTAGGAGACCAGTTGGTTCCTAGCCACGTATATAAACATCTAATCCATCTGGGCTAGCCTTAGGAGAGCTGTTAATCAGCTCAGTGATCTGGTTAAACTAAGATATACAGTATAGCACTATGAGAAGGCACAGCCTCTTGAATCTTGGAAATAACTCCAGAAATGACAAATTTCAGATCTTGATTGATCGTTTAAAGTCAGTGTTTCTTAAACTTTCTTGTGCAGCAGACCCCTTTTATTAGAATTACTCATGTAGCGGCCCCTTTATTATGATAATTTCCTCTTGGGTTTAAGCGTTTTCAGCGTATAATATTATAGTACTAAAATTGCTACTGAATTATTTATGAATGGCTGATCTTCAACATAAATGTTTACATTTAACTTAAAATAACTTTCACATCATTATTAATTTTGCAATTTTGCACACAAATTTTATTGAACTTAACAGCAACGCTTCCTCCTCACATTATCCGGAGGACCCCTTGGAATATTCCACGGATCCCTGGGGGTCCGCGGACCATACTGCAAGAAACACTGTTTTAAGTGAAGTAAGGGTCTGAAACCCCTTGGGAATGCACCATATTTATTATGGTTACAGTTATTTGGCCGCGTCTATGAAGTGAGCGTTGTCATTTAAGATTTTGTTCACATCATTACTATCAATAACCATAATGTTGTCTTAACCTTGTATCCGCCTCCCCCATAGCCTCAGCCAAGTGGAAATCACCGCCACTAAAGTGCCTATTACGATTGTCTTTGCCTTCTTTGCAAATGGCCCCGTCCTCCTTTTCTCATCATCTTTGCCTTCTTTGCAAATGGAGTTCCGGGAGACAAGAGACCAGAGACCACAAGCGTATAATTTATTCCGTGGCCACGTCAAAGTCAATATGTTAAGACATTAAAGGCAAATGAGATTCGCTAATGGCCTTCAATCTGTCGCCGGGTGGCGAGGCATTATGGCCTCAAAGTCGCTGGGGCTTAAGGTTGGCAGTTCCCTGAACCGTATCTTGGTCACCTGGTGTTCTCAAGCACTCGCGAAATATGCTAAAAGTTATGGTGATGAATTGGCCCTGAACATGCAATTGTCGGGAGGTAAGTTTCGTGTCTCCTGGGCTTTTTTGGGGGCTTACAACAGGCTTTATTATTAATAATATTATATATAAATACAGAACAAACTAGTGTACTTAGTCCAAATGCTAAATGAAGAATATTTTTATTAATATTTAACCTATATTAGTTACTATCCGTTTTACATTATTAAAAGAAATATATTTTATTTCTCCAGCTGTCGGGGTTTGGGTACTTATAGATTGAAGGCCTAAAGATGAACATTGTTCAGTATTTTCTTTTGCATTCCTCACCGTGTGGCGACGTCTTATAATTAGATAATAATAAATTAATTGTAAGATGTTTATTTGATATTCTTTGAAAGTAAGTATTGACCAAATTGTGAGTACGTCCATTATTATGGCCTGTATAGCATTGTATTGGCAGGATAGATCAGTATGTAGAGACGTTAGAATTATCACAGATGTGTAAACATGTGAGGATTCTGATGCAAAATCTGAAGAATGCAAAGACTACATAACTGTAATTACACATAAGGTTCTGGATTGAGTAGCTGACCACGGTGTGTAACGTATATGTGGCTGAGAGAAAGGTGCGTAAGGAATGTTTCAGAAGCGTAATTCACTCCTTTTTAGTTTTCTGTAAAAGAAAACTACTGTGCCAGCTTCGTCCGTCAGTCCACACTTTATTCCGTCTGCCTTCAGATCTAAACGACTGCTGAGGCTAGAGGGCTGCAAATTGGTATTTTGATCATCCACCCTCCAGACATCACACATACCAAATTGCAACCCTCTAGGCTCAGTAGTTATAATTTTATTTGTAGTTCATGTTAGTCATGGATCGTGCATCTGGCAGCGCTTTCCTGAGTCATGGGATGCACACTCACTCTACCGAATCTGGTGAGCAACTGGAGAGCTGCCTGTCATAGTTGATGGTTTTATACAGCATTATACGATGTACAGAAAGCTCGATTGCGCCGTGTCTGAAGGATTAAATGGAGGGAGTAGTGGTCATTTTGATTAGGGAGAGGGGGTTCGGACCAAGGCTTGTTTATTAAGGTGGTGTGCTACAGGTTGAACAGAAAAGGGAAAAATTCTCTTACGTAGAATGTACCGTCCCAGGACAATCTTGTGGATTTATTAATACTTGTACTACTGAAAGAATATTTAGATTGTATGGTATGAATGATAGCTAGCTCAAGAAAAATTCGAAAATGGTTGATTAAACAAAACCGTGCAGATTGGGAGAGACTGAACTAAAGTGAAAGTAGTTATCAGACACAGACGTGTTTGGTTCCTGTTGATGTTTATAGCATGAGGGTTAAATAGCGGTGATGGTAGAGAAAAAAAGTGAGATTAAAATAAAAAGTATGGTTGCGACGAAGATGCAGAATAGCTGTTTCTACCCACACTCTTGTGCTCTGAAAAGTGATGGTGAAATTAAAATGCAGAGACAGATTGAAGAATGAAAATGCTAATCGGAGGAGAACTTCAAAGAGAAAGTTGACATGGATATTGTGCCCCGTAGGGGTGGGTAGTGCCGTCAGTTCACCTCATGCGTTGCACTGTAGGCATTACTTGAGGTTCTTTGCAGCAGCGTGCCTTCGGCTCCTAGCTGCAACCCCTTTCGTTCCTTTTACTGTACCTCCGTTCATACTCTCGCTTGCATCTTACTTCCTACCCACTCCTAACAATTGCGAGGTTGTTCTCCTGTTATTCCTTTCAAACCTTTTGACTGTTAATTTCCGTTTCAGCGCTGAATGACCTCATTGGTCCCAGTGCTTGGCCTTTGGCCTAAATTCTATATTCAGTTCTATATTCATGGATATGTTAGTGAATTGAAGCCAGGAGATGATGAAATGGATGTTTTTCGTAAGAATTTGGGAGTATGATTACAGATGATAGAAAAATTGGAGTTGTGCCATTAGGCAGACGAAACGGGAAGACGAAAGAAGCTTCCCCAAAATTTGTAAAGAAAGGAACGTTTCGGGGAGGTGAAATATTGAAATATAGCTTACTGTTTGTGCAGTAGAAAAAGGTAGGGATGAATAAAAGTCGTATAAACGTTCAGAAATCCCACGAAAATTGGGCACATAAAACTGAAATTCAACAACAGCTGGTGAGTCTGTATTAAGGAGATGTATTGCTAGAAAGGACGCATAATTTGGAGGGTGATATTTGAAATGATAATGTTTACAAACAATTCCCTTTGGTAGATAATAACGTATTTGTCCAGAGTCTCTAAGCGCGTGATGATACCATTGCGAGTAACCTCAAATTTCATTACACAGTTATGGAGAGAGTGACTGGTTTGGTGGTTTTCTCCGTAACCAATTTCTCTTAAGGGAAGAGTTCCTTGGTGAATAATAAATGTGTATGTGAACTTGTATAAAGGAGTGTCAGAATTGAGAGAGAGAGAGAGAGAGAGAGAGAGAGAGAGAGAGATTTATTCCCATGAAAATATATATATATACCGTATATTAATGGTATGTCGCCTTTCTCAAAAGGCGCGGATTTTTGTCATCATACATCGGGCATGTCAGGCTCATTTGCATGTGGGTGAAATATCACGATATTCGTCATTTTTTCCCGCCCCCTCTCCCGGTCCCCATTGGTCATTAGCGTCGTCTATTCGGAGGGAGTTACCCGGCAGGCACCTACCTCTGTTTATCTCCTTTTGTGAGAACGTATGTCATTCACGCAGAATTAACGCCTGCTCATTGGCCGTAAAATACTACTACTATGGTCGGGATGAAATAGCGATCCGGGAGGCGGAGTGATTCATGGTCGAGGACTTGATTGTGAGAGATATTCCTCCTGTTGTTTATAAAAACGCATCTTTCGCGGTTTTGATGAATCGCGCGCTTCTTCATAAATCCCTTTCAAATTATTTTTGTTGTGTAGTTTGTTCTTCCTCTACGTCTTTTATAAGCCTTCTTACGTAACGGTGATTCATTTCATTCTGTCTGAAGTCGTTCTTGTGATCTTAGATTCAGTTTTGTGTCTATTGGTGGAGTTATTTTGGTCTTGTTTACAAATGATTTGTGAGAGTATAAGGTCTTGTTTACGGATGATTTGTGAAATTAGAGTGATCCCGTTGACAAATAATCTCTTGATGGTTAGGGTGGGGACAGACCCTCTCTCTCTCTCTCTCTCTCTCTCTCTCTCTCTCTCTCTCTCTCTCTCTCCTGAAATAAAGCTTCACAAGTTTAAAACAGATCAAAATGAAATGGAATGGGAAAAATAATATAGCGAAGGCTTAATTGGCAGTAATTAAAGAGTCCCTTCATTTCTGATGAAAGTATAACATTACCTGGCCAAACACACACACACACACACACACACACACCAATTCCAGCGTCACCTGGAATAGGCCGTCAGTATACGATATGAATGAATCTGCTCTTCATTTGAATCTAAACGTGACGTTATAGTACACGACGTAAATCGGAAGGTTGATCAGTTATCTCCTTGAATGGGATGCCAGTGTGAGTGAGAATAATCAATCAATCAATCAAACCGATCAGTTGGTTCTTTTCATAATTGACGCTCCGATACTTCGAGTGTGTCAACGAGGCTATTATACTTTTCCTCTCCCAAAATGGTGACAGTTTGTGTGATGTTAATTGATAAGTTAATTCATTTTCTTTTCAGGTGAGATCCTATTAGTAAAGTGATCTGGATTGAGACGCCATTCAACCCTTAACTGTGATGCCAGTATGGGATGCGAATTGATCGATCAATTCATATAGTAAGTTTTTGTATTATTATTTTTTGAAGCACCAAAACCTGTCAGTTAAAAGGGATCAAATTTATTTCTCGAATGCATTGCCATTTCGTCCTTGAAGTACTACAACAGCATTTATTGGAAAGGAATTGAATAGAGAATTTAGGCCAAAGGCCAAGCACTGGGACCTACGAGGTCATTCAGCGCTGAAAGGGAAATTGAAAGTAAAAGGTTTGAAAGGTGTAACAGGAGGGAAAACCTCAAAGCAGTTGTACTATGAATCCGTTGTTAGGAGAAGGTTTGGAAAGTAAGATGGAAGAAAGAGAATATGAACGGAGGCACAGTAAAAGGAACGAAAGGGGTTGTAGCTAAGGATCGAAGACACGCTGCAAAGATTTTTTAAGTGATGCCTACAGTGCACCACATCAGGTGCACTGATGGCACTGCGGAGAACAATTATTTTACAGTCATATTCCTCTTACTGTGCCGTATGGATAGAGAGCAGTTGTTACTTTGTGAGTAAAATCAATATGAAATTTGTCTTTAAAAATCAGAATCCCCCGTCTTTTCACAAACGATGGGATACTGGAACACATCGTACATCGAAACCGTAGGATAATCCCTTCCCAAGAAAACCATCAGTTGCTCTCAAGAGAACTGAGAAATCTCTTGAGGAACAATTAACCCTATAAATGGAACGCGTATTTTATCTACGAATAATTAATTGGTTGGGTCTGTGTATTATATAGCTATTGTGTAGAAGTAATTATTATTTGATGAAAATAAACTACACACATATATATTATTTGTATAATATGTTACGGGCAGATATAGAAAACAGGCATTTCACGACCTGCCCCAAATTTCAGGCAGGTAGCGAAATGCTCTTAAGGGACAGTTGGTCCTACTGGGGTTATAACTAAACGCGGCGGAATACATTTGACACCCAGTGACTCACTGTTTAGCCGTGTTTAGTACACTCTCTTTTTCTCTGTATACATACACATAGACATTATTATATATATATTATATATATATCATATATATATATATATATATACATATATATATATAACACATACATATATATATATACATATATATATATATATGATATATATATATATTATATATATATATATATAGCCTTCCATTAAAGAAGGTATCGACGCAACTTCACCTTCTGCATAATTAAAGACAAATTGAGGCGTTCCGACTGCGTACACCCAAACCAGAATATTTCCTGCGTCGGCCTCCCTCCCCCTCCTGCCCCTAGCCCCTCCCCCTGGAGACATAGGGGATATAAGCTTGGCCCCCCCGCCCCCCCCCCCCCACCCCAACCCCTTATTGATTACTGATAACTGGCGACGACGATTCTCAATCCGTTCATTTAGGCCGGCTACTCTTGTTTATTTTAACTTTTTTTTTCTTGATTAATCGGGTCTGTATCGTACAACGGGACTATGGGAAAAGGTCGCGTCCACCATCGATTATGAATAGTTTATCGGGCACTGACCATATATACTATGTATGGGAGGGATACAAAGGGTTGTAAAGCCTTGTATTTGGGATGGGGGGTTCAGATTTCATTTAGTTGGTTCCCTCATATGGGCGATAGGGATAAGCAGTGGGCATTGTTGCTTCCATTTCAATCTTTGGCAGAGGCAAGAGTCGAGTATTTGTAACATGTGGTATACGATATTTTTCATTGATTTTCGGCTTTAGGTGAGTTTTAACGTTTTTATTTTATCCGTGTTTTAGACTCCTCTCTCTCTCTCTCTCTCTCTCTCTCTCTCTCTCTCTCTCTCTCGCTCTCTGCAAAAAATCTTATTCTATATTGCATCTACAGCTAAGTTTGGAAGTGGTGAAAATTTTTAAACGAGCTAAGAAATGACGTAACTCTCCACTCTTAGATTCCTGTCAGTTATCTACTCACCTTCGAATAGAAATGAAAAGTCTGTTTCAGCCAACCTACTTCTTCTTCAGTCTTCCATGAAGCCGGGTCCTGCTACGCGGTTTGAAATGTCTTCCCCGATAGGAGCTTCGGGTGGGTGTTCTGCTTCGATTTTCGATGGTGGAATCCGAAAAT
>NC_087206.1:64613802-64626302 GCF_015104395.2 Macrobrachium nipponense | reverse complement strand
GCAAGGTTTTTTTATCTTTTCATGTATGCACTTCACGGACTGTGAGTATCCATATAATGTTTATTCTGCCTTTCCCCAATTGGGTTACTTTTCGTTGCAGAAGTTGGTATGTGTAAGTTTTTTAATGTTTCTCTGATTATGCTTTCTTATTTTGCTCTCTTATTGGTTATTGATAATTTAGATATTTATTTTACTCGGATTTTGAATGCGGCTTACTTTTTGCTTACTCTGGGGGTAAGCCTACAAACTACTTTTTTGTTGCTGTTGTTTTGTGTGGGGGGGGGGGGCGGTTGTAGGAAAGGGGTGTGGAAACGCCTAAAAAGGTCTGGAAAAGATGTCTTACGAAAACTTAAAAAATTAATAATGTGCATGTTAAACGTTACGGAAAAATTATTTCTAATAAAATATAGAGTATTTACATTAATTTTCGTTTGTGAAACAACGCATCTATTTGACCGTGGATTTTAGCCCGTTTTAATTTACGTTAAAAGTTAGTAATATAATGTTTACAACTTATGCGTGAGGGGAAAATCTTGCACCGCATCTCAGGTAAGCAGGAGGTCAGATCACCCCTTGTTTAATTTGATATTAATTGATTTTTGCCTATTTGTAATTGCGAACTTATATTTTTTTTATGGTGAATGTTTCGATATTGTCTATCCTATGATTTTGCGTTTATATTTATGTAATATTAACTTTAGGATCATAAGCTATAGTAGATTCACATCAACCGTGCATTTGATGTCTAGGCCAGTCCCTTACGACGCTCCTGATTGGCTGCTGATAAGCCAGTCACAGGGATACGTCTTTCCAACGTATACCTCAGGAAAGGTGGAACACACATCCTGCCCATGTGGATTCTCAAGAGAGACTGAGAGTTTCCAGTCCTGTGATTGGCTCATCAACAGCCAATCAGGAGCGTCGTATGGGACGGGCCTAGAAATAAAATGCACCGTTGATGTGAATCTACTATAGTTGTTAATTAAATCCGTTAATGAATAAGTGCAGTTGATTGTTGGAGGCGGTTGGTAATTGTATTACCAGGGATTTACTGCCATTTAATAGCTGTACTTTGTTGTTGCATTAGAAGATAGCCATGCCAGCAAAACACAGTGGAGAGGAGAGAGAGAGAGAGAGAGAGAGAGAGAGAGAGAGAGAGAGAGAGAGAGAGAGAGGACAGTTCCGTGACCATTTGATTATGGTCGTTTTATATATATATATATATATATATATAATATATATATATATATATATATATATATATATATATAAATTTTCTCATATGATAAATTCCAAAACTTTTCTTTTATTATGACGAATTTGTCATAGATTATATATTTTACACTGAAGAATTTAGACAAAGAATTAACACTCTGATAATGATACGGTAGACTTTTAAAAGAGCGTTGATATGTCTTTTTTTTTCTTCTTACAAGTTTTATTCTATAAATTATTTACAAAAGAATTATCAACACATCTAGAACTACATACATTTCCATCTAGAATACATTGCTTTCAATGTTACAAAAATTCTTCGTTAAAGCTTTAACGATTTGCTATTCAAAATTGGGTTGATATCTCTTTGGTTTTTTTATAATGGAAGCTTTTTATTTTATTTATATAATCAAACGTTCAGGTCTGGGGGAATTTTTGCAAAATCCTTGGATCAGTCATTGAGTTTTATTTGTTTCGAAGAAGTGGAAACTCAGACTTCCGGGTCATGTCGACAGATAATTGCATTATAGACACACAAAGTCTCCTTTGAGGAAGACGGGATGGGGGAAAAAGGGGGGCGTCGGCTGTTTTTGTGTTTGGAATAAGACGAAGTTTAATTGAACGATTGCGTATTAGATCCGTCGACGTTGGGAAGATGTCTTTACAAGGAGCCTTTTTTGAGATGAAGTGATTGTCTCTCTCTCTACTTGAAATATTAATCTTCTCTCTCTCTCTCTCTCTCTCTCTCTCTCTCTCTCTCTAATACAAGTCCTGATACTTATATATAATCTTTTATGTTAGTACTGAACTCTCTCTCTCTCTCTCTCTCTCTCTCTCTCTCTCTCTCTCTCTCTCTGTCACACACACACACACACGATTCAAGAAACAGTCGACCCCATGAACTCCGCGGCTTTCAAAATAGGACGAAAATGAGCCCAATGCATTTTTCAGAGCGCACTTTTAGCCTGTCATTACCATTTGATATTTCGGAAATTGTCCGAACTGCTCTTTTCTGTCGTTCAAAAACACACGGCGTAATAAGTGTTTTGATATTACCAGGCGAATAGATTTACATAACGAATTGGCTTCGTGTTTATCCACAGGATGCGTTCGCAGTTTTTTTTTTTTTATCTGAATGATGTATATACTTTTTTTTTTATTTGGGCTTGGAGTTTCTCTTCGTTGAATTATTGTTCCAGTGATTAAGTAAAATGTGCTTTATTTATTATGATTTGACAGTCAAATGTTGTTGTTTTTATTGAGAACGGCTGAAACTGGCAGATTTAGTTTATGATAATGATTCCACGGATAGCTCTTGACTTAATGATTTAAATGAATGGTTATGGAAATATGATGGTACCATAACGCCCGTATTTATGTGTGAATGGTTATATACCAAGGAGACTGTTGCCCAAGTTCCTGATAATATCGCCATCAGTGACCATAACTGTTGAGACGCCTGGAATATAAGGAATAAGAAAAAATACATCATTACCTTAGTAATTGATATTATGTGTTTGAATTTCAGAAATGAGTTCCTCACTGGACGAGTCGGTTGCTTACTCGCCTACCAGTCTGGTAGGCCGAGTTCGCTCCCAGCTGCCAACAGAGAATCAGAGGAATTATATACCTGGTGATTAGAAATTCTTTTCTCGATATAATGCGGTTCGGATCCCGCAATAAGCTGTAGGTCCCGAGTTCGCTCCCAGGTGCCACCAGTGCGGAGTCAGAGGAATTATATTTCTGGTGATTAGAAATTCTTTTTTCGATATAATGTCGTTCGGATCCCACAGTCAGTCCTGTTGCTAGGTAACCAATTGGTTCCTAGCCACGCAAATAGAAATCTGATATTTCTGGGAAGGTCTAGAAGAGCTGTTAATCAGCCAAGTGGTCTGGTTAAACTAAGATATACTTAACTTTTTTTTTTAGAAATTCAGATTGTCAAAAGGTTAGAAAATATCGAATTTTTGTTTACGCGGTGTCAGTCTCCCCCAGTTCCCTTCTGGACACGCGATAGGATTCCAGGTAGTTATTTCACATTTAATTTTACGACTCGCTATAATTCTTATGTTAGATTTTCGAACGCGTTTCTGAATTAACTCTTTTGGGTTGAGTCTCTCTCTCTCTCTCTCTCTCTCTCTCTCTCTCTCTCTCTCAGAATTGTTGAAGTTAAGAAGGTATTGTGGTTATTACAAATAACCGCTGGATTCTGTTTATGTACTACATACATACATACTTACAGAACCATATCCTTCCATTCGTTCACCATTCTTCTTCCTCCTGGTTTTCATTCACAAATTTACTTTACTCTTGGTAATGTACTCTTCCAGTCTTATCCGCTTGTAAGGGCTTTTTAATACTTATTCCGGGACGCTGTTTTTGTTTCTCATTCACCAACTAAAACTGTAATACATGTACACACACACACACACACACACACACACACACACACACATATATATATATATATATATATATATATATATATATATATATATATATATATATATATATATATACCAATGTCAGCTGAAAACGATGCAATCAAAAACCTGTCTTCTTGCGGATTCGAACACTGACAGCTGACAGCAGCAGGTCAGCGCTCGCGCGCTCGCGTTGTTGTTTTTTTACTGCTAATTATTTGAGAAGGGTTCTTCCAGTTCGACGAACTTGCTTGGAAACCATCAACCACACAGAATTGAGTCACGGAGAAAGGAGATGTGTTCCCTGTGACTGTTGACCTATAGAGATGTAATCTACGATTAATGGCGATGAAAAGAGTGAAAAGAAAAAAGTGTGGTAGAGTAGTGAGGTGAAACGTGTTCTTCTCACTTGGGAGCGTTCCTGGGGATAACACGGCTCTTGTCAGTGATCAGCGGGAAGACATATATATATATGGATGGGGCTGATCTTTCCTCCCTGTCTGACTGTTTATTAAATTCTGCTAGGTTCTCTCTCTCTCTCTCTCTCCGTGTTGTCCTGTTTAATATAGGACAACACGGTTTCGTACCCGGAAAAAGTACACAAACCCAACTGTTAGTCCACCGTGAGAACATATTCAAAAATATGAAAAGCGGAAATGAAACAGATGTGGTTTATCTAGACTTTGCAAAAGCTTTTGACAAAGTAGACCATAATATATTAGCAAAGAAAATTAGAAAACACAATATCGTAGATAAAGTAGGAAGATGGTTAAAAGAATTTTTACACAACAGAAAACAGATAGTTATTGCAAACGATGAGAAATCGGATGAAACCAAGGTAATATCCGGTGTGCCACAAGGTACGGTGCTAGCTGCAATATTGTTTGTTATTATGATTGAAGACATAGACAGTAATGTTAAGGATTCGGTAGTGAGTAGTTTCGCTGATGACACAAGAATAAGTAGAGAAATTGACTTGTGGATGAAGATAGGAAAACGCTCTACAAAGAGACCTTAACAAAGTATATGATTGGGCAGAGGTAAATAGGATGGTATTTAACTCTGATAAATTTGAATTAATAAATTATGGAGACAGAGAAGGAAAGCTATATGCATATAGGGGACCTAATAATGAGACAATCACAAATAAGGAAGCAGTTAAAGACCTTGGTGTGATGATGAATAGGAACATGTTATGCAATGATCAAATAGCCATTCTGTTGGCAAAATGTAAAGCAAAAATGGGAATGTTGTTACGGCACTTCAAAACAAGAAAAGCTGAACACATGATTATGCTTTATAAAACATATGTTCGTAGTCCACTTGAATATTGCAATATGATATGGTACCCACACTATCAAAAGGATATTGCACAAATAGAGAGTGTACAAAGGTCCTTTACAGCTAGAATAGAAGAAGTTAAGGACCTAGACTACTGGGAAAGACTACAATCCTTAAAATTATATAGTCTAGAAAGGAGAAGAGAACGCTACATGATAATTCAGGCATGGAAACAGATAGAAGGAATAACAGAAAATATCATGGAACTAAAAATATCAGAAAGAGCAAGCAGAGGTAGATTAATAGTGCCCAAAACTATACCAGGAAAAATAAGGAAAGCACACAGAACATTAATCCACTACGCACCAGCATCGATAATGCAGCGTCTATTCAATGCGTTGCCAGCTCATCTGAGGAATATATCAGGAGTGAGCGTAGATGTGTTTAAGAATAAGCTCGACAAATATCTAAACTGCATCCCAGACCATCCAAGATTGGAAGATGCAAAATATACCGGAAGATGTACTAGCAACTCTCTGGTAGACATTAGAGGCGCCTCACACTGAGGGACCTGGGGCAACCCGAACGAACTGTAAGGTCTGTAAGGTAAGGTCTCTCTCTCTCTCTCTCTCTCTCTCTCTCTCTCTCTCTCTCTCTATTTTTTTCGCTAATTGAATATATATATATATATATATATATAAATATAATATGTATGTATGTATGTATGTATATATATAAATACACACGCACATGTACATACATACAAACACACATAAAAGAATATACACACACAAACTTACACACATATGTAACTACATACACACAAATACATACATGCATAAATATAAATCATTCATTTTATTCCACAATGGCACAATCGGCTTTTGAAAATTTCTTCTTTTTTTTTTTTTTTTCCCTAAGTGAACGCTGGAGCCCATTTACCGCTGTGGACTGGTCTGGGAGGAAACCATGGCCCAAGGCAGTTTGAAGTGAGCTGAGCGCTGTACCTCTCAGCCAGTGCTTCCAACACACACACAACACATGCACACACCTGTTCATAACGTACACTTGATCCACAAACTCTCTTCAATTGTCTCCTTGTCCAAACCAATATTGCCCTTTCCCCGACTGTCCTACTGTCACCTTTGTACTTTCTCAATATTTTTCAATTAAATAACTCTTAATACCCCCTTCTCTGGTATGCAGTGGTACGCGCATATAATTCTTACTGTCACTTGTATCACCTTTGCTTTTACCGTTTTACAAGGGAAGAATTATTACCCCTATTTCTTTAGGTCTTTTCCATCAACCAGATATACCTTACAAGCACTGGTCAGCCTTTATTTCCGTCTCTCATCACCATACTACATACTGCAGTATCTATATTGTATTCCAATCAACTTAGGTGTCTTTCCATTCTTTAAAGCCTTAATTCCCCTTCTTTGTGTCTTTTCCACAAGCATTCTCAAGTTTACTGTCATTCGGACCGGCTTCTCTTTTAACACACAACAAAAAATCTTCAGAATACCCGATCTGCCCATCCCCAGCTGTAACTATATACTCATGACGTTCCTTTTGCTTTCTAAAAACTTTTTTTTTCTTTTACTTTTTCATCAATTCCATGTGTGACAACTTTTAAACACTAGGATACTTTCTTACCTTCATCTCTGTCATTTTTATTGCTTGTTGCATTTTCTCCTCACTGTCTTTTTTTTTTGACTCACTTATACCTGTATATGACATCTTTTTTTCATGTATTGTTTACGTCAAATAGAATGATTTTTCTTCCAATCATTAAACCTGTAATTTCCACATCCTGCCACTTACGAATTTTATTCCTTCTGCATGCCCTGTTCTGCTTGTGGATACCCTGCACCTACCTGATGCATTTTAATTTAATTTTGCATCCTCTTCGCCTACATCTTTCTTCATATCTCTAACCCTAGCCCATATTCTATCCATTTCATCGTCTTCAGACCAAATTTTAACTTACATTTACAGTATCACATTCACTTCCTCGTCTTCAGACCAAAATTATATCCATCTTTACTTTTTTTCACTAAATAATGATCAGACACATCTGAAGTTGCTTACTTTTATTACAGTGCTCTTTCGTCTACTCATTTCCTCACAGGAAGCTTATCGTTCCCAAGTGTACTTATGTATATTCCTTGAAAACTGTTATTTCCAATGCGCAGTCCAGTCTCAACACTTTTATATTAAACTCTTCTCATTGTTATATACCCCAGAAGTAACATACCAAGAGAACCAACTCATTCTCCGTCTCTCACCTTTGTATATAAATCACAGATGGGAAACCACAGCCCATCTTATTCTCAAAGTGAAGCCAACAACGTCAAGACTCTTTCCCAAAATCTTCTCTCTCAGTGTCATTGTTTACAGTTCTCGGGCCGTATCCTAACATTCAACATCGCAACTCTTTCCTGCTGCAGCCACATTCTTACCTAAACAATTATAGTACGACCTCTGTTTTCACCCGTCTCCAGAGAGTCTTCTTCACTTCAGACGGACGCTACGCTACTATAGGTACCCTCCCCTGACTCTGCATCTTTAAGGTCCAGACACTCAGTTGGCGCTCGGTCCATTCCTTTTCCAGGGCATGCTGCCCTTTAACTATAATATATAATATTATATATATATATAGATATATATATATAATATTTAAATATTATATATATAATAGATATATATATAGTATATATATATATATTATATATATATATATATATATATATCTATATATATATATATATATATATATAACGCTTATGTATAAGTCTGTGTACATATATAGGTACAAGCAATTCCCTTTTAGTAATAAAAAATATCATCCTTAGGGTCTATACTAAAATCCACATCTCCCATTTGACTTATGTCGTACACCCATCACACAGTGACATTTCATTACCTTCAGTGTCGTACTATCACTCTAATTTTGCCTAGTCTTCAGTGCTCACAAAAATTTACTTTTTCAGATTTTAATTCTAGGTTTTATTTCGGTAATCTTAGGTTTTGTTTTGCCAAGAATTGCGAGGCAGCAACAATTGATCTATCCCTACCTGACACACACACGGTGGAATCGAAGCTGTTCAGATGAGGGTTTTTGGGTTCATCTTTACCAGCCCCTCCCCCCCCCCCCCCCCCCCCCCTTCCCCCCAAAAAAATGTTAAAGACGACAACCATCCGTCCTACAAAAGAGCAGATTTATATGGATATATTCACGCTGAAAAGGAAGTTTCTCTCTCTCTCTCTCTCTCTTTTTTTTTGAATATGGATTAATAGCGAATGACTGGAGGTATAAACGGATTTGCAATCATTGCTGATGGAGCGAATACAATTATGCCATTTTATTATGAGACCTTTCTGCATATATAGACAGTTACATATGTAAATGCGATATGCATATGTGTACTCATATATATATATATATATATATATATATATATTGCCTCACTTGTTAACCGAATCGGTAACGTCAATGTCGTCCTGATTTCGTTCCTGTCCCCTGGATGGTGGTTCGATCCCATGAGGGGACGAAATTATAATCAACTAAAAAATTCCCCTTCGGTTTACATATATGAAAATATATCAATTCCGAGGTAGAGCGAGTTAGATATTAAAGGACATATGAATCACTGTGACATGATAATTATTCATATATATAGATTATATATATATATATATGAATAACTACTTGATCACGAAGTATATAAAACGTGATGCTATGTATAAATAAAGGTTTTTGCCACGAAGGAAAAAATGAAAAAGCGAGATAGGCTAGTACTTTCAGTCCTGTTCAGACCCTTTACTAAGGCAAACTAATTTTACAGAGGAAAACATAGTCAAAAGAAGGCTTAATATCCAAAATGACACTACAAGATTAGCAATAAGGGCGATTTCACTCTACAGAAACGAGGAAACGCCTGAGGGCAGCCACACCTTGGAAGATACACGCAGTAAACAAGTTATTCTTCCAGAAAACAGTATATTTTGAAAAAACAAGGAAGCATATACAATTTAATATCATGAAATTTACACATTTTCCCCAAAAATTGTTATTAATGAAAAGACGAAAGAAAATATAAATGTATATATCGAGCAAGAGAAAGAGGGAGAGAGAATATCGAACGAGAGAGAGAGAGAGAGAGAGAGAGAGAGAAATAACTATATACATATGGGAGTAATTTATTAGTAGTTCATTTATTTTAAGGTCCTTCATAAACATCTTACAAATATATGGGTCCAAATGGTACATTCCCAGACTAAGATTTAGGTTGTTTTTATTAGTGATTTGTATAATTGCCGATTCCACTATAAAACTTTTTGTGAGCTTTTTGATAACATAAATCAATTAAACAAGGTGGTAGCAGAGATCGTTTCCTATCTTTTTTATGTATTCTATTTCTTGGTCAAGATATTGTGGACTCGTGATACGCAAAGCGCGTAGGAACATAGAAGAAAAAATTGAAATTTTAATATTAAGATGGTGGCCAGAATAAAAATGTACATATGTTAAATTATTTGTGGGTTTTCTATGAATACTGAATTTGCATTGGAAAGATTCTCTATGTATTAATACATCTAGGAAAGGGATGACATTGTTATTTTCGATTTCAACAGTGAATTTTATGGATGGCACTAAATTATTCAATTTAGACAGTAAATCATTTACATCGATACAAACAGGTAAGACTACTAAGATATCATCGACATATAGGAAACGATCTCTGCTACCCACATCATTTAATTGATTTATGTTATAAAAAAGCTCACAAAAAGTTTTATAGTGTTGCTATTAATGAAAAATAAATGCCTAAAAATGTACTTGGCTTACCTTGCTTTCGTGGATTTGAAACCATAAAATCAATATTTAAATCGTTTAATGTTAATGTAGTGTTCTCTTATAACAAAACCATTAAATATATGCTAATTAAGAATAGTCCCGTAACAAATAACATCATTTACAAAATTCCTTGTAAGGATTGCCCATCGTTTTACGTTGGTCAGTCAAGTAAAAATTTATGTGTACGTAGTAAGTAGCTTATGTATTCAGTTAGAACAGCCCAGACTTCAAATGCACTGTTTATCCATCTGAGTGAAAAATCTCATTGTATTAATTGGGGTGATACCTCGGTAATTGCTAGATCTAATGATTATGTTTCACGAAATTTACTGGAATCGGCAATTAAACAAATCTCTAATAAAAACAACCTAAATCTTAGTCTGGGAATGTACCATTTGGACCCATATATTTGGAAGATGTTTATGAAGGACTTAAAATAAATGAACTACTAATAAATTAGTCCCACATGTATATAGTTATTATTTCTCTCTCTCTCTCTCTCTCTCTCTCTCTCTCTCTCTCTCTCTCTGGTTCGATATTCTCTCTCCCCCTTTCTCTTGCTTGATATATATATTTATATTTTCTTTCGTCTTTTCATTAATAATAATTTTTTGGGAAAATTTGTGTAAATTTCATGATATTAAATTGTATATACTTCCTTGTTTTTTCAAAATGTACTGTTTTCTGGAAGAATAACTTGTTTACTGCGTGTATCCTCCAAGATGTGGCTACCCTCAGGCGTTTCCTCGTTTCTGTAGAGTGAAATCGCCCTTATTGCTAATCTTGTAGTGTCAGTTTGGATATTAAGCCCTCTTTTGACTATGTTTAAATGTTTTCCTCTGTAAAATCAGTTTGCCTTAGTAAAGGGTCTGAACAGGACCGAAAGTACTCGGCTATCTCGGTTTTTCATTTTTTCCTTCGTGGCAAAAACCTTAATATATATTATATATATATATATATATATATATATATATATATGAATTTTTATCACATCACCGTGATTCATATACCATGCATTAAGCTACAAATATGAAAATATATTAATTTCGAGGTAGAGCGAATTGGATATTAAAGGACATTTGTAGCTTAATACTCACATGTATATATATACATACGTACACACACATACAAATATACATACATACGGCACATGCAAGCTCATTTTATTCCCTAGTAACAGGACTTCTGTAGAGATTGGACGTGGATGCATCTGCTGGGGTATGTAGTTCCCGTGTATACATTCTTGAGAGTTCGTGTGCGTCCAACGCTGCATCACCCGATCCAGCACTTGCATTTAATGAGCCGTTGTGCATGATGTGAATTGCGATCAGCTTTTACATTTTATCATATTCTACTTTTTTTTTTTTTTTTTTTTTTTTGCAGGGGGTGGGGCGCCGGGTGTGGGAGGTGATGGATAGGGATGGTGGTTTGTGGGGCGTGCAGGAATGGGTTAGTAGTTATAGGAAAATCTCTCTCTCTCTCTCTCTCTCCTCACACTTATTCTTCCCCCACATACTACTCACTCCACCTGTGTTTTTACTTAAACCTCTGTTACTTCCGAGGACGACTCGCTAATATATTGACGACTTAAACGCGTTAACTCTCTCTCTCTCTCTCTCTCTCTCTCTCTGTGCTATGGTCCCTTCAGCGAATCTATAATCCTTCTTCTTCTTCTTCCACGTCCATCTGCCCGCCTCCCCAACCCCCCGCCCCCCTCCCCCTCCAAAATTCCTCAGCGATTGTGAGAGGAAGCCTGATAATCAATGTCTGGCGGATTTTCCTTTATTCGCTTACAGTCATGACCGGGTATTAAAAGATGAGTTATAATGAGAGAGAATGAGGTTGTGGGCTATCACGTCTTTGGCGTCCCCGTTCTTCTCCCTTTTCTTATTTCCCCTATTTCTCCAAGCGCTTCCCTCCGTCTCATTTCCCTCATCTCTGTAACGTTATTGTTGTTAAATTTCCCCTTTCTCCCCTCACCGTCTCTTGACCTCCACTTTCCCTATTCCTTGGTCTTTCCCCCTTCTTTCCCCTTCTTTCTTACTTCCCTTTCATCGTTCCGTTTTTTCTCTCATTCCCCCTCCGTTTCAGTCTGTTTTCCATACCCTTCGTTTTTTGTCTTAATTCCTCATTTCCCCTTTTATCTTCTCCGTTCTGTGCCTCTATCCTTCGTCCATTCCTCTTCCCTCCCTTCCAGTTTCCTTTTGTGTTCCTCCGCTTCCCCTGTTTGATCGAGTTTCCCTTCCCTCTTATTTCGTCTTTTCCCCTTTTTTACATCCTTCCCTCTTCATTTCTCCTTCGTATCGTCCCCTTCACCCTTCTCTGTCCCATTCCAAGGTAATATTTTAATCCCCATCCCCCTCCCCCCCTCACCTCACCTCAGTGCCCCATTTTTAATTAGTTACCCTTCCAAGTTTTTTTTTTATTTCCTTTTAATTTTTTTATTTGTATTCCCTCCTTTCCCTTTCATATTAGTTTCTTTCCCCTATTCTTCTTCTTCTCCGGGGTTTTCTTAATTTCCTTTTTCTTAATTCCTCACTCTCCTACCCCGACTTCTCCTGGCTTGCTTCTCCTACTCCTCCCTTTTTCGTTAATTCTTCTTCTTCCCTTCCTCTCCTTTCCTTATCCTTCTCTTCTCCCTTTTTTTCGTAGTTTCCCCTACCTACTCCCTCTTTCTACACACACACACACCTTTGCTACACATAAACACACACACA
>NC_087206.1:64598802-64608802 GCF_015104395.2 Macrobrachium nipponense | reverse complement strand
ACTTTAACATTCGGTAGCCTCTGCAGTAGCTTTACACTCAATAATGATTAGATGTAATTCCAGCCACTTTCACCATTAGAGCGCTTTAGTGGCGTGGTCGGTATGGTGTTGGCGTGCCACCACGTTGGCCGCGAGTTCCATTCTCTGCCATCCCATTGAGGTGTGAGAAATGTGTATTTCTGGTGATAGAAGGTCAACACTCTCGACGTGGTTCGGAAGTCACTTAAAGCCGTTGCTCCCGTTGCTGAATATCCATTGGTTCCATGCAACGTAAAAACACAATACAAACAAACAAAGAAACAAACAAACTTCTCACCATTACATCCATCGAATTGCCCTTGCACTAACACGTGTTTTTTTCTAATTTTTCTGTTGCCCAATTAAATTATTTGCATTTCTCTTTGGGTAACACGTATTTCCAACCATCAAAACGTCTCTTAAAGACATTTTCTCCAGATACCTTCTATTCTTATTGGTTCCAGGAACTTAATTTCCATTACCTACATTCCATTTTTTCCAGACTAAGCAAGGCATAAATGTATGTTTACATAGGTATGTTTTGTGATATGCGTAGATAGAATAAACTTTTGATTACTAGATTGCCGTAGTGACTTTATTCAGTGTACAAACAGTAGCAATATTTATTCATGTGATGTGAAACTCGAAAGAAGACCCCATTCTTATTCAATGAAACTTTTAGTTCGATGTTCATTTGTTTCGTCTCTTTCCGGGTAAGGTGAGGATTTTTCTTCCTGTTTAATCTTTATTTACATTTCATATCTATCGCAAACGATGCGCATTGGTTTATATTTTACATTTGATCTTTTTTTTTTTTCCATTCATGTCAGTTTGAATTTGTGTAGCCAATCTTTCTTTTTTATTGAGTAATTTACTTATAACTATAAGATTTTCGTTGGCTTGCCTTTTATTCATCGTTTTAGTTTTACTTATGGCTTTTCTGTAAAGGTATTTCTTTACCATCATTTGGTGTTTTTGTTGTAGACCAGTTTTTTTATTTTTAAATTTATTGTTTTAAATTTATTTATTTATTTATTTTAGGTTACTATACATTTTAGGATAACCAACCAGTTACTCTGCTCTGGCCCAGCCCCGTATCCACCTCCCAACCTCCGCCTCCTCCGCCCCCTCCGCCCCTAGCCCCCCAGCCACCCCCAATAAAAAAATCACTAAATCAAAATCTCAATACAAAAATCAAAAAGGCCAATTTGAAGAACTACGCGCCCCGAATTTCCTTTGTCTACATCGGTGGGGAAGCGGAGGGTGAGAATGCTTTTAGCACTTGTCAAAAAAGTGTTGTGGGAACGAAAATACAGGAGGTAGAATAACTCCGGCTAATTGGATGGGAGATTCGAATAAATCACCGATTTACGACTCATTCGGAATATTTATTGCTTTCGGATATCGTGGTAAGTGGCGAGTCCTCTGGAGGCTCTCTCTCTCTCTCTCTCTCTCTTCTCTCTCCGCTCTCCTCTCTCTCTCGCTCTCTCTCTCTCTCTCTCTCCTCTCTCTATCTCTCTCTCTCTCTCTCTCCTGTTAGTCGACTGATGTAAGACGTGCATGACGGGAAAGAGTGAGTTACAAATGAAAGAAAGATAATGCACGTTAGTTACTAATATCATTCTCTCTCTCTCTCTCTCTCTCTACACGTTAGTTACTAATAATTTCTCTCTCTCTCTCTCTCTCGTCAGTGATTTTTTCTCTTTGTTATATAGTTTCCCATTTATTCTTATTCTATGCTTGTTCATGTACTTACGTTATTGCTTCCACCGTTTATATACAAATTATATATATATATATATAATATATATATAGTATATATATATATACTATATATATATATATATATATATATATATATATATAGTATACATATACATACATACATACATACATCATACATACATACCTACATACATACATACATACATAACATACATATACATACATACCATATATATATATATATGTATATATATATATTTATATATAGACCAGCCTAGAGAGTTACAAGGATCAGGATGTCTCAAAGACTCATTAGTCCATCCTAAGAGGAGACATCGTGTGCTCACTTATATGTAGGAGCAGGCTTTACTGTTCATTTACAGTGTCCACCTAATGACTATGTTTAGCTTTCTTTTAAACTCTTCCACACTGTTGCTGTTTACAGATTCTGGTGGCAGAGAGAGAGAGAGAGAGAGAGAGAGAGAGAGAGAGAGAGAGAGAGAGAAATATCACATTGCAATTTTATTAGGCTATCTTAAAAGATTTAATATTGAAATTTTCGTTGGCTGTTGGGGGCTAATTTCGCTATAACATTAAGCGAAGTGCAACAGCAACATTGGGGATTCCCCTTAATGCTTTTTTATATTCTAATTAGTTCTGTTTTGGCAGTGATAGTATTAGGAAATGGCCGTTTATAGCTCTGTAATGTGATTTCAGAGTAGGAAATGCATAAAATTTAAATGCGGTAATCTCTCTCTCTCTCTCTCTCTCTCTCTCTCTCTCTCTCTCTCTCTCTCTCTCTCTCGTCCTGTGAGTAGTAGTAGTAGTAGAAGTAGTATTATGCTTTATTTCATATGAGTAATACATAATATTACACGGAAAAAATACAAAAGTTTCCATTTTGAATAACTTATAACAATTTAAATCCAAATCCAGTGCTTTAAGATTTGTGTTAAATATATATATATATATATATATATATATATATATATATATATATATATATATATATATATATATATGTAAGTGTTTACATAATAAAAATATGGAATGTTAGTCCATATATATAAAAGTCTAAAACTAAAGAGATCAACCAGATTGCTTGCAGGAATGTGATCAGACTAGAGACGCTAAAGATGACGTATACAATAAGTATGTAGGCTAAGATAACATGCCGTCACCTGTAGTCATTCAATTGTTTATAAACATTAGTCCAAGCTCCCTGCTTGAGACAACTACCCCGACCTATAATTCAAACGGCCTACGTGATCTGTAGCGTGTCTCATTTTGATTGTGTGTTCGTATGAAACTATGTCATTTGTATGTATGTTCATATGTTCGAACTACTGTCTGTTCCTTCATAACTTGTAACAGAGATGGTAGACGGGCAGAACAGAGTTAGCTATCGTCATTAGAAGACCTGTACCTCTTTACCTAAGCTTTATCATGTAGAGGAATAGGATTAGCCATCATCATTGGCAGAAGCGATCAAGCTATCGTTATTAGAAGACTTGTACAATCATATCTGATCTTCAGCATGTAAAACTTCAGAAGAATACATATAGTTTTATATTTCGTGTTTTCTACAAGAACCTCCTCACCATGAGTTTAACACATCGTCGTAATAACCAACAAGATAATACCGACTTCGTAAATGATCTACAAACCCCCAGACACTCCATTGAAGATGGAAGTGCAATACCAACCGACTTAGCGTAAGATTATCGCTAGTCTAACATTACCTCATAGGGCGCCTTATCATACAAGGCACAAGCCCTAATATTGGTGGCAGCGGTGTCTAGTAATTTACTACCAGTAATATCGAATTTTCTTTGGGATTTGTATTGATATCTGTTTATTTGTTATAATTATGGATATTTTTACAGTCATCATAGACCTGGATAGGTTCACTCATTGTTAATGCCATGGATAAAAAAGTTTGTACAGCGGACTCTTTTGAATTCCAAAATATCAGCGAATTCATGTGGGTTAAGTCTGGTCTAAATGGCTCTCTTCCCTCCCCTGTATTTGGATGTCGTCTGAATTTACTTTGCCCTTGTGACAAGTATATTTTCACTTGCAGGCTGATTAATGGAACCTGGTTACAGTATCCTGCAGTACGAGAGTTTCACATCGCAACTTCAAAAAATCGTTCGTCGCAGCGGACGACTACAGTCAAGTAACGACCGCCTACAATGTGAAAGGAATAAGCACCATCATGGACTTCTTCGACCGACACCGTATCTCGTCGTTAATCTCGACCGACACCCGTATCTCGTCGTTAATCTCGTTTTAATGCGGAACGCTCCGGCGGCTGTCGGAATCGACTACGAAAGGGACATACTTCCGACAATTACGACCCGAAGGATATTCAACTCTACTTTGCTGGCGAAGGACTCGTGCTGGGGATGTTTTTTTATTCATCGCGAACGTAATCGTGTAGCTTAGGATGCAGAGAATAAGTATGAGCGCAAAATAGAACGTTGGACCCGCCCAGGCAAATTTTCCCCTTGTTTTAACCCTGTGAAATAGGCCGTTTCATTGGGCTATAGGTGGTTGTCTGGAACTGTGTAATGGACGAAAAGTTGTTCGAACGCTAGTTAAAAGTGAAGTAGTATAACCTCGGTCATGTATCCTATATATATAAAGTATCATGTATCCTATATATAAATGATCATAAATAACAGAATCGAAATATATTTTTGCGTGTACGCACTAGGAATCTATATATAAATGATCATAAATAACGGAATCGAAATATATCTTTGCGTGTACGCAATAGGAATCTATTTAAAGTGCACATATATTAATCATAATTATATGAATCCATATACATATGTATAAACAAATCAGGTAGCCTATAATCAATCTGTTACCTTTTTTCTTACCAATATCTGCAGTTATTTATGAGTTAGTATATGAATTAATGAATCAGATATATAACAGTTAGCATAAACATTAATATTTTTATCAATTCATACATGAAATTTTTTATCAGTTAAAATATGATTTTTATCATGTTAATCTTCATTCTATGCAATTGTCAGAGTACATTAGTATTTTCTGTAGCATATGTATCTTAATGAGATGAAGTGAAAAAACTGTATCATTATATATCACGTGATCACTATTATTTACCAATATCATTGTTTTATATTTTACTACTTGAATCAATTCATGTATACCATGAATTTTTATTTACTTATATATATATATATTCACATAGTGTCTGTATCACACTCCTATAAGTCAAATGCAAGTCAAGTTTGAGTAATATTCAGTAGTTGGTTTTGGTAGCTGACCGAGCTGATGTAAGTGTTTACATAATAAAATATGGAATGTTAGTCCATATATAAAAGTCTAAAACTAAAGAGGTCAACCAGATTGCTTGCAGGAATGTGATCAGACTAGAGACGCTAAAGATGACGTATACAATAAGTATGTAGGCTAAGATAACATGCCGTCACCTGTAGTCATTCAATTGTTTATAAACATTAGTCCAAGCTCCCTGCTTGAGACAACTACCCCGACCTATAATTCAAACGGCCTACGTGATCTGTAGCGTGTCTCATTTTGATTGTGTGTTCGTATGAAACTATGTCATTTGTATGTATGTTCTATGTTCGAACTACTGTCTGTTCCTTCATAACTTGTAACAGAGATGGTAGACGGGCAGAACAGAGTTAGCTATCGTCATTAGAAGACCTGTACCTCTTTACCTAAGCTTTATCATGTAGAGGAATAGGATTAGCCATCATCATTGGCAGAAGCGATCAAGCTATCGTTATTAGAAGACTTGTACAATCATATCTGATCTTCAGCATGTAAAACTTCAGAAGAATACATATAGTTTTATATTTCGTGTTTTCTACAAGAAAACCTCCTCACCATGAGTTTAACACATCGCCGTAATAACCAACAAGATAATACCGACTTCGTAAATGATCTACAAACCCCCAGACACTCCATTGAAGATGGAAGTGCAATACCAACCGACTTAGCGTAAGATTATCGCTAGTCTAACATTACCTCATAGGGCGCCTTATCATACAAGGCACAAGCCCAATATATATAATATATATATATATATATATATATATATATATATATATATATATATATATATATGATATATATATCATATATATATATATATATATATATATATATATATATATATATATAGTATATATATATATCTGGATAGGTATTTGAGGTTATTTTTAAAAATAAAATACTCTGGAAATTATATTGGATATATTGCAGATATGAATGTGTGATATATATACATATACTATATACACACACACACACACACACACACACACACACACACACATATATATATATATATATATATATATATATATATATATATATATATATAGCAGTCTCATTTGACTTACAGTTGCTAGGGGTATATTTTTTTGTTCCTACATCACTTCATAACATCTGAATTCTATCAGCTCTTGAATCCTCATCTATCCTCTCTTACGACATTAATCGTCTCGAAACCAGTTTGCTTAGCTTTAAGATAAACTCATCAGATCTTAGTTCGGCCAATTCTCTGCCTCCACCAAAACTAAATTGCTGTTAGTTCCTCTCATCTAACCACCCCATACGTCTTTGCTTTATAATAGTTGTTTACGTTGGAGTTCGTCTTGAGCTGCGTTGTTATTTTGCGTTGTTTTTAGTTGTCTGGAAAAGAAAACTATTGAGATGGCTTCGCCTGTGCGTCTTCACATCTTCCTTTCCGCACTTTTTTTCTGTCCTCACATCTTTCTGTCCGCACTCTTTTCTGTCTGCATTTTTCCTGTCCACAATTTTTTTCCGTGCACTTTTTTGTATCCGCTCTTTTTTCTGTCTACATATTTTCTGTCCACACTTTTCTGTCTGCACTTTTTCAGTGTAAATTTTTTCTGTTTGCATTTTTCTATCCACACTTCTTCTGTCTGCATTTTTGCTGTCTGCACTTTTTTCTGTCTAATTTTTTTCTGTCAGCACTTTTTTTTGTCTAAATTTTTTTTCTGTCTGCACTTTTTTCTGTCTACATTTTTTTGTCTTCATTTTTCTCTCTGCACTTTTTTTCTGTCTGCATATTTTTCTGTCTACATTTTTTTGTCTTCATTTTTCTCTCTGCACTTTTTTTCTGTCTGCATATTTTCTGTCTGTACATTTTTTGTCTTCACTTTTTTTCTGTCTAAATTTTTTTCTGTCCGCACTTTTTTTCTTTTTGCACTTTTTTCTGTCTTAATTTTTTCCGTCTGTACTTTTTATGTCCGCACTTTTTTTTCTGTCTACATTATTTTCTTTCCGCTTTTTCTCTCTCCGCCCTCAGATCTTAAAAAGTACAGAGGCTAGAAGGCTGCAAATTGGCATGTTGATCATCCACTCTCTAATCATCAAACATACCAAATTGCAGTCCTCTGTCCTCAGTAATTTTTAAAAATTTCATTTAAGGTTAAACATAGCCATAATCGTGCTTCTGGCAACGATATAGCATAGGCCACCTACGGGCCGTGGTTAAAGCTCCTTGGGCCGCGACTCGTACCTTGTTTAGGCCACCGAGAGTCAGATCTATTTTCTGCTGTACATAAAACGAGATTGCGCCGAAGAAACTTCGTCAATTTTTTGCTTATTTATTTATTTATTTATTTTTTATTGGAAACTTATGCGTAACAGAGTGTTGCGGTGATCAGGGTTATTATAGCATTTGCCTAATGAGGTCACAATTTATTTCTTGGGAGCGTAATATATCCCACGGGCGACGTTAGGGAGCTAACTGCGGGAACTTTATTGATATATCATAAGAATCAGGCGTTAATTCTGATGGCGACTAACGCGGATATACCTTTGAGAAACGACGCAAAAATCGTCAGATTTTTGGATAAAAAAAAAAGACGAGAAATAGATACGAGATATGATAGTCGGGCGACCTACTTTTTATTTTCACTTTATGTGATAATAGGTTTCATGGCCCACTTTTTCTATATAGGCTAGTAGTAATACTTCCTCCATCGCTTGAGGGGCCCTTTCTCCCTCCCTCCCCTCCCTTTTCCCTTCCCCCCTTACCCTCCTTACCCACCCACCCACTCCATCCCCTTCCCTTCCCCTCCCTCTGTACTTCTGTCTTATCTCTTTAACCTTGACAACCTCAGAGAAAATTCCAATACCGTTTGTAACGCCCGACCAATTTCTATGGTACAACACTCCTCCTCCTCCTCCTCCTCCTCCTCCTCCTCCTCCTCCTCCTAGATGCCATCCGCCGACAAATGAGTATATAGATGCCAAATGAAAAAAGGAATTGGATTCGGTTTTTGAGAGAAAATGGAATCGAATTGCATTATCATCATAAATTCTCTTTCGTGTTCTCCGTTCCTTCCTCCCGGTGTTGGAGGTTCCTTTTGAGGAGCGTTAGAAAGTGGTTTTGCTTACTCGGGGAGTAAGCCTACAAACTACTTTGTTGTTGTTGTTTTTGTGGGGGGGAGGGGGGGGGGGTAGGAAAAGTCTATGGAAAAAGCCTCGGAGGGTCTGAGAGAGGCGTTTCGCTTTTAAGTTAAAATTGCAGGAATTTTAGGATAGGATATTTATGATTCATTTATTAGAGTGAAAATGTGGAAAATAAGTAATATGCATGACAACCAGTACAAAACAATTATTTCTAATAAAATATAGCGTATTTCTTTAAATTTTCGTCGGTGAAACAACGCTTTATTTGACCGTAGGCATTAGCCCGTGGTGCGAGTGAGCTGGAGGTTGGATCACGCCCCTTTCAATCTCTCTCTCTCTCTCTCTCTCTCTCTCATAATCCTAAACACACTCATTTATGCAAGTTAGCATACACAATTATTATTCAGCTAGGAACTCTTACCTTAAGAGAAATTGGTTTTACAGAAAACCACCAAACCAGTCACTCTCCCCATAACTGTGTAATGAAATTTGAGGTCACTCGCAACGGCATCTTCATGAACTTACTGAATCTCTGGACAAATACTTTCCTTAAATTTTCTTGCACCTATTGTTTTCCATGCCAGCGAATTTGGAAGGGATGCTTTCCAAACCTGCGAATATTTGTGTACGTGTGATTTTGTATGAAGATTCCTTCAGAAAGATTAAACCTGTGTGGTCAGGTGACCGTCTCTCTTGTTTGTGTAATAAAAGCTATCTTTTGTAAAGAAAGGAGTAAGCTTGATTGCGCTAAAGAAACTTCACTTGGGCGCATTTTTAACGTGTTAATTTGTGTAACTTGTTTGGCATCCGGTATCATCTCATGTCAACGTTTCTGTGTGAGGTAATTTCGGTAAGTCGGGTATGGTGATGCCACCGAAACACCACAACCTGGAATATTTGGACATAAAGGACCTTCACGTCCCTAGCAGTTTTACGTATCCAGTGAATTTACTTGGTATGGTATAGTTATTAAAAAAGATATCCCAGGTTCATATATTCAATTGTTTTTACTCTCATGGTGTCAAGAAAGGCGTTTACAAAGGTTCGCATGTGAGAAATGGGTTTAGCAGTGTTACCAAGAAGTTATTGCCAAATTGGGTTTAGCAGTGTTACCAAGAAGGCGTTGCCAGCGCGTGTTTAGGAGTGTCATCAAAAAGGCATTGCCAACGCGTGTTTAGTCGTGTTACCATGAAGGTATTGCCAACGTGGGTTTAGCAGTGTTACCAAGAAGTCATTGCCAACGTGGGTTTAGCAGTGTTACCAAGAAGTCATAGCCAACGTGGGTTTAGCAGTGTTACCAAGAAGGTATTGCCAATGCGGGTTTAGCAGTGTTACCAAGAAGGCATTGCCAACGTGCGTTTATCAGTGTCACCAACGCTGTTTATCTTTCTGAAGGGTCCTTTAATGGAAACATAATATTACATCACTACGTCTAAGGAAACTCAATGCGACGTAGAACAATTGCTTTTTGCCGACTGCGTTTTGCTCAAGGCTTCCCTTACTCTTGGGGAAGGAAGGAAGGATCGTTTGTCTCTGTATGTGATCCTAATTCGGTCGTGTTTCGCATTAGCAGCAGTCGCCAGCCCTCTCTTCCTCCTGCTGCTCTTGCTGCAATACAGTATTATAGTTCCAGCAACATCTCCGGCATTATTGAAGTAACAAGGAAATAATGTCCCCGAAGGGAAAATTATATCCGCGCCTCCCGTTAACTTGGCCTGAGGGAAATATTTTGGAATGGAGAATTTTTTTTCTTTTTGGAGGGGAAGGGGTGAGGGGGGCCGGTTCCATGGGGGTTGGCTGCACATCT
>NC_087206.1:64556302-64588802 GCF_015104395.2 Macrobrachium nipponense | reverse complement strand
TAATGGTAAAGTCACGCTGTCACTTATGTAGTACATAGTTCCGTGTAGTACTTTATTAATGAGTTCCATGTATTACTTCCTTAATGGTAAGGTCATGTTGTCAGTATGTTTTCATCTTGTGATTAAGTTAACTTCCCCTCATCGTCCTTTATGATGTGGCGAATATCATCATATCGGTTACCTCACCAATTTACAAACTTATATTTTTGGCTGTACGCACCTTTCTTATCGTTTTCGTTCCACGATGCTGTCTGAAGATGTTTTGGGTTCTCTTTCTGAATTGTTTCCGGATGTTGTGATACCTTTTCAGTGAGAGACGATCTGGACTTATTGATTCAACGCTGGAATATGCATTCTCAGGAGAGAGAGAGAGAGAGAGAGAGAGAGAGAGAGAGAGAGAGAGAATATACGTAGATTAATTCAGGTTTTAAGAAGACACAACAAAGCATTATTGAAAGAAGGGAACGATAAGACACGGAGGATGCAGGGGATTATGCGTCCAAGCGAGGGAAACGCGACAGAAACGAAGAAGAAGATCAAGAAGAAGAAGAAGAAGGAAAAAAATAACTCACGAAGTAGAGGTAATGAAAAACACGGAAGGAGCTTCGCAGGCAACATCCCTCCCTTCTTTCTGCTTTCGGCAGCAACCTGGAATGAGGAGAGCAGGGTCTTGAGTAGAGAGAGAGAGAGAGAGAGAGAGAGAGAGAGAGAGAGAGGGTGGTAGGGTTGTAGGCAGGCAGGCTGGCTGGCTGGCTGGCGTCATTAGTCTACAGAGAAAAGATGACGATGGCTGGCTTGTAAAGGATGGGGTTGGGGTGGTTCGGGTTGGGGGTTTGCTAGGGTGGAGCAGGATTTTGGTAGGTGGGAGGTGGTGGCAGTAGTAGTAGTAGACCCACTTTTTCCCTTCGCTCTCTTCTCTTCCTCTACTTTTACCTCGCTCCTGGGAAGTTGGAAATGTGGGACATTGTAGGTATAAAAGGGTAAAGGGGCTGAAATGGGGAGGTTGGGGGGAAATGTGTTTATATATGAACGCTGGTGAATGCGTTAAAAACGTCGCGCAAGAGGTCGAGGAGGAGGAGGGTTGTAATTGTGCCTGAGCCATTGTTTTCCCCCTACCTGACATTCCCCCTTTTCCACCCACTCCATGACCCTCCTCCTCCCCTCCCCCTCCCACCTTCCTTGACTTTTGTCCCACTCATATACTACCCCTATGCTTACCCCCCACGTAATATTTGACCTGTTTTTGGGTGACCTAGGTGAGTGTGATGGTGGCTGCTCTCTCTCTCTCTCTCTCTCTCTCTCTCTCTCTCTCGTGTTTCTGTGGTCTCCTTGTTGGGAAAAGCTGTCTGTGCTCTTGACAGCTGAAAAGAAGCATGTGTTTTAAATTATTATCGATGAAACGCCACGCACAGACTTCCGACCATGAACCCTAGGAATAACTTCTTTTCGTCCACCCGGACAAGGAGAACTGCAACAAACTGAGAACTCTTCAATAAACTGATGTAAGAAGATCGTTTATTGTAATTTGTGGAACCTTTGCAAAATCAAGTCGGGTCATCTGGTCTGACTGGAAATCTTTAAATTTTTTGTAATTTTTGGAGCCTTTGCAAAATCAACTCTTTTCATCTGGGCTGACTGGACGCCTTCTAAATTTCTACAAGAGATAGAATAAGACATTTTGGTTAAATTCAGCAGTTTGACAAGACCATCTAGTCACATTTCCTTACCGTTCAGCGAAGGATTTATTAAAAATATGTGAAATATGGAACGCCTCTATAATGAAACAGTGCCAAATCTTGTGCCCTACTGAGTTTCCCTGTAAAGCAAAGTCGATTTATAATGGGAAAGATTTTATAACAATAAAGATATTCTTAGTTAATTGTCAAAAAGAGAATGTTTTATTTATTCTCTCGCATTTGCTTGGTTTTGTTTCGATACTTTTTTTTATGGAAAAGATTTTATTACAACAAAAGATACTTAGTTAATTGTCCAAAAGAGAATATTTTATCTATTCTCTCGCATTTGCTTGGTCGTGCTTCGATACTTTTTTTTTCATTCGAATGTATTTAACGTCAGTTTTTTTTCCCTCTGGGATTACAACACCTCAGACATTTGTACGACGTATTCGTGTGAGAAGTCTAGTCTTCGGAATAAATTTATCAAGAATGAGCTTCAACGTGAAAAAAAAAAATAAATCGAACCAGTCTGCCTTAAATTATCCAAGAAGATTTATTTTTGTCGGTCCTATACCCGGATAAAGGAAGGGGGCCTACCATAGCAGCAACCAAGCACTATACAAAGCCGAAGAGAGTCAAGAGACAGTAAGATCTTCATGCATGTCAGAGCGATGGCTCTCGATCTAGCTGGATCTCGAGGCCTTTATTGAAATGTGATACTTACTGATTTTAAAGCCGTGCTGCTGCTGGGAAGAAGACGACCTCCCAGGCTACTTCTGTCCTTTGCTTGGGTCAGACAGGTCAGGGTCACCTTGGATTCATTACAGTCCTCCCCTTTTTTGTTGCATTTTGCAGGACGCTTGTATTTTTCCGTGGATTTTTTTTTCCACAAAAATTAGTCCCCCACCCTCTCTCTCTCTCTCATTTTTTTCATGGATGTTATTCGTAAAAATTAGTCTCTCTCTCTCTCTCTCTCTCTCTCTCTCTCTCTCTCTCTCTCTCTCCATTTTTTCAAGTATGTTATTCGTAAAAATTAGTCTCTCTCTTTTTCTCCCTCTCTACATTTTTCCATGGATGTTTTTCGTAAAAATTAATCTCTCTCTTTTTCCTCCTTTTTTCAAAAATTAGTCTCTCTCTTTTTCTCCCTCTCTACATTTTTCCATGGATGTTTTTCGTAAAAATTAATCTCTCTCTCTCTCTCTCTCTCTCTCTTCTCTATTCCTCTCCTTCGCCTCATCTTCTCTCTCTCTCTCTCTCTCTCTACATTTTTCCATGGATGTTTTTCGTAAAAATTAGTATCTCTCTCTCTCTCTCATATGTATTCCATGAAAACGTCAGGGCCTCGACGAGGTAATCCTCTCTCCACCCGGGAGAAGCTTTAATTAGATATAGGACTCTCTCTCTCTCTCTCTCTCTCTCTCTTCTCTCTCTCTCTCTCTCTCTCTCTTTAAACCTCCAACGCTGCCTTCTCGTTACGCTGCCTCCCCTCAAGTGAATTTATGTTAAACAAAATTGTTCTGCAACCGCTGGTACTTTCTCTCTCTCTCTCTCTCTCTCTCTCTCTCTCTCTCTCTCTCTCTAATCTTTTAAAGCCATTATCATTTCTGCTCCGTTTTGCCAGCTGCGACCAAGTGGAGAGAGAGTTTTAGAATTAAAATTGTTCTGTTGGCGTTTTCTCCCTTTTTACAAAATTTGATGCTCTCTCTCTCTCTCTCTCTCTCTCTCTCTCTCTCTCTCTCTCTCTCTCTTTTGTTAGATTTGAAGGTTTCTCGTTTTGCCTAAATCTGTTAGCGTTTTCTCCTTTGTACAAATTTTGATACTGCTCTCTCTCTCTCTCTCTCTCTCTCTCTCTCTCTCTCTCTCTCTCTCTCCTTTTAAAGCCCCTTTTTTTCTCTCTTGGTTTAGATACGAAGGTTTCTCTCGTTTTGCATTGAAATTCAACTGTTAACGTTTTCTTCCTTTTTCCAAAAATTTGATGCTCTCTCTCTCTCTCTCTCTCTCTCTCTCTCTCTCTCTCCATCATGCACGGGTTAACTTTTTTCCCAAAGCTCTTATTATTTCTCCCTCTCTCCGTCTCGTTTTACTAGCCGCGCGCAAGCACGACGGGGAGTATTTGTGTCATTTCATGGCTGCGCCACTGTTTGCTTTCCATCCCCCCTTTCTGCCATCCCGTCGTTGGGCTCTCTCTCTCCTCTCTCTCTCTCTCTCTCTCTCTCTCGTGTTTCTGTGGTCTCCTTGTTGGGAAAAGCTGTCTGTGCTCTTGACAGCTGAAAAGAAGCATGTGTTTTAAATTATTATCGATGAAACGCCACGCACAGACTTCCGACCATGAACCCTAGGAATAACTTCTTTTCGTCCACCCGGACAAGGAGAACTGCAACAAACTGAGAACTCTTCAATAAACTGATGTAAGAAGATCGTTTATTGTAATTTGTGGAACCTTTGCAAAATCAAGTCGGGTCATCTGGTCTGACTGGAAATCTTTAAATTTTTTGTAATTTTTGGAGCCTTTGCAAAATCAACTCTTTTCATCTGGGCTGACTGGACGCCTTCTAAATTTCTACAAGAGATAGAATAAGACATTTTGGTTAAATTCAGCAGTTTGACAAGACCATCTAGTCACATTTCCTTACCGTTCAGCGAAGGATTTATTAAAAATATGTGAAATATGGAACGCCTCTATAATGAAACAGTGCCAAATCTTGTGCCCTACTGAGTTTCCCTGTAAAGCAAAGTCGATTTATAATGGGAAAGATTTTATAACAATAAAGATATTCTTAGTTAATTGTCAAAAAGAGAATGTTTTATTTATTCTCTCGCATTTGCTTGGTTTTGTTTCGATACTTTTTTTTATGGAAAAGATTTTATTACAACAAAAGATACTTAGTTAATTGTCCAAAAGAGAATATTTTATTTATTCTCTCGCATTTGCTTGGTCGTGCTTCGATACTTTTTTTTTCATTCGAATGTATTTAACGTCAGTTTTTTTTCCCTCTGGGATTACAACACCTCAGACATTTGTACGACGTATTCGTGTGAGAAGTCTAGTCTTCGGAATAAATTTATCAAGAATGAGCTTCAACGTGAAAAAAAAAAATAAATCGAACCAGTCTGCCTTAAATTATCCAAGAAGATTTATTTTTGTCGGTCCTATACCCGGATAAAGGAAGGGGGCCTACCATAGCAGCAACCAAGCACTATACAAAGCCGAAGAGAGTCAAGAGACAGTAAGATCTTCATGCATGTCAGAGCGATGGCTCTCGATCTAGCTGGATCTCGAGGCCTTTATTGAAATGTGATACTTACTGATTTTAAAGCCGTGCTGCTGCTGGGAAGAAGACGACCTCCCAGGCTACTTCTGTCCTTTGCTTGGGTCAGACAGGTCAGGGTCACCTTGGATTCATTACAGTCCTCCCCTTTTTTGTTGCATTTTGCAGGACGCTTGTATTTTTCCGTGGATTTTTTTTTCCACAAAAATTAGTCCCCCACCCTCTCTCTCTCTCTCATTTTTTTCATGGATGTTATTCGTAAAAATTAGCCTCTCTTCTCTCTCTCTCTCTCTACTCTCTCTCTCCTCTCTCTCTCTCTCTCCTCTCTCTTCATTTTTTTCAAGTAATGTTATTCGTATTAGTTAAAAAATCTCTCTCTTTTTCTCTCTCTCTCTCTCTCTCCTCCTCTCTCTCTCTCTCTATCATTTTTCTCTCTCTCTCTCTCTCTCTCTCTCTCTCTCTCTCTCTCTCTCTCTCTCTCTCTCTCTCTACATTTTTCCATGGATGTTTTTCGTAAAAATTAGTATCTCTCTCTCTCTCTCTCAATATGTATTCCATGAAAACGTCAGGGCCTCGACGAGGTAATCCTCTCTCCACCCGGGAGAAGCTTTAATTAGATATAGGACTCTCTCTCTCTCTCTCTCTCTCTCTCTCTCTCTCTCTCTGTCTCTCTCTCTTTAAACCTCCAACGCTGCCTTCTCGTTACGCTGCCTCCCCTCAAGTGAATATATGTTAAACAAAATTGTTCTGCAACCGCTGGTACTTTCTCTCTCTCTCTCTCTCTCTCTCTCTCTCTCTCTCTCTCTCTCTCTCTCTAATCTTTTAAAGCCATTATCATTTCTGCTCCGTTTTGCCAGCTGCGACCAAGTGGAGAGAGAGTTTTAGAATTAAAATTGTTCTGTTGGCGTTTTCTCCCTTTTTACAAAATTTGATGCTCTCTCTCTCTCTCTCTCTCTCTCTCTCTCTCTCTCTCTCTCTCTCCCTTTTGTTAGATTTGAAGGTTTCTCGTTTTGCCTAAAACTGTTAGCGTTTTCTCCTTTGTACAAATTTTGATACTGCTCTCTCTCTCTCTCTCTCTCTCTCTCTCTCTCTCTCTCTCTCTCTCTCTCTCTCTCTCTCTCCTTTTAAAGCCCCTTTTTTTCTCTCTTGGTTTAGATACGAAGGTTTCTCTCGTTTTGCATTGAAATTCAACTGTTAACGTTTTCTTTCCTTTTTTCCAAAAATTTGATGCTTGATGCTCTCCTCTCTTCTCTCTCTCTCTCTCTCTCGTCTCTCTCTCTCTCTCTTTCTCTCGTTGTGCATTGAAATTTCAACTGTTAACGTTTTCTTCCTTTTTTCCCAAAAAATTGACGGGCTCAACTTTTCTCTCCTTTCCTCTCGTTTCTCTCGTCTCTCTCTCTCTCTCCATCATGCACGGGTCAACTTTTTTCCCAAAGCTCTTATTATTTCTCCCTCTCTCCGTCTCGTTTTACTAGCCGCGCGCAAGCACGACGGGGAGTATTTGTGTCATTTCATGGCTGCGCCACTGTTTGCTTTCCATCCCCCCTTTCTGCCATCCCGTCGTTGGGGCTCTCTCTCTCTCTCTCTCTCTCTCTCTCTCTCTCTGTCGTCGACTACTCTTTCCCCCGAAGTCGATCAATAGCTTGAAGGCAATTCAAGATTGCAATTATTCCCGGCTCTCTCTCTCTCTCTCTCTCTCTCTCTCTCTCTCTCTCTCTCTCTTCGCAGTCAAACACACATATACGTATAATATTTACATTATATATTTATATATATACATAGCAGTATATAAATTTATGGATATATATATTATAGGTTAATTCAAAAGTAGACTGATTGTTTTGATGGTCGTAGTAAACTTCATTTCACATCGATGATACAATTTATTCCCTGGAAAATATAAATTCCGAATTCTCCGTCTCGCTAAATAACTTAAGTATCACAAATAAATTAATACATGGTCTGCGTTTCTAGATTTATTTATTCGTGTATATAAAATTTAGCTATAAAATCTTATATATTTCAAGGTAAACATGAATGTTTTAAAAACTACTAACACTGTAATATTGCCTACTCTGCTGGAGCAAGTGTAATGAAGTTTTGTTATTTTATTTTCTAGGTTGCGTTCAATTGATGTAAACACTTGAAATATGGCTCTTTTATTTCCAGTTATTATAATAATAGTTATTTTCGTTACTTTAAAGTCTGAATTTAAGGCAGCCAGCGTTACATTTTAATACTTTCTGTTATGAATTATGTATGATCTCTTGGGTCTCATTTTTACAATTTTCACTTTATTTCATTGATCGTTGTGTATTAAACAAATTATGATTCATTTCTTTTTATTGTAGGTTATCCAGACACTACCACGATTTTCCCACAGTTTTCATTATCACTATGGAACAGTATGAGTAGAATTTGGTGCAGAACTTAGTGGCGTATATAGTATATATATATATATATATATATATATATATATAGATATATATATATATATATATATATATATATAATGTAAATATATAAATGATCCACAGTAATATTCTTGTTTATCAAAATGAAATGTATTTTGTAAATAATTCTAGAAATATATTTCGTCTTGATTAACAGGAATGTTACTGTGGATCCTTCTACTTATATATATATATATATATATATATATAATTATATATATATATATATATATATATATATATAGATATATATATATATATATATATATATATCTGAAACGATTTGTTGTCTAATTCCTATATAGTGACCCCCAAGGAACTTATACTTGGGGATCATTATCTTTATGGTATTTACACTCTTTTGTTTCATGTTTTTACGGTCATCCACAACGGCCTTGTACAGCCAGAAGGTGGATACATACTGGCTTTAAAAAGCTGTAGGGCTCACTATATATGAAAGATCCGAGAAAAATGGTAAGAAGTTAACCAAATCGTCACTCTCGATTCCATCTGCCCTTAGAAACGTTACCAGTCTGATCCTCATAGAGACCTGCAGATGCTCTTCAAGGCATCTCCGTTGAATAGCTTCGTTTTACACCTTTCCATTTATTAACCTTTGGTTCTCTTGATAGCAATGTAACGCTTCGTCTTGGCTGCTCTTAAAGCGTAATAATATTATCTTCCAGATATTCGGGTTCTTTCCCTAGAGACAATTGTCGTCCTTGATTGCCTCTGAGAACTTGGTCTAGTGATCTCGGAGCCCAGAATTAGGCTGGCATCTTGTAAGTTACTCAACTTCAGCGCAGTCATATTTTATGCTTACTCGGGTAGTAAGCCTGCAGACTTACTTTGTTGTTGTTCTTCTTGCTTTTGTTGGAGGCTAGTAAAGGTCTATGGAAAAGGCTAAAAAGTTCTGAAAGAAGTGTTTCGTGTTGAGCTAAAGATACAGGAATATCAGGATTGGATATTCATGATTTGTTTAATAGAATGAAAATTAAAAATTAAATAATGTGGATATTAAACAATACAGAACAATTATTTTTAAGAAAATATAGCGTATTTATTTTAACCTTCCCTGGTGAAATAACGCTCTATTTGTCTGTAGACTTTAGCACGGCCAGAGCAAGCTGAAGGTCGGAGCATGCCTTGCTTTTTTTTTATTATTATCCACGACATCCCTAATTTTATTCATATATCTGTTCTCCACAATAACATCGCGTGTTTTAATCTTTCCCTTTAATGATATCGTCATCCTTTAAAAAAAAAACTGGACACGTTTCATAAAAATGTATATTTCCACGAGACAGAGGGGTCTCTCTCTCTCTCTCTCTCTCTCTCTCTCTCTCTCTCTCTCTCTCTCTCTCTCTCTCTCTCGTGGACTAAAGATGATCGCTTGACATTGCCCAGTTCCATTAGCTGAAACAGGCAAAAAAAAGAAAAAAGGAAGACGTCATGCAAAGCGCCACTTTAATTTGTGCAGACTTTGCTCCAAATGAATTTTGGATTTTCCAGGAAATCTCACAGATTTCTCGGTATATTTGAACCCTGACTGATTTCGTTTAAATGTGTCCTATTTCGGGAACCTGTTTATGTTGCCTCTTGTTTGTTTTTTTCTGGGTATTTTAGCGCAATTTGAGGAGTTATTTTTTACTTGATTTTAAAAACGTTTCATCGACTCTTGCTTGTCTTTAATCTGTTCCGTGCTTGAGGTATGTGAAATGGAGTCTGTTTTCTTTGTGCTTGTGGTATGTGTCATGGGGTCTGTTGTTTTAAATGGTTTATCGATAGTGAAATTTAAGCGTGTGTGTATTATTATGATCTGAATATGCTGAAATTAGCTCAGGGCAAGTGCCATTCTCATCAGTAGTGTTCCAGAGTGCACTATGCTAAATTACTTGCATTTTTGTATTAATCAGACAACGCCATCCTTACACTAAGGTTTCATGCTTTCGTGGAAGGATCATCTTACCTATGCAGAATCATACAGCAATTCACTATAAGCTCTCTTCATATAATTCTGCAACTACCATCTTCTTATTTACTCTCTCAAATAGTCGTCTATAATTCTTCTTTTTTCTCCCGTAGAGTAAAAGAAGAAGTATAGACTGATTCTGAGTCTAGATAAGAAGATGGTAGCTGCAGAAGACAACATTGACTTCTGTTGGAATTGTATAAGAAAGAAAATATGTCCAAATAGTATATATATATATATATATATATATATATATATATATATATATATATATATATATATGTATGTATGTGTGTGTGTATGTATGTATGTGTGTATATATACATACACACATACAAAGAGAGAGAGAGACCCAAGATTTACGATTTCATTTACCCCCAACGATTTTTATGACTGAATAAACATAAACGCATTCATTAAAGGTTTAACACACGATTGATTCTCTTACAACCTAACACGGCACACACGTCATGTCCAGCGGCGATAAGGTTTTGCATTTTGAGTGACGGATTTTGTCTGTTGAATGACATTTTGATTACAAAGCGGAATAGAAAGTAGGAGCTCATCGTTAATGGACATCATTTACTCCGAAGCTTTGACTTTATAAGTAGCATGAGAGAGAGAGAGAGATAGAGAGAGAGAGTTACAAGGATTAGGAAGTCTCAAAGACTTGTTAGTCATCCTAAGAGGAAACATCGTGTACTCACTTATCTGTAGGAGCAGGTTTTACTATGTATTCACATAGTCTTCCTAATGATTTTGTCTAGCTTTCCTTTAAACTCTTCCACAATGTTGCTGTTTGCAACTTCTGGTGGCAGTTTATTCCACGTGGCACATATCTTGTATGTAGAGAGAGAAAGTGGGGGGGGGGGGGGGGGGGGAGAGAGAGAGAGAGCACTGGCAAAATAATATTCTCCGCATGGTCGTCTTTCTAAGCTTGAGAGAGAGAGAGAGAGAGACGAGAGAGAGAGAGAGCACTGGCAAAATAATTATTCCTCCCGCATCATGGTCGTTCTTTTCTAAGCTTGAGGAGAGAGAGAGAGAGAGAGAGAGAGAGAGAGAGAGAGAGAGAGAGCACTGGCAAAATAATATTCTCCGCATGGTCGTCTTTATAAGCATACGACCGAGAAAGACACACACACACACACACAGAACACGGGAAAAATGATTCAGAGCAAACTTGCCTTTGATATCACAGCCTTAAATGGAAAGAGCTATTATTTAGATTTTATTTTAATGGTTGTTTGCGCAGCGGTTTCTCAATATCGTGGCAATGTGCTTGGTTCCTAAATTGCAATACAGTTCGCCTGTTTTGGTATTGTATTCTTAAAAAAAAAAAAAAATAATTGCTAGACTATATCATCCATTTTGAATTATAATGATGTACCGTTTCCTGTGGGTAGACGTCTTCAATCCTTGTTTCCCGTAGGGGGTGTAGTACCGTCAGTGCACCTCGTGTGGTGCAATGTAGGCATTACCTAAAGGTCTTTGCAGCGTCCCTTCGGCCCCTAGCTGCAACCTCTTTCATTCCCTTTACTGTACCTCCGTGCATATTATTTCTTCCATCTGACTTTCCACCCTCTCTAACATTTGTTTCAAAGTGCAGCTGCTTTGAGGTTTTCTTCCTGTTACACCTTTCAAACCTCCTTACTGTTAATTTCCCTTTCAACGCTGAATGACCTCGTAGGTCCCAGCGCTTGGCCTTTGGCCTAAATTCTAATGTTTTCAAATCTCGTTAGGTCAGCCGTTATATTTTGTCCTAATAATTATTCCTCGAACTATAAGATGAGAAAAGTGTGACTTATTCTCGTCTTAAATATTTAGAATGGAATAATTGTATTATTTATTTATTTAATTTTATTTTTACATCATTATTTATTTACGTCGATCACGTTGTGGTTAAGATTCTTCTAAAACATCTGTTGTTTTTAATTTACTAGTAAATTAATCGACCTGACTTCCAAATCTTTAATAATATCTACCGAATAAAAGTTAATTAATCACCAGTCGCCTTTTAAAATATATAAAAATTAATAAATAAACAAACATAAAAAAGTATGCAGTATAATTTCGTTTTTCATCAGGCATATTTCGATCGGTAAAAATAACGTTTCTAATTCCGTTAGCAAATTATCGCGCGCCTAATCTTATATACGGAAGTATATACCGATTTTCGAACGTATTCGAACATCAAAAGGAGAAATTTACAGTTCTGGAATAAAAAAACATCTCCTGTGGCCTAGAAAAGTGTAAACTGCGTTAGTAAATTATTCACTTTTGTTCGAAGGTTTTGCTAAAAACGGAGGCTTCCTGTGCTCTGCTTTCCTGTATATATATATATATATATATATATATATATATATATATATATATATATATATATATATATATATATATATGATATATATATATATATATATATATAATATATATATATATATATATATATATATATATATATATAGAGAGAGAGAGAGAGAGAGAGAGAGAGAGAGAGAGAGAGAGAGATGTAAATTTTTTGCACGAGCAATTCATCATCAAATAAGCCGGCTAAGTACAAGTTGTTTTTTCCTGTCTCCACCAACTGTTAGGGTAAAGGTTTGTATACATACACTCACATACACACATACATAGATATATTGATATGTATACTTCAAAAGTTACTGCTTTCACATTGTAGATATGTTGGTATGTGTTTGTATGTGTTTGTGTATTAGGCGAGTTTTGTATGAGGATCCAGTAAACATTCTAATTTTTTTTTTTATCGCATCTACACAGGAAGTGGAAAATCACACCTGTCTCTACTCTTCCTCTCAAATTTCTCTTAATTCGCTCTGCCTCTTTTTTTTCCCTCTCACTCTTTCTCCTCCCAGCCCCCTGTATATGCACTTTTCCTCGCCTTTGTCCCAATAATCAATAGCACATTTGTGTTTCCCTTTCAAGTGTGTGCACCCAACACCTTTAGAGTGAGGAAACCTTTTTTTGTCCTAGGTTGGTGGCTGGGACTGAGTGGTTGGCCGTTAAGGATGAGGATATTCTTTAAAAAATAAGGATTGTATAGCGACAGAAAAAAAGGCTAACACAGATAATCGTTGCATGGTTTAAGGATGCCTTCTCAAATGTACAAGGTTTGCAGATTGCTTTCCTGATAGATTTTTTGCAAAGGTGTTTTCGTAACTGAACCAACGGAAGATGAGAAAAACAAATAGGATTATAGCGCATTTGATAATATACCCAGATGGAAGACATGAATATATATGATATATATATATATATATATATATTATATATATATATATATATATATATATATATATATATATCATATATATCCATTATATTATATATATATTTATTATTATTATATTATTATATATATTAATATATATATATATAGATATATATAGTATATATATATATTCATAATATAATTAATAATTATTATTATTATTATTATTATAATTATTAATAATAATAATAATAATAATAATAATAATAATAATAATAATAATAATAATAATAATAATAATAATAACTTGATCACAAATATATAAAACGTGATGCCATGTATAAATAAAGGTGTGCCTTAAGTAAAGGGTCGTGAAGACCGAAAGACCTTGGCATTCTCGTCTTTCCATTTTCCTCCGTGGCAACACCTATATATATATATATATATATATATATATATATACATATATGTGTGCATATATACACATATATGTATGTATATATGCACACATTCTCACTCCCTAATTATCAAGAAGAAGATTAACACAGTTGTCCAGTGCAAGGGTTCAGTGAGTGCAAAGGCATGCACTTTCATAGCCACAATCAATTGAGCCATAAATATAACCACAATCATTTGGGCCATAAATAGGAGACCTTCAGGAATTTTCTGGTCAGGAAGGTAACAAATCTGCACCTTCAAATTCATGAGAGACATTGCTTCCAGTTGGTCGACTGGATGTTGAAAGGTAGTAAGAGAATTATATGTACTAGCAATTTACCAATATTTACTAAAAGCATATTCATCTGCTGCTTCATATAATTGACTCTCAAGTGTGTTTTAACTATTATGTATGATAAATTCGTAAAGTAACTAAGTCTACGGATATAACCAGCTCCGTTTCAGGGAATCCCTTCTCACCCCCATCCCTTTCGGAGGGCGGGAGGGAGGTAGGATGAAAGTCCATTATGAACTATCTTAGGGGTCGCCACTATAACCCTGCCAAGTTTCATGTCCATCGGACCTGCCGTTTGGCCGTGATTGAATGACAGACGGACGGACAGCCGTATAGTTGGGAGATAAGGCCGAAATAAAATTAAAAAAAATTGAAAATGGGTTTGATGATTTGAGTATATATTTTCATACATTTCACAGATGATGCGCTGGCGTCCGATCCAGCCCGGGATAGATGAATGAAAACAGCACTCTGGCATGATAAGGTTATCATTCTCTACCAATTATGCAAAATAAATTAATACAACAAAATGTATGCACTTAGCAATGTTAGAAAAAATGATTTCCCTGAAGACGACGTAAATATTACGTATAAAAAATCATAGGTACTAATTTTTTTTAGTTTTTATTTTATTTTATTGTATTTATTTATTTATTTTTATTACGGAGGAATATCGAATAACAACGCATAATCAAGAAGAGCGCACGTACCTCAGTGCTCTCTGTCGCTTACAGTGCCAAAGCACTGATCTTGCCCTTGCATGAACTCTGTTGGTGGGAGAAGGATAAGCCTAAAAGAAAAAAATCGAGAACTAAATAGATTATATTTTTCGATTATTTTGTAGGAGACAGATTTATTTAGATTTTTAAGGTATCATCGTTACTTTAATTTCTTTATTTCTAGCAAAAGTAAGCTTTTATTTATTTAATTATTCGCTGCGAAGTTCCCACTTTGCTATTTTACAGGGTGTCCATAAGTCCCAGTACCATTACAATCAATAATACTTGTAATGGTACTGGGACTTTATGGACGCCATATATTCATATAAGCAATATCAGATTCCATTGTATTTAAGGGAATAAATTGACAGTTTATTCTTTTGTATCCCTCAGTTTTTAATTGCAACTGATGATGTGACTTACAATTTGCCGAGTTTAGAAACTGCTCGTTTACTTCTGTAACTATTTATGATATTATTTCACAATTCTCATTTGCTTAATATTATTCCTTCATTCATTAACAGATATATTGGTAATGAATCCCTTTTCCTTTCCTTATTTCTTTTACTAGAGAATTTCAGGGAATCCCTTCTCACCCCCACCCCCACCCCATTGGAGTGCGGGAGGGAGGTAGGATGAAACCCCATTATAAACCATCTCAGGGGTCCCCACTATAACCCTGCCAAGTTTCATATTCATCGAACCAACCGTTTGGCCATGAGTGTATGACAGACGGACGGACAGACAGACAGACAGACATTACGCCCATTATAGTAAGATTTATTTTCTGTGACAGATACGCATTTTTACATTCCCCTCAACCGTTTCCTTTGCACAAAGATTCTGAAGATTTAAAATTACGAGGTGGAAGAATTGCGATAACGTTATACTTTCAGTAACTTGCTCTGAAAGGACTGATGTTAAATATTGACGAAGAGTGTAGATAAAAGTTGATCTTTAGCGAATAAAAAAAAAACATAAATTCTTGTACTCACTTTTTTTCCTCCTGATATTGTTGACACACTCTTTAGCTATGAATTGAGACTTATTTTAGCGCTTTATCTCTTAATAGTTTTAAAATTCCTGTTTTTTATTATTAGAATTTTTATTTTTTTATTTTTTTCAATTTATTTTATTTTATTGGTTTTTTATTATATATTATATGTATATATATAATTTATCTATAAAAAAAATATATATATATATATATATAAATATATATATATCTATATATTTATATATAATATATATATATATATATATATATATATATATATATATATATATATATATATATATTAGAAAGTTTATTATCAGCAGTTAGGAGCAGAATCAAGGTTGGAAATAAAATTGTTTCTTCCAATAAAATTTAAGTTAACGTCTTTGTAACCCTTGAGAACACTAATAAAGCATGTTGGTAGCTCTAATAGTTTTAAAGCAATAGCTGTTTTCACGAACGTATACTTTTTTTTTTTTTTTTTTTTTTTGTTTTTTTTTTTTTTTTTTTTTTTTTTTTTTGCAGTTAGGAGCAGAATCTAGGTTGAAATATTGTCTTTCAATCGAATTTTCACATTTTATGTACGTGTTTGTAACCACGTCAGTATTTGAACAACAGCCCTTTCAGAACATTAATAAAGCATGATTGGTCGCTTGCTTCAGAGTGATAAACTTCAGTCGTGTGTTTAGTTCGCTCTTGGCAAAAGGTTCGTCTGCTTTACTCTCTTCTTTCCATCTCATCTCCGATTGCGTCATTCATGGTCTCTGGATCATCGTCTGATGTGACCTCTCCCATTCAATGCATAATCCTTCATTGCAAGCTCCCCGCCATTCTTCTCTCTGTCTTTTATCAACTGCTTTGTCTCCTGAGATCATTTTTTTTTTTTTTTTTTTTTTTTTTTTTTGCTTTGTGCTGTTTTCATAGTGCCAGATAGCTAATCCTTCTCTTCTCTTCCGTGTGTACTTTATAATAATATATATATATATATATCTATATATATTATATAATATATAGAGATATACTCTATTATATATATATTATATATATACATATATATATATATATATAATTTTTTTTTCTTTTTTTCTTTTTTTTTTGTAAGTGCTATACTCCATCCTCTCCTTATCTTTTATTGTGGCCAGTGTTTCTTGCAGAACCTTTTTCTAGCATTATTGGTTTCCTTTTACTGCAAAATGCCCCCCACCCCCTTCTCTATTATCTTTCATCGTGTGCCTTATCCCCTTGAGATGATTTCGCTTTATTCATTTATTTTTTTTTTCTCTCTCATCTCCTTTCTTTCCCCGGGTATTGGTCCCTATTCAGTTGTACTGATGATTGGGTTGTCGTATTGAATGATCGTCTCGGCTCCTATTTTGATGGAATGTGGAGGCTCTCTCTCTCTCTCTCTCTCTCTCTCCTCTCTCTCTCTCTCTCTCTCTCTCGTCCTGCTCCCCTCCGTCACCCCTGCCCAATCTCCCGTGTGATCTGGTATTCTCTCGTATTCTTCGGCTGCTGGGCCTCGAACATTGGCATCAGATGGGTATCCCCTTTTCCTCTTCTGTGCCTGCACTTCCCTTCCCCTTATATTGCTTGGTTTTCCTCTCTCCCTCTCTCTCTCAAAATAAAAATTGTATAGATATATATATAATATATATATATATATATATATATATATATATTATATATTACATATACATACATACATACTACATACATACATACATTCACTGCTTGATAAAGGAGGAAGTTAGTCCACCGAAATATAGACCTTACCTTTAAACCAGAGTGTTTTAATGGGTATTTTATACTTGACACACATATATATGCATACTTATATATATATATATATATATATATATATATATATATATATATATATATATATATATATATATATTATACATACAATTGTGTGTATTTTTGCTGCAAAGCCTCTTTTATGCCTCTTTTAATACTTTCACTACTGAATTCATAGATATAGGACGTCAACAAATAACTGTATGCTGATTCTGACAGCCATATCCACTGCACTAAGGAGAATTAGAAGATTAAATTCTCTCTCTATATTCATATATCTACGACAACACAAATTGTACAACAAGGTATACGTTTTTTCCTTTTACTTGTCTTGGGTCAATTTGGCCTGGGCTAGTGGGATCTGGGCAAGTTAAAGGGATAGTGTTCCATTCAGTTCACTTTTTTATTGAGTAAAATTATTATTATTATGATTATTATTATTATAAAAGATTAGTTTATCCAGGCCTTTGAGCCTAATTAAGGCTCTTCTCGGGCTGGTTTATTAAATAAAAAAAATCAAGGTAGACTTTTTCTTTGTATTACGTTAAAATAAATCAATGTAGAATTTTTCTTTGTATTGATTTTTAAAAATCAAGGTAGAGTTTTTCTTTATATTAAGTTAAAAAAATCAAGGTAGAAATTTTCTTTGTATTAAGATAAAAAAAAACAAGGTAGATTTTTTCTTTCTATTAAGTTGAAACAAAATCAAGGTATATTTTTCTTTGTATTAAGTTTTAAAAAATCAACGTCATTTTTTTTTATTAAGCCAAAAAAACTGAAGGTAGATTTTTTCTTTGTATTAAGTTGAAACAAAATCAAGGTACATTTTTCTTTGTATTAAGTTTTAAATAATCAAGGTAGTTTTTTGTTTGTATTAAGTAAAAAAAATTAAGGTAGATTTTTTCTTTGTATTAAGTTGAGACACAATCAAGGTGCATTTTTCTTTGTATTAAGTTTAAAAAAATCAAGGTAGTTTTTTTTCTGTGTATTAAGTTAAAAAAAAAATGAAGGTAGATATTTTCTTTGTTTAAGTTGAAACAAAATCTAGGTGTATTTTTCATTATATTAAGTTGTAAAAAATCGAGGTAGTTTTTTTCTTTGTAATAAGTTACAAAACATCAAGTTAGAGTTTTTCTTTGTATTGAGGTAAAAAAATCAAGGTAAAATTTTTTCTTTGTATTAAGTTGAAAAAAACAAGGTAGTTTTTTTCTTTGTATTAAGTAAAAAAAAATGACGGTAGATTTTTTTCTTTGTATAAAGTTAAAACAAAAAGATCAACCTTCGTATAATCCAAGGTTTCACAACACGCAGTTCCTTTTCAAACTGAGTTCATAAGATGAGGCATTTTGATAGGACCCACCAAACCTCACACTGGAGGTTGGGATCCGGTCTCTCGAATAGAAGAAGGTCGATATATATTTGCATATGCAGTTTTCTTTATGGAGCGTCGCCCCCATATTTGCCTATCTCTCCCATCGGAGATGATTGGCTGAACATTAGCAGAAGTGCCCACCATCCCATTGGCTAATGAGCTAAGCGTCCTAATCACTGATGCTATCAGGTTTAAGTCTCAATTTAGCTTCGGATTCGTGACCATGAACTCCCAAACAAAGGTACCGAAAGCTCGCATCTGTGACGTCATGATTTTCGTGATTTTTTTTTTCTTAGTACGTAATTTTTTATCTCTCTTTGTGTTGAATTATTGCCCGCTTTCTCTTCATTATATGCTTCAAAAATGTTACTTTCCCATTAGAAAACATGCGGTAGTGTGTTAGTTATTCAGTAATCACTCAGTTGAAAAATACTAGAAAATTGTGTTAGGGATATATATATATATATATATATATATATATATATATATATATATATATATATATATATATATTATATGTATATTTGTTTAAACAATCAGTCCACGGTATAAAATTCTGGAAGAAAAAAAAACTTAAAATTGATTGACCAATTATATGTAGCACTCTCGTCAGATAGGTCTTTGTAGAGTAAAATAAATTTATTAAACGTTTTTTCTCGTAATCTGTTATATCGTAATACCCTGCCCCCCTTTTTTTCCGTTCATGCATATAAACAGAGAAAAAATTTAATCATTTGAATGTTTCACCAACATTTAACAGGTGTTTTATCATAATTCTCAGAGCATCGCCATTTTCTTGTTTGCATTCTTTATCTCTTCCCTTCAATATTTACATCGTATTCTGTTTCACTGAATTCAATATTTGTATTACAATACTGGACCACAGCTCGTACTTTATCTTGGCTCACAGAACTTCAGTATTTGCAAGTTGGCTCAATATTTATGTTTCTCTCAAAGAAAATGTCCACATTCAAATTTTGTTCGTTTTTTATCAAAGTTCTGTAGTAGTTTTTGTCATCCCACTGTATCGTAACAAGTATTTAATTGGGCTTAATCATATTTCATCATGTTCCTTATTTATTTTAGATTTCTCTCTCATGTCAGTGCTTGGAAATTTAATCTTGCCTTTCCTTCTCAGGAATGTCAGTGCGACAATTCATTATTCCATTTATTATTTCATTTCTTAATTCATTATTCCATTTCTTCACAGCAAAAGTGTATTTTGATAGATATCTTGACTTCATCGCAGCTGCAAAGTACTTTCATAATTATCAAATATTACGAGCAGGCTATTACGAGCAGGCTACGCATCAGTGCGCTCACTTTCATCCCACCAGTTCAATTAAAGTCAAAAGTGGGCGATATGAAAGAAAAAAAAATCACTTTATGAACCGCTGGCAAATTCGACAAATCAGACGCAAAACTGATGAAGCGTCATCCAACCTCGCCTTCGCTAGTGAATCGTATTTGGGCTGATTTCTACGGCGTTGATCGAGGGGGGGACTTTTCTTCAATTCTCTTGGATTTCGTGAAAGAACTGACCCCCATTCATATTTGCGCGACGTAAACGAATGGACGTGTAGAAACGGTTTTATGACGGTAGAGAGTGCCTCTCTGCAACGGCCTGAGATTGGCCCAACCAATTCTGGGCGAGAAATTGTGGCTTACTTTTATGAATTCTTTGAAATATAGGTGAGATTTCAGTTACCTACCAGGTCTCTCTCTCTCTCTCTCTCTCTTTGGGAATTCAGTAGGGGAAAGATTTCCCAATGGTTCAGTGTAAAGATGTCTTCTGAAGAGAGCTGCCGCTTCCCCCCCCCCCCCCCCCCTTTTTTTTTTTTTTTAATTCATGATTAACTCTTAATTTTGGCAAGGAAGTTATTGCGAATATCTTATATCGTCTCTGTTTCCCTGTCAGTTTGAACGTACTTGAAATGCCAAGCACAAATTGCTTCTTCAAGAGCTCTGAAGCAACAAAGACTGGTTCCAGTAGGTTTATACATTCCTTTGCAATACAGGTAAAATTCCTTTTAAAAATTTATTGTTTTATATAGTCATGACGGCACCTTTGATCATTTTACTGGATACCGTGGAATTTTTTCTCAGAACGCTTACGTAGCTTGTAATTGAGAAGAATCTCATAGCAGATTTTTAAAATATCTTGTAACCAGTAAAGACTATATACGGTTTACGTACTTTTAAGCTTTTGAAAATCAGTTTTGAATTCAAAGCATTGGGCAATTAGTTTCGCTATTTTGGAACCATGATGGATATTCCTGCAGTTTATATAAATATATTTTTATTCCAAAACACATTTACGTAATTTGTGCTTATCTCTAGAAAGGACAGAGAATTTTTCTGTAAGTTTCCAATTTATATATTACTAGTCTGCTCTCATTTATTTGTAATTTGATGTCAAAAGTACTTTCATTAAAATCTTTAATTTAGAATTTTTAGTGCTATTATCTATCATCCCTTCATTGCTTGGAGTATTCTTGTATAATATTGTTGTATGGAGGTATTTGACTAACCATCTGTCATTGATGAGTTTCCGATGGTCTGTGAGCAAACTCTCTCTCTCTCTCTCTCTCTCTCTCTCTCTCTCTCTCTCTCTCGTCCATGTTCGCTCTAATTCCCTTTTATAATGATGGGCTGAGCTTGCTAATTAGCCCCCATATCCGCTGATTTAATAGGGGGGGCCCCAGAAAAAAAAACCGAAATAATTATATCCGTAGATTACTAACCTCATACTATTTGTCTAGGTCAAAAGCGGCCGGGAAAAAAATAAAAAAAAAAGACGGCTGCTACGTGCCTGGTTGCTGAACTTGTTTGCTTAATCCCATCGTTCTAATTTTTCTTCTGTTTATTCGTTTATTATGTGATCCATTTATTCACCGTTCTCTCCCTTCTTTGCAATTATCTTACGTAACCCCCTCTCCCCTCCCCCTCCCCTCGTTATGTCCCGGTCACATGCATATGGGGATAGGCCCTTCCACTCTCCCCACCCCGCCCTGTCACCCTTTCCCAAATCTAAACCCACGTCCCCCTATCCCTATCCCACCAGCTTCAGCCCCCCCTCGCCCTCGTTATTGTTAACGTGATGTTTATGCAGTTATAGCACGCCTATATCAGAAAATCGATCACGTTTCCCCCACCCCCACATCTCTCTCTCTCTCTCTCTCTCTCTCTCTCTCTCTCTCTCTGAAAGTAGGGGTGTATACATTGTTTTTATCGAATTATTTATCCCGGTTTCTTTTTATATATAGATCAAGTTCCCCTCCACTCTCTCTCTCTCTCTCTCTCTCGCTCTCTCTCCTCTGAAGTGGGGGGTGTATACGTTGTTTTTATCGAATTATTTATCCCGGTTTCTTTATATATATAGATCAAGTTCCCACCCCCTCCTCTCTCTCTCTCTCTCTCTCTCTCTCTCTCTCTCTCTCTCTCTCTCTCTCAAAGTAGGTGAGAATACAATTTTTTTTTTTTTCGAATTATTTATACTGGTTTTTGATATTGAGAATCTCAATCTCCGTCGCCTATGTTATTATGGATCAACGGATGGTCTCGTTTGTCATTTTTTTTCATAATATGTGTATTAACACAGATCTCTCACATTCGCAATTGAGCTCTGATCCTCTTTGACCTGCCGAGAGCGACCAGATCCGCCGAACAGCAGCACCATTATGCAGTATAAACTCGCTGTCTCTCAGTTCCAGAGATCCTTCATTCCTCACACTGCTGGAATGTGGAACATCCCCCACTGAGGATGTTTTGCAACTAGAAATCCTAAAGTAATTCTCCTAGTGTTTTAATAATTCCCTTATATTTTTATGTATTTTTTTTTATAATTTGTTCATTTATTTCTTGACAAGTGATCTCTTCTATGCGTATTTCCCATTACCTTCTATTTTTCCTTTCAAATGAACGTCATAATATTCTTTGGAAGCTTAAACTTGAAGTCGGTGAGTGGCCCCTTTGGGCTTCTTCCATATGTATAGGGTTTCATCTTCTAAAATAATAATAATAATAAGAATAATAATAATAATAAATAATAATAATAATAAATAATGAATTAATGGAATACAAAGGTAAAATAAAATTTTTATGGATACAAACGGTAGATATATTTTACCTTTTGTATCCATCTTATTAATATTATATTATATTTTATATATATTTATATTAGGTATATATATATATACCATAGATATTATTAAATATTAATATTATATATTTATATATACATCTATATATATATATATTATATATATATATCTATATATAATCATATTATATCTATATATATATATATTTGTGAGAGAGAGAGAGAGAGAGAGAGAGAGAGATAGAGAGAGAGAGAGAGAGAGAGAGAGTTAATCTTACAAGGAAACTAGGCAGGTCAGGGAAATTTCCCCAGAGCCTTATCATTTTCAGAAGATAGGTCATTCCTCTTTCCCTTTGCAGTTAATCGTTCAGAAAACTCCACATGAAGTTATTTGCAAGTGACAGTGCTCGAAAGATTCATTTTTTTTCCAACAAAAATTTCTATTTTGTCTGAAGCATATTCTCGTTTTTATGAAGTGGGGTATTTTATTGGCGTGAGTAACGCTAGAATCGAACGATATATAGGCATTACTTAATGTTCTTTGTAGCGTGCCTTCCTTACGCCCATAGCTGCAACGTTTTACTGTACCTTCTTTCATATTCACTTTCTTCCATCTTACTCTCCACCCTCTCCTAACAATTGATTCATAGTGCGACTGCTTTGAGGTTTTCCTCCTGTGACAAGTTAGACGTTGGACGAGTGGTTTTCGCGCTTGGCTACCAATCTGGAATTAGAGGAATTTATTTCTGGAGATAGAAATTCATTTCTTGATATGATGTGGTTCGGATCCCACAATAAGCTGTAGGTCCCGTTGCTAGGTGACCAGTTGGTTAGCCACGTAAAAATATCTAATCCTTCGGGCCAGCCCTGGGAGAGCTGTTAATCACTCCAGTGGTCTTGTAAAAACCAAGATATACTTTTTCCTCCTGTTACGGCTTTCGACCTCTTACTCTCAGTTTCCGTTTCAGCTCTGAATGACCTCATAGGTCCCTGTGCTTGGCATAAATTCTATATTCAACCCAAATTCAAATAAAACCTTTCTGGCACCGATGGCCACATAGCATTTGAGACGACATGACCAAATACCGTTTTCGCATTCTCTCCTGCTAATGAATGGGTGAAATGGGATCAGTTTCCCCAAAATCTGCGAAGTCAAGCCGGCATAAGGCCCCAAAGATGGATGGATTGAGGGACTACAGACAGAGATGGACAGTAAAAGGACGCAGGAGGAGGAGGAGGAGGAGGAGGAGGAGGAGGATGACGGGTGATGAGGTTGATGGTCACCCGGGATTTAGAGTCAATCTCAGCGAGCGTATATTTGGTATAAGCACTTAGGGGCAAGGCCTAACTGATGGGTGAAGCCTTACGTTAACTAGGAACGTTACTGATGAAATGGGCTGTCGCATTGATGTGTTCCTCCTTCAGAATTATAAAGAGTAACCCTCTCTTCTCTCTCTCTCTCTCTCTCTCTCTCTCTCTCTCTCTCTCTCGTATAGATTACCAGTTCAAATACGGACTTGTCTCATTTTTTTATTGTTGATAATCTGCCCTTCTCGTTCAGATTTTTTTTTCTTTTAGATATCCAGTTATCGTAGTTTTTGCTTTTATCTCTCTCTCTCTCTCTCTCTCTCTCTCCTCTCTCTCCTCTCTCTCTCTCTTGGAACATTTTTTTAAGGAAACATATTTTTAAAATTTGTATTCTTACCCTTTTTCATTGTCCTTTTCTTTGGTGTTATGGATATACGTATATCTAATTGTCCTTCTTTTTCTAATTTCTCTCTCTCTCTCTCTCTCTCTCTCTCTCTCTCTCTCTCTCTCTCTCTCTCTTTAAGAGTTTGTGTTAATATGATTTTTATTTATTTTGGTTTTTGCTTCCTTTCGTTAAAGTTTTTTTTTTTTTGTAGAGTTTACATACATTAATAATCTAAGTATTTTTTTAGTTTTTGACCTCTATAGCTTCATTCTCTCTCTCTCTCTCTCTCTCTCTCTCTCTCGTATCGAACACCTTCAATAGATCACACGTCTAATGAACAAAGCACAGCTATCTTTGTAAAAACCTGGCTGGGGTTTTCGGTGGTGGAAAAGGCTGGATGGCAGCCAAATTTCCTAACCCCCCCCATCCTCCCACCTGTATCCCAAGCCCCTACATCCCTCCTTCCCTCTCCCTCACGATATATATCGGTGCTTTCAGTCTGTCTTCTCGTTAAAAAAAAAAAAAAAAAAAAAGGAAAAAAAAAAAAAAAGGAAACAGGAAAGATTGTGTGTGTGTGTGTGTGTAGACTTTATTCTCTAAATTGATCGAGGTTGATTTGGTGTTTTCACTCAGCGGTTTCAATTGAATTCCCTGATAACCCTTCTTCCTCTGGATATGTCTATTTCTGGGGGATGGAGTGGGATTGCGGAGGGGGGCTAATTTTGGGGGGAAGTAGTGAGAAGGGTGGGAGTCTAGATGAGACGATCCGACATTCGTTGACCCCCCCCTCTTTTTTTTTTTTTTTTTTTTTTTTTTTTTTTTTTTGGCGACATCAGGATGAGGACAGGTTGACGACTAGTGGGAAGGTAAGTAGATATATTTTCTGTTATTTAGGTGATGGTCGGCCATTGGCGATTTAGTAATGCTCCTTGACCCATTTATGGGAGCAGGAGAAGAAGGTCATTGAGAAATTAATTTACCCACCTTCATGCCCATTTATGTCGGGGTATTCGTGGGAAGTTTCGTAAAGACCACTCCTTTACCCGTGTTTCCAAGTAACACTGATCTTTTATTTATTTATTTATTTTTACTTATATTTATTGATTGATTGATTGATTTATTTTTATTTTATTTTGTTTCGTGTATTTATATATTGTTTATTTAATTAATTATTTATAATTTATAATTTATTTTTATTTTATTTCGTTTCGTGTATTTATATATATCTATTTTATTTATTTACTTATTTATTTATTTTTTTTCTTTTTTGCTCGGAGGTACATTGGTCATGAAGACATTAAAATGATGCCACCCCCTATGACCAATTTTGTAACGAAGCAGGATGTTGTTTCAGAAAGTCAAATGACACCCCTCCCCCTCATCCCTACCCCCTTCTACCCGTCTTCTACCCTTTTTATGGGGAAGGTTGTCGTCGAGAAATTAAATCCCTTCCTCCACCCCTCCATTTACCCATTTTTGGGGGGAAGGCTCGTTTGACGTTGGGAAATTGGTATAGTCGCTCTGTACCATTTTTATGGATGGAGACAGGATGTCTCCTTTGGGAAGTCAAGTTGTTGAATGTGAGAACTTCCTTTTTAAAAAAGGGGGGGGGGGGGGGGGAATTTTAGTTACGTGTATTTACACTCTCTTTTATGTGTATTTACACCCTCTTGAGTGGCTTAGTTTCACGTGGAAGCATATGGAGGCATTACTTAAGGTTCTTTGCAGCGTCCCTTCGGCCCCTATAGCTGCAACTACATTCATTCCTTTTACTGTACCTCCGTTCATATTCTCTTACTTCCATCTTACTGTCCTTAACCCTCTCCTAACGATTGCTTCATAGTGCAACTGCTTTGAGGGTTTCCTCCTGTTACTCCTTTCAGAGCTTTTACTGTCAAATTTTCGTTACAGCTGAATGGCCTTAGTTGCCCCAGTGCCTGGCATAATGCCAAAAAATCTATAGAAATAAAATCAAATCAATTGTAAGGTTTTAAAACTCTATTTCATTTTGGTATGTTTTTTCCTTCCTTTCTTTTATATTTACTATACAGTAATTTGTATATTTATCAGTGCTTCAAATCAAATTAGCTATAAGGTTTTAAAACTGTATTTCATTCTGGTATGTTTTTCCTCCCTTTCCTTCATATTTACTACACAGTAATTTGTATATTTATCAGTGCTGCTTCTTCGCGTCGACGATCATATCGCTACGGGACGCAGATGTGTCGTCAGTGAATTAGCGAATCAATAAAAAGATATTTTTCTTTTCCTCTCAAAATATTTCCCCCTGTCCAATTTCCTCTCCGATTCGTGTGTGCGTTTGTTTACCCGTGGCTCGTTCGTTTTCGTCAGATTCGGTTGTTTACTCTTTTGTTTTGTCAGCCCGTCTCTTTGGATGAAGTGGCTCTGACTCTTTCCCTAAAACAGTTTATTTATGTTACATAGTTAGTGGTGCTGAGTATACCACTGATAGACCAAGAAGCTCAAGTGTTCTTGGATTCGTCGGCGGCATCCAACTGTCATCTAGGAAATTAATTTTATACATACTACATACATGTCAGTAAATTCCTCTGTTAAAACAGGATACGTCCCAAGTATAAAAGGGATCATTAAAAACACCCTGGGTGAAAGCTAAGGACTATATTTCGGTGGACTGACTCCCGCCCTTAACAAGTAGTGAAAGACGGAATAAGTTACACTGGCTACTTGATAAGGGTGGAAGTTAGTCCACCGAAGTATAGTCCTTGGCTTTAACACCAGAGTGTTTTAATGGGTCCTTTTATACTTGATACTACATACATACGTTATATGATTATGAGTGTATATAATTATTATGTATACAAAGAGAGAGAGAGAGAGAGAGAGAGAGAGAGAGAGAGAGAGAGAGAGAAAGGTTATAAGTATAGTGGTATATAGTGCATGTGTTAGCGTATATATAGTATATATATATATATATATATATATATATATATATATATATATATATATATATATATATATTTATTTATTTATTATTAAAATGCCTCCGTCTGAATGCATATTGCAATATTAGCGAGAATATTTTTTTTTAGTGTGTGTGTTCATTTTAATAATGTCGAGTTCCTTATTCAATTTTATCTTCATATATAGGTACGTATTTAGGTAACAATTCTCTCCAATTCAATTTTTCTTCATCTCTCTCATTCAAGTTTCTCTGCATACATACCAATTCTCTCTCTCATTCAATTTCCTCTTCATATGTACTAATTCTCTCTCTCATTCAGTTTTCTCTTCATATATATCAATTCTTTCTCTCATTCAATTTTCTCTTCATACATACCAGTTCTCTCTCTCATTAAATTTTCTCTCCATTTATACCGGTTCTCTCTCTCTCATTCAATTTTCCCTTTATATATATCAGTGCTCTCTCATTCAATTTTCTCTTCATATGTTTTACCAATTTTCTCTCTCTCTCTCTCTCTCTCTCTCTCTCTCAAGGTCGTAACCTTTGAGAAAGAAAAGGAAAAGCGAGCGTCTATTTGAAGCTGTGTGTTTTATATTGATAACACAGAGAGAGAGAGAGAGAGAGAGAGAGAGAGAGAGAGAGAGAGAGAGAGAGAGAGAGAGAGAGAATATCCACCTGGTGGGTAGAACTGGGTATTTCTAAAGTAGCGGAGGTGCCAGAGACTTCCTTTAGTTTTTTAGTTTTTTCTTCAATAAGTAACTACATTGCAATAATGGGTGTCCTGCAATCCGATTTTATATATGTAGTTGAAAAATATTAAGAGGATAACTCTCTCTCTCTCTCTCTCTCTCTCTCTCTCTCTCTCTCTCTATCTGCAGTATGGCGTTGAATCCTATTCATTTATGTATAAAAACATTAGTAGGAATACCAATCTTTTTCCATCCACACACACCTTCATCCTCTCTCTCTCTCTCTCTCTCTCTCTCTCTCTCTCTCTGCAGCGTGGCGCTGAATTCTATTTCTGTACCTAAAATTATTAGGAAGAATAATCAATTTTTTCCCATTCACACACACCTTCATCCTCTCTCTCTCTCTCTCTCTCTCTCTCTCTCTCTCTCTCTCTCTCTCTCTCTCTCCAGTGTGGCGCTGAATTCAATTTATGTACAGAAAATTATAAGTAAGAATAATCCATTTTTTCCAATCCACACACACACACCTTCATCTCTCTCTCTCTCTCTCTCTCTCTCTCTCTCTCTCTCTCTCTCTCTCAACCATTCTAATCATCATGACTGCCGACAAGAATCCTCTCATCAAATTTATTTACATAGCGGGCAACTACTACAGAGAAAAACCATTCATTAATAAGGTACGTTGGATGTTTACTGCCAAGACCAGTCGGTAAACATCGGAGCGATTTGTGTGGTCGGTGAATTTAAAAGGAGGAGGAGGAGGAGGAGGAGGAGGAGGAGGAGGAGGAGGAGTGAAATCGGAGAAATTATTATTTATTTGAAGAGGAAGTGGGAAGGAATTGCGTAAAACGCCAAAGATTATTATTTTATTTTTTTTCAACCTCCGTTTCCCATCCGTTGTGATGTGTTCGCTGCGACAGGGGGTTATTTTTATCCCGGTCGCCCCTCGGAGCGACACTGGCGACTTTTATCTGTCCTGGGGGAGGGGGGGGGGGCTTGGGGTGGGGGGTTGGAAAAAGTCGCCGGAAGCAAGTGTAAACGTGGGTAAGGATGGGTGATGATAGGTAAGAAAATAAAAAAAATAAAAAATTTTGCGTGGTCGGGGAAAGAAGGGAATTAACACGTAAACGAACAATGTTATAAATTTAGAGTTGAAACAATGTATAGGGTATGAAAGGATTGTGAACAGATAGAAGTAAAAATGGAGATAATAGAAAACCAAGGATTAGTGGATAGAGGAAACGAATATAAAATGAGGTTGTAGTAAAGCATGTATGGGAGGACTGAACATGGGGAAGGAGACAGGAGAAGAGAAATGGGAGAATAAGGAGAATTATGGGATTAGGAAAACGAATTTCGTGAGATTGTAAGTTTTGGCAAAATAAGGAATGAAAAGAGAATAAGAATAAAATAAGATTAAGAGATTTATGAATTTTGGCAAAATAAGGAATGATAAAGAAAAAGAATGAAATAAGAATAAGAGGTTTGTAATTTTTTTTTTACAAAATAAGGAATGAAATAAGAATAAGAGATGAGAGAAAGAGCAGAATGAAGGAATAAGACAAACGAATTCCTACAATTGGAACAAAGGAACATAGAAGAACATAAAATGGAAAGAAAGAGGGTTGTGGGTAAGGGTTGCAATCGGGTGGGGGGGGGGGGGGGGTGGGGGGGGGGGCGGGTGGGGGGGGGGGGGCCGGGAAGGTGATAAATTTAGATATATCTTAGGAACCAAATGGATACCTACAGCTTAATGCGGAATCCGAACCCCATTATTTCGAGAAATTAATTTCTAAATCACCAGAAACAAATTCCTCTGATTCCACGTTGGTACAGCGGGGGAATCGAACTCAGGACTACCGAATCGGTAGGCGAGCACGTAAACCACTCGTCCAACGAGGAACATGTTATTACAAATGGAATAAAGAGGCTGAGAGAAGAAGAATAAGAGAATTTGGAGGAAAGACAAGACTGAGATAAGTGAAGGGATGTTGGCATCGCGAGATGTTGCAAATTTGCAATTGATGAAATGAAAGTAGTCACATCACAGAAGGCAGTTTGCGGACGCGGCACGGACTCGGCGTAAAGAGGAAGGAGAAAGAACGATAAAAGAAAGAGAAACGGTGCAGGAAAGGGGAGGAGGAGTGCGGAGAAATAACGAAGAAAGGGAGGAGGAAGAAGAAGAGGGGAAGACCGATGATGTATAAAAAGTAACCCGTCATTTACAAGGAGCTGCTGGGAGATGAGTAACGCTCGGATGGGAAATAAAGGGGAGACGAAGGAAAGCGAATGAAGAGAGAAAGAAAGACTAATAAAGGGGAGGTGTAGGAAAGCGAAGAGAGAGAGAGAGAGAGAGAGGAAAGTGATTAATGCGAAAATTGGGAGCGAATGAAGGGGAAAGCTTCGATTGGAGGTTATGGGTTGGAAGACAAGACCTCGTATGAGTTAAAGAGGGTTATGCGAGAAAAGACGTGAAAGAGGGAGAGAGAGAGAGAGAGAGAGAGAGAGAGAGAGAGGAGAGAGAGGATTCTATGGTCAGGATAACCTATGAGATTGCTTGTACAAACGTTAAAGTTATCCTTAAGGAAACTTAACCTCACATTACCTTGATCTTTAAAAAAAATATTGGAAATTAGCTTTATATTGGCGATGGAAAACATATAGATTTAACAACGTACATCACAGTAAGCTGGAGGTTGGATCACGCCTTTTTTTTATTGTTTATACGGCTTCCAGCTCTTGGTTTTTGTTAGAGGTAGACAAACGTCGTGATCTTTTAAAACTAGTGGAAATTAGCTTTATATTGGCGATGGAAAACATCTAGATTTATCAGCTTACATCACAGTAAGCTGGAGGTTGGATCACGCCTTTTTTATTGTTTATACGGCTTCCAGCTCTTGGTTTTTGTTAGAGGTAGACAAACGTCGTATCCTGCTGGCTGAACATTTTGCCAAAAGGCCACCAAGAGAACCAGATGAATTAACTTCATGACTTGAGATTCAGGGATTTACATCCAAGTCGCTGGAGTGTAGGAATGGTCTGGTTTTGGAAAGTCGAGTGGCTGATGTAAATGATGTTAAATATGGTAATATTAAAGAAAACCCCTGAGACAAATGGATGAAATTTTAATGGTTATAAAGGGAGAGATGGTGAAGATCAGTTCTAGGACGTTTCTTAAGATAATTAGTGGTATAAAAAAAAACATTGAATGTTAATATGAATAATTAAAAATTATAGTAGTGAATGAAGCAATATAAAGGCATGGGAGTAGATTTTACTGATGATGTTAGGATGAAAGAAAATGTGAATTATAGAACATATTATAAGGAAGTTTATTCGTGTGGGGAAAAACCCCCAGCAAATCTGAAATTAAACATTGCTAGGCTAGTTCTTGTCTTAGAAGATGAAGTGTAGATATATATATATATATATATATATATATATATATATATATATATATATATATATATATATATATATATATATATATATATATATATATATATATATATATATATATATATATATAAATATAACAAAATCGTAGGAGATAAACGCCATGGAGAGGATAAGAAGTTAAATGGGGTTTTACCAGTCTTTTGTAAAAGAGATAAGGAAGTGTACAGAGAGTGAAGGAGGAGAGAGCGTGAAAAATGATGTATAATATAAAGTGTACAGAGCTAGTGGGAGTGAAGGAACCAGAAAGTGCTGAATGAAAGAGGTTTTGAATAAAAAGGATCCAAGATCCAGGAAGTGCAAAAAATCCAAGCAGAGAGAGAGAGAGAGAGAGAGAGAGAGAGAGAGAGAGAGAGAGAGAGGTTAGGTTTTGTGTAACTGGATAGATACGAAGGTGATGTGCTTTCCTCACGATGCCTATAATAATTGAATTATGATATTAAAGCGTGACTTGTTTTAAATGAAAGGTGCCTCGGTTCAAAATGTAGACTTCATATTTATCTATCTATGTATGTATATAATATATATATATATATATAGATATATATAATTATATAAATAATATATATATATAGTATTTATAAAAATTTTAGATCTTATATAATGTTTGTGTGTGTGTCTCAGGGAAAGTGTGGGTTCCACGTACACCCAAGCATCCTATATATATATATATATATTATATATATATATATATATAATATATATATATATACATATATATATATATATATATATATTAATATATTAATTATATATTTATTATATATATCTATATATAAATAAATCTATATATATATAATAATGTGTGTGTTTTTGTGTGGTGTATCCCACCAAAGGGAAAGTGGGATTCCCGTACCCCAAGCATCGTGCCAGGCGAGAATAGTTTTTCATAATATTTGTTTGCGAGTTACTGGTGAAAAGGAGTCGACGACTGCTGCACGATGGATGAATGGTTCCCATTAGATATAATGCCTCATTCCCCCCACCCCCCCACCCCCATTCGAGAAATGGCATGGCACCACCACCACCAGCACTGCCTCTCCTTAGAAATGAAATGGGACCCTCCAGCCAGCGTTTTCGCTCTAAGAAGCCCTAGGAGCTTTTACCCATCCAAGATCGAGGTCAAGAGGCGGCTGTTTTTGGGGGTGGAGGGGGGGGGGGAGGTGGACAGGAAAGGGGTGAGTGCCTCAGAGTGTCAGGGGCTTCTCCAGCAGCCTCCTCATCCGTAGACCCTTTGAGAGTCCTCCAGCGTCGAATGATTTAGGAAAAGGGAAAAATGGAATTCGAGATTGAGGGACTAAACTTGTTTAATGGGAAAACTTGTTCAGGGGAGAAATTAAAAAGAAAAAAAAAAACAGTAAATGGAAGGGTGACATTTTCATAGTGCGGGTAATAATAT
>NC_087206.1:64523802-64553802 GCF_015104395.2 Macrobrachium nipponense | reverse complement strand
GAGAGAACATAAGTAAAAAATGAGTGTAAGTTTCGTTACTATACTTATTATTGTACTAAAGAAGCAGACCCTCTCTCAAGCATACTTTATTAAAAGTAATGGCTACTTCAGCAGCGTTACACTTGTAGAGATTCTTCTCTATTTTGCGAATAGCGGCTTTTTCCGTGCTACTTAAACAGGCTAGTAGAGCGCCTTTAGAGGTCATGGTCAAATACAGGGTCAAAATAGGTGTATATACTTGAATTTTACAGATAAACTATGATGCCTTAGTCATCGAAGCCATGATCTCTCTCTCTCTCTCTCTCTCTCTCTCTTAAAGCGAGCTTTCGTCTGGAGCTGCCAGACATCCTCGGGCTGGGAAGATGAGGGAGGACTGATCTTGGTGCGGTGTCCGTCCTCGTTATATCTGTGGTTGACAGCAGCGTCTGCCCCATGCTTGTCTCCTATTGTCTGGTGGCGATGAGTCTTTGTTTTCACTGGTTCCCTGAGCCAGGTCTCAAGCCACTTTCTTCGAGCCAATGGTTGCATTGCAGCGTATCCTACAGCCGCCTGGACCTCCTGAGCGGCGCTGTAGGAGTACCTCGTTCGGGGGCGTTGTCTTCCATAGAGTTGTCATGAATCATCGGGAAGGACCCTGATCCCCGTCGGTTGCGCCTGCTGGAGGCGCTCCCCATCCAGCAAATAAAACCTACACTGAATACGACGTAGGAAGAATTTCTCCTGCTTACGAGTATGAGAAGACCTGCCACCAACAATGACACCACCGATCATGACAACTCTACGGAAGACAACGCCCCTGAACGAGGTACTCCTGTAGCCGATGGAAATCAAATTAGCCGTAACGTCCCACAGCGTAGCGCAACGCCCATCAACGTTACAGCGCCGCTCAGGAGGTCCAGGCGGCTGCAGGATAAGCTGCAACGCAACCATCGGCTCGAAGAAAGTGGCTTGAGACCTGGCTCAGGCAACCAATAAAAACAAAGACTCACTGCCACCAGCCAATAGGAGACAAGCATGGGGCAGACCCCCTGTTGTCAACCACAGATATAACGAGGACGGACACCGCACCGAGATCAGTCCACCCTCAGCTTCCCAGCCCGAGGATGTCTGGCAGCTCCAGACGAAAGCTCGCTTTAAGAAAGAGAGAGAGAGAGAAAGCCGTTAATGACTATGGTATCATAGTTTATCTGTAAAATTCAAATATATACACCTATTTTGACCCTGTATTTGACCATGACCTCTAAAGGCGCTCTACTAGCCTGTTTAAGTAGCACGGAAAAGCCGCTATTCGCAAAATAGAGAAGAATCTCTACAAGTGTAATGCTCCTGAAGTAGCCATTACTTTTAATAAAGTATACTTATTATTATAATAATTTTTATGATTATTATTATTATAGGAAAGGGAAAAATGTTGGACAAAAAAAAGTTTTATTACCATACTTATTATTATTATTATTATTATTATTATTATTATTATTATTATTATTATTATTATTATTATTATTATAGGAAAGGAAAAAAATGGTGGACAAAAATATAAAAAGGTAAAAGTTTTTTATTATTATTAATTTTATTATTATTATTGTTATTATAGGAAAGGAAAAAATGGTGGCAAAAATATAAAAAGGTAAAAGTTTTTATTATTATTAATTTTATTATTATTATTGTTATTATTATACGAAAGGACAAAAATAAAAAAGTATAAGGTTCATCATTATTATTATTATTATTATTATTATTATTATTATTATTATTATTATTATTACTACTACTATTATAGGATTGGAAGAATTGGTAAACAAAAGATAAAAAGTAAAAGTTATTATTATTATTATTATTATTATTATTATTATTATTATTATTATTATTATTATTATAGGCAAGGACAAAAAATAAAACAAGTAAAAGTTTCATCATTTTAATAATTTTATTATTATTATTATTATATTATCATTATTATTATTATTATTATCTTTATTATTATTATTATACTACTTATACTACTACTACTCTACTACTACTACTACTACTACTACTACTACTACTACTACTATTATTATAGGATAGGAAGAAATGGTAGGCAAAAAATAAAAAGTGTAAGTTTTTTATTATTATTATTACTACTACTACTACTACTACTACTACTACTACTACTAGCTACTACTACTACTACTACTATTGGATAGGAAGAAATGGTAGACAAAAATAAAAAAGTAACAGTTTTTATTAATATTATTATTATTATTATTATTATTATTATTATTATTATAGGAAAGGGAAGAAAAATGGTGACCAAAAAATAATATCTGGAATCAGAAAAGGGGGAGAAAATGATCAATTTGACCGCTCATTTAGTGTTCCCTCATGCTTCCCCAAACTTTATCTCCCATTGATTTATTCTTGTGCAGTGTCAGCAGAAAAAGGGGCCAAGCTGGTAAGATTTCCTTTTTCCTTCCTTTTGGGAGAAAGGGAAAATGGTGAGGAGGAGGAGGAGGAGGAGGAGGAGGAGTAGTTGAGAGTATGTTATAGTGGGTACAGCAGCAAGGTATTCTTCGTGTGCTTAAAAACTTTGTCAGTATTTTTCACATGGCAACACTTATTATGTGTGTATGTGTGTGAGTGAGAGAGAGAGAGAGAGAGAGAGAGAGAGAGAGAGAGAGAGAGAGAGAGAAGGGGGCGGGGTGGTAAACTGTCATGTAGTTGCCTATATCTGAACTTCTGGTGGAGGTTTATAACGTCCATTCATCTTACGGAAAGGAATGTTGCAGGTATACGAAGCATTCTAGTTGTCTAGAGTGTTTATAAAAAAAATTAATCTTGGCAGTAGAGAGAGAGAGAGAGAGAGAGAGAGAGAGAGAGTAACTTCTTCAACCATTCCAACTCTCTCTTTGCCAAGGTTTTTAAACTATAAATAACTAACTGAAACTGCCGTAGTGCATGGATTTATAAGTCAAAGGTTTCATAAATCATCAACATGTAAGTTCTTATATATATGCAAATAATAATATCCATGCCTGTTCAGGCAGAGTCCTTTGCATTAATTTTTAAATAATTTCTTTTCCAGCATTCATAGACCACGTTTAGACTGCTTTCTTTAACCATGACTGTGAATCCTAATGCTTAGTATTAGTGAATATATGGTACATAAGATTTGTCTTGGTGTGGCAAATGTACAAACTGCAGTCTGATTGTGTCCGTTGTTAGTAATATAATTGGTAAGGGGGTGGAGGTGGGGGGAGGGTGCCTTTAAATCGAGGCATTTTGGAACAGGATACATATCCCAGGCTTTTACTACTTCTGGATTTGGTGGCTATATTGACGCAAGATCCCAAATTGCCGTCCCCTGTATGGGGGTATTGTCGTCAGTGCACCCTACGTATGCATTGTATGCATTACTGAAAGATGGCTGCAATATCTTATATTGGTTCATAGCTGAACCCAATTTTTATCCTTTTACTTTACCTCTATTCCCGTTTACTTTCTTCACCCCTGCTGTTCAACCTCTCTAACTATAGATCATTGTACGTCATATCCTTTATTTTCTGGTTATCTATCTTGCTGTCCAACTGCTTCAGCTACCTCTCTTCATTGTCTTTGGCGCAGATTGGCCGAAAGTGTTCTAGTGCTTGACTTCAATGCCTAAATTTCGCAAAATGAAATTAGTCGAAAATTGCTGCATATTTAGGTAAATACATATTAGGTGATAATCTGATGAATAGTAATAGAAACATACGTAAAGTGTAACAAGAATTATCCCATCAAATTCGCCTCCCATGGCTAAAGGTATGATAAAAATAATAGCATTTCTTGGCGAGAGAATCTCAGCTTTAAGTGAAAAATAAAAGGCTTTTGAAAGGATCGAAAAAAACAACGACTTCTATAAATGTCTTGATAATAATGGTCTTTCACGTGTGATGCTTATGTTTGTCCGACGAGTTTTTAGTTGAAAATCCCTAATACGTTCTGGAAGCCGTGTTTACCGAGGGCAGCCAGAGATTAGAACACGCACACTTTTTTTTCCCTTTAGCAATCAGAGAACAACGACTTAATTAGCTTCTGGTAGAGAAAAAGTGACAGGATTTCAATTATCGTCCCAAATTAATAAAAGGTGCGCGAGTAATGCGGTTGGTTGTACATGCACTTTGTTCCATGATGATGAAACCCATAAATGGCCAGCTGCAATCTCCTTGTTCATCGACTTTCATCCAGTTTCATTGGCCATTCAAATAAGATGTTTTGTAAGGGCCGTAGGTGCTCTGCGAAACTTGTACAAATCCACTTGGCTATGATTGACCTGAAGTATTTTGTTTACTAGTTTGATATGAACAGATTGAGTGAGAGCACTTGTTTTCAGTAAATTTTTTTATTGGCACTTTTAATGTGTTTTTCATTATTTCTGATGGATTAGTGCTTGGTGTATTGTTTTGATTATCAGAGGCGTAAGGGCTCTGGGTTGCTTTCGGTGGTTCTGGTTTATGTTTCCTCTTAATGTTAATGATTTTGTTGTTTATACCGACTTGCAAACAGTTAAGTTGAAGCATTAACTAACCCCTTTTATTCGGTCCTGTCTCTTCATCCATGCGCACTTTTCGAGTGCTGAATAATTTGATTTGATTTTTTAGTTTCTCAAAAGCACTTTGTAAAACCTTTCACGTATTTGTCTCATGTATCGCATTTTTAACGACTACTGAAAATTAAAATCAAGATCTCTCTGCCGACAAATGTCTCGTCAGATTACCTCGTAGCTGGTTAGTGCAGTCAATGCGTCTCACGTGGTACACTGTAATCATTAATAAACGGTCTTTTTAGCGACGTTTCGCCTCATAGCTGCACCCATTTTTTGCCCTTCTGCCATCGTTGCCAATTTAGTGGAGCTTCACACAAATGCCGATGCATTTACAAACTGTTTCCATGAATTCTATTGTTGTAATAGTAATGCAATGATAATAAAATTGCTCTAATATGTATATATACTACAAATAGATACGCTAATTTCACTTATTTCCCCGGTTTTGTGTAAGTCTTATGCCCAGTTTGGAGGGTAAACACACACCAATTGGCAACACTGCCTTCTGCCCTTTTGCTTTAACTCCAGTCCCGCATTCTTTCTTCAGTCTTGCCGTCCATCTTCTCTAACTATTACTACCTCTTAGTCCAGCTGCTAGGTTATCTGTCAGTCGGACGTTTAGATCATTGTGTTTCATTTCCTATTATTTTCTGGATCTCTTACCTTGCTGTGGAAAGACTCTCAAACTCCCTCTGTTGTTCACTGCCTTCAGCGCTGAATGGCCTTCAAAACACCTGTGCTTGGCTTGATAGCAGCAATTTTCATAAGGCAGTCATATCCATTTATCAGTTCTTCTTGCGAAGTTCCTTCACATCCGTCTTCTCATGGCAAACCTTTTAAAAAAAAAAAAAAAAAAAAAGCACATTTTTTTTTTTTTATATCCTTTATTGAAATACGTTATATGGAACGAGACGAATAAGCACGCGAGTTGAATACGGAACCTGTGGCATCTTCGTGGACGGGAATAATTAGCTCTGCAATAAAACCGAAACAAAGACATGTTTTGACCCATCCATTACAAAATGAAACCGGCTCGTTCTATTTAAGAAAGATATGGAATCATGTTGAACATCTGTGGGATAGTTTGTTGATTTTCGTTGCTCTGATTCATGTTCGTTGGCATTTTATTCTATGTTAATTTAATATTAAAATTACCACAAATATATCATCATTTATTGTCGTTCTAAATATTTTTTTTTTGCCACCCTTTGAACAGTCATTAATGAATAAATCATGCCTCACCTTCATTTTCCCTTTCTTTTCTTGTATTAGAGATCCGTTAATTACGTCCATTCTGGTTTCATTATTTTAATTGTATCTAAATTATGACGCCTTTAATACTATACTTTCGTTAATATTTGTATTCGTAGATTTTCCTTTATCTGTCACTTACATTTTAACCCCCGTATTGGTGCTTTTAAGGACCATTAGAAAACATGTAGTGTCTGGAAAGGGTTGAAATTATGGATTCCAGAGTTTGGAAATTACGGCTCCCCAGATCCTGACCACCACATTCCTGGAATCTTTAGGTGAACTCTCGCTGGTGTGATAGACCCAATTTCTGTGGCACCATTCCCACACAATATCCTCTTAAAGACTTCCATAAGCTAGCTCTCTCTCTCTCTCTCTCTCTCTCTCTCTCTCTCTCTCTCTCTCTAGCGCCTAGAGAGCTAAGAAATTTTATCATAACATTTTGATTGGAAAACTTTGGGAAGAATTTAAAAGTCGAGTTTGGGATTTCTATTGAAAGTAATGCTTTTCTCATTTAGTGGCGGTTCGGCCGTTGCTGCAAACTTTCTCCTTCGACGTAAACATGGACTAAATTAATAATGACAGAGAGAGAGAGAGAGAGAGAGAGAGAGAGAGAGAGAGAGAGAGGTGTTGCATGTATGTTTTCCCCTCATTTGGCGAATTTGTTCTCGACTTGAAGTTTACAGCATTCCCCTTTCATTCACGATAACCTTGCAAGAAACGGGAACATGCTGAACTGCATATATTCCCAATCAGGTACATTTAAAGGGTTTATGTCTTGAGTTCGTAATCGTATCAAGATGCTAATCTGAAGGTGAGTCTGTAAATAAAAAAAAAGGGCGAATCAGTTTCACAGAGAGAGAGAGAGAGAGAGAGAGAGAGAGAGAGAGAGAGAGAGAGAGAGAGAGAGGTTGAAATTCTGTGGGAAGTTTTGTATTAGGTGAAGGAAGCGTTCTGTGTGTTTTGCAAACTTGAGATGATCTCGCCAGATCTTGCACATTTTATTAGAAGACAAAATAACGGTATATGATAATTAATACGCTTAAGGATATAAAATGCAGGAAAGGTATAGAGGTAGGCAACAGGCACACTTTTCATGCCTCGTAAACTGATGACGACAGTTAAGAGTGTACAGAAATATATCGGTTCAAAAATCGTATGACCGAGATTGAACGTGACCCGAGAAATTTGTAATTGTGAGTAGACATTGTCCAGGAACAGGTAAGGCTGAGAGTGAAAGAAAATAATAAAATAAATTTTGGAGTGTCCCTACTTGGGAAATGTGGAAGGTTGGTTGCGTTGGGTGATTGATGAAATGTTCAAGGAGGCGATCTAAAAAGAATTAGAGTTATTGCTAGTCAGGAAAGGAATTCAGATATATTTATAGCGAAACAAAAAGAGATAGCAAAGACGTGGAAGCAGTTGGGAATATTAAGTTAATGGATGTAATGATGAGCAGATGAGTGGATTAGGGTATATATAATTATCTTATTTGCTTGATTGGTGCACCCATACCATAAAAATGGTAACCTGATCTTAAACTGCCTGACTCTTGAACCAGTTTACATTAATTCAGTGGCCAGTAATGGGCGACCCTTCTTAGGGAGCGTATTTTACTTAGGTTATTTGTTGTGCCTATAAAAGACATATAGATACATGTTTCATTTTGTTATTATTATTATTATTATTATTATTATTATTATTATTATTATTGGAAAGAAGGTTAAACATCATGTGGAGTTCGTTACCCTTTTGACTAGCACAATTACACTACACAAATATATAGTCACACACACACACACATATATGTATAGGTGAATGGGTGTGCAGAGAGAGGAGGAGAGAAGGAGACGAGAGAGAGAGAGAGAGGAGTGAGGAGGAGAGAGAGAGAGATGAGAGAAAAAATTTTAAAAAAAAAATCTTATCACAGAGATGAGTGACAAGTGTTAGACCATAGGGACACGCCATGGTACCCTTAATAAAACATCAGTCGCGGCTACTCTGTGTATTTTCTTTCTCTCTCTCTCTCTCTTTCTCTCTCTTTCTCTCAAGACCTGTATTCGTTGTCAGTCTTGTAATGGTGACACAGAGATTCAATCGTGGAAACGCGAACAGCAAGAAAACGTCTTGTGTCAAAAGTTAAGAACGAGACTCCATCGCGCGGGGGTGGGTGGCTGCCTGTGGGGGGGGGAGAGAGCAGAGAGAGCAACAACATTGGCAGACAATGACAATCGTCAGGAATAGAGAGGAGTTGGAAGAGCAAGGACGGGAGGATGATGAGAAAGATAACAAGAAGCGGAGGAGGAGGAGGAGGAGGTGAGGTGGTGGTAGGAGGTGGGAGGTAGGAGGAGGAGAAGGGCAGCTTTAAAGCGCTTGCAAAATCACCCACACTTTCAGCATGGTGCTAGAATATCCATATTGACATCTGGTTCCAATTTTCATTTCGGTTTTGCTCATCTCTCTCTCTCTCTCTCTCTCTCTCTCTCTCTCTCTCTCTCTCTCTCTCTTCGTGTTTTGAATTAGAACTTTGCCCAATTATTTTCCTGGTTTATTTATTTATTAATTTTTTTTTAGAGGTGTGACTGCCTTTTGGGGTTTATGGAGATTTAATTCACTTTCGACATTCAGTGATAATTGCTAGGAGCGGCTGGGGTTTTTGGGGGCGGGGGGTGAGGGCGGGCGGTTGTATGTGGAAGCAGTACCTACAGAAGCGAAAATTTCGTACGTCGGGGGGGTGTTGTTGCTAGGACTGATTGCTAATTTGTAGATTATTAGATTAATTGATGACGTGTTGTAATTTGATTGGTTATTGTCGCTCTTTTTGTCTCACTTCCTTCGCACTTCATATATTATATTACTATATATATTTATCATAATAATATTATATATCTATAATTATATAATATAATATACTCAGTAATTAATATATATATATATATTATATTTTACTTATATATTATAATAATATATTATATTATATACCTTTGGTATATATATAATATATAAATTATTATCTTACATATATATATAATTATTATTTATATTATATATAATATTATAATCATATCTTACTATTGATATATATTATATATATATATAATTATAATATATTATATAATAATATTATATAATCTATATATTATATTATTACATTTTTTTTATAACACACACATAATATATATATATAGATATATATATATATATATAAATACTTTATATATTTCTATATATATATATAACCCACACATATATATATATATATATATATATATATATATTATAAATATTCTATACATATATATATTATATATATATATATATATATATATTAATATATATATATATATTTTATATATATTATATATAGATATATATATATTATATATAAATGTATATTAATATATGATAATATATAGATATATATTGTATATATATATATAGATATATGATATTTATAAATATATATATATTGTATTCTGTATATATATATATTATATATATATTATATATATTATATATAATATTATATAGATATGATATAGATATACATATAATATATATCCTTATATCTATATATAATATATCTATTATAAATACATAATCAATTATATATATCTACAATATATAGATATTATATTTATATATATATCTAATATATATACTGTATACATATATATATAGATATATTATATATATATATATATATCTATATAGTATATATATATATATCATATATATATTGTATACATATATATAATATATATATATATATATATATATATATATATATATAATATATATATGCATAAATTAAACCTGTCCCTAATGAGGGTAAGACTCGCCCACACAAACGCTTATCAGATGCTAATTCACGGTTTTGCAGCCGTCTCTTACGTTGGTATACACTTACTACCATATCATTTGTGAATTTCGATCACTTTGTCTCAGTCCCCTGAAGATGGCGTACGAACGCAGCCGACACCTGTCAGAATTTACAACCCGTTTTCAATATCTTCACCGCCGTGTTTGAGATATATATTTACTTATGAATTTTTTTACATATACGGCGTAGCTTTTTAAAATTCACAAATACTAAGCCACAAATATTGTTTCATGTCGAATTAACCGTATCTTTAGGATCGAACCGTGGATTATCTTAGAAACGATTAAACCGACATTGACTATTCACTAGTTCCAAATTGCACTGAATTTGATATCAAATGGAATTTGAGGCGTATATAAATAATTATATAAATATAGATATATATATAATATATATATATATATATATATATGTGTGTGTGTGTGTGTGTGTGTATAATATATATATATATATATTATATATATATATATATATATAGATTATATATATATATATATATATATATATATATATATATATATATATATATATATATATATATATATATATATATATATATATATATAATATAATATATATATATATATATATATATATATATATATATATATATATATATATATATATATATATATATATATATATATATATATATATATGTAACCTCATTGTTGGCCAAGTCGTAACTTAACACCGAAGTCTTCATTTCTCCTCTTGTCCGTTGGTTCGAATCCACGAGATTATCAACTAATAATACATTATTATCAACTAAAAAAAAAAATTCCCCCTCCGGTTAACATATATGAAAACAAAATATATTGATCCGAGTTTAGAGTGAATTGGATAATAAAGGACGTTTGTAGCTTAATGCATAATATATATATATATATATATATATATATATATATATGTATATATATATATATTATATATATATATATATATAGATATCGAATCACGAAAATATGGAACGTGATGAATATATAAATAAAGACAAAATCCACGAAAGGAGAAACAAACGATGAAGTTCTGCAAGGCCTTTCGACCTCGTGTCCTTTTCCTTAAAACCCTTTAGGACGATTTCATTAAATCCTACTGTGCCTCTGTTGATGAGAGCAGCGAATTACGTACCTAGGAGTCGGACGACTGTGGTGGGTGGTAACCAGACTATAGTGTGTTTTGCTAAGAACCAGGATGCTGACATTTTCTGGGGCCACATATTCTAAGGTCACTGATACCAGATGAATTTGGAGTTCTTGATTTTCTCGGACTTTTTACAGAAGTTCATAAAAAAAAACACCTTGGATCCTTTTGAGGTATAAATGGAGAGTCTGTTCATTGCATGGTGGAAATCCCATCGTTAAAAGGGTTCTGTATTCACAGCCTGTAGTGCTCAGTCGGATTCAAGATTTAAATTGAAAGGTCTTTGATTCTGTTATGACACACACACGCATATATATTCATTCAGTGTTTTTGATCAGTATTTAAAGCCACTACTACTTCATTTTGAACTAGTTTCATCATAAATCGTTTTAAATGTTCTCCAGACATGTTCTTCTTTAATACCTGAATTTTTTTTATTGTTTTTTTTTTTTTTACATTTTATCTGGGTTTTGTCGAACGTTCATTTTTACCCAAGCATGTTTTCATTTCGCGTTTTCCTGAAGGGATTTTCTCCTTTAAATCCTTCTCTCTCTCTCTCTCTCTCTCTCTCTCTCTCTCTCTCTCTGTTCATCTCATTCATGCTTTCTCTTCTTCATCCTTTGCTCAATTTTTCATTTTTGTTGTTGTTTCTCTCAATATTCCCTTTCTGTTTTCTCTCTTTCTTTATTCTTCATACTCCGTTAAATATTGGTCGGTTCATATTGCAGAAAAAAAGTATTAGGATATTTTATAAAAGGAAAATATAGGAATGACAGAAAATAAAGTTCTGACCGTACATACATATTTTTCCTTACTCGGGGAGTAAGTCTACAAACATCTTTGTTGTTCTTGTTCTTGTTCTTGTTGGGGGGTAGGAAAGGTCAATGGAAAAGCATAAAATGGTCCGATAAAGATACAGGAATTTTAGGATAGGATATTTGTGATTTATTTATTAAAATGAAAATGTAAAAAAATAAACAGTACAGAGAAATTATTTCTAGTAAAAAGTATATATAACGTAATTATTTTAATTTTCGTTGGTGAAACAACGCGCTATTCGACCGTAGATTTTAGCGTGCTCCTCGAGTAAAGTGGAGGACGGATCGCGCCTTGTTATAAGCATACTCTCAATCGCACTCTTGATTTCCTTCAGTGTTTATATGAGGAAAATAGAGAACATTGTCGACAAAGTTTTCCTCCAAGAATTTTGCATTAATGAAGGAAGGAGAGATTTCTTTATATTCTCCTAGATTTGTGAATGAATGAAGAATATTTATTTACAATTATTTTAATTGGTGTTTTAGCAAGAAAATTAAGGAAAGGTGTATGCTATGTTGATAGAAGCTTATAATATTTTAGAGTTTTTGCTTGATAGATTTCAATTTCCTTGATTTTCCGTAGAAGTGATAGAAAGAAAACCTATTTAGAGTGACTCTTGAATAAGGTGAGTGATCATCTTAGTTCAAATGACAGAATATGATGCATAGTTTTGAAGCTACAAGAATGGAGTATGCATGATGCAAATCTATAGGATAAAAAGGTGAATTCATGAACACCTGACTGTAATTTAGTAGTTATCTACAGTGGAAACTTCATAATCATACTGTAATGTACAGCCTTTGCGGTGATTAGACTTTATTCTTATTATTACTATTATTATTATTATGCGATGATGATGATAATGATTATTATTATTATTATTATTATTATTATTATTATTATGTGATGATGATGATGATGATTTATTGTTAAGTATTATTATAAATCCCTCATAGTAGCACGAGTCATCAAATGGAGAAACAAATCCACAGTTGTGTAAATGTAAGTATATGTACATTTACATAACGGTGAACTTGTTTCTCCATTATTATTATTATTATTATTATTATTATTATTATTATTATTATTATTATTATTATTAATTTTTTTTGCACTATCACAGTCCTCCAATTCGACTGGGTGGTATTTATAGTGGGGGGGTTCCCGGTTGCATCCTGCCTTCTTTGGAGTCCATCACTTTTCTTACTATGTGCGCCTTTTCTAGGATCACACTCTTCTGTATGAGTCCTGGAGCTACTTCAGCCTCTAGTTTTTCCAGATTCCTTTTCAGGGATCTTGGGATCGTGCTTCATAATGTTCCTATGATTATGGGTGCATTTTCCACTGGCATATCCCATATCCTTCTTATTTCTATTTTCAGGTCTTGATACTTATCCAGTTGTTATTATTATTATTATTATTATTATTATTATTATTATTATTATTATTATTATTATTATTATTATTCGCACAGTGTACATTTTTAGAAAGGAAAAATTTGGCGAGAAACTTCGAGCTGGTTACAACATTCACGCCATAATAAAACCCCTTAAAGAGGTTGAAATTGTAAGTAATAAAATAATCTGACAATTGTATGTTCAAAAAGAATTTTAAGTTAAAATATAACTCATGAGACGAGAGAAACTCGTCAGACCCGTCACTCCAAAAAATAGTTTGCCTCCAATTTTTCCGTGATTATGCAAACTAGTTTGTGTTGTTGTGGGTTTCTTTTAAAAACGAATTCTGATGAAGATTTGATTGACACCAGGTGACCTATAGAGGTGCAGTAAGGACTTATGCTCGTGAATTTTTTCTAGGTATATTTTCCATTTTTAAGTATCAAGCGAACGAGAATTTTAAAACTGATACTATTTGAAGGTAACAGTATCAAAGAGTTATATTCCCCCAGTTTATTAGGAAATGTTTTAGAAAAGTTCATTTTTAGTTCATTTTTAGCTAGCAGTGCCGTTAGTGGACCTCATGCGGTGCACTGTAGGCATTACCTTAGGTTCTTTGCACCCTAGGTATATATATATGCTTAAAAAATCACAGTAGATGCACGTGACTTCATAAATAAGCGAATACCACAGGAAAATGATAGGAGAAAAAAAAAAAATATATATAATATATATAATATATATATATAATATATATATATATATATATATTAGATATGATATACAATAACGTATGGAACAGAAGTAAATTTCTGCCTCATATCAGGAATCGAACCCGGGTCTTTCAGTTGAGAGGCCTAGTTGGCAGCGGTCTTATCTCTCAATTGTAAAAGACCTGGGTTCGATCTTGATGTGGGTCAGGAATAAATGAATGAATATATATGTGTGTGTGTGTGTGTGTGTTTGTCAGCTTATTTTTTATTGATTTCTTTACTTATATATCTATTTATTATATTGTCTGTATATATCAAAGAGGTATAGAAATTTCGGTTTTTGTAGTCATTTTTGGCTGACGAATTTGAATATCAAATAAACGTCTATAGAATTTCATGTAAACATTCTTTCCCGAAAACTGCAAAGGCAATGCAACGCCAGCCCAATAACAAAAAAATGCATTGGAAAAAACAACGCATTTTGCAAAAATTAGAAGCCAATAAAAAAAAAAAGGAATGATTTTGGCGCGCATACGCAGGGGAAGGGCGGGAAGATTCGCACACAAGGTCGCCATAATTAAAGGTGAAATACTCCGCGCAAATTTACGTGGATACGTCATCTTTAACTCCAGCTCGTATTTTCGCAAACATTTCTGCTTGCTCAAATGCGCCGGTTGCTAAATTCATTCATTCTTGCGCTTTCAAAAATCTCTTCCTCCCTCCCTACCCCCATCCCCCCTCCCTCCAGTTTTCTTGTCTTCAGTTTTAATTCCTTTTCATTTTTCTTCAGCAAAAAATTGTTGGAGATTTAAGTATGTTTTTCTTGATAAGATTATTATTATTATTATTATTATTATTATTAATTATTATTATTATTATTATTATTATTATTATTGGTTTGTTTTTTTTATTTATTATTATTTTTTTATCAGCCATCCTGATCAACTAGGCTCTTTTTATAATGAAGGGTTCCTGGTTGCATCCTGCCTCCTTAGGAGTCCATCACTTTTCTCACTATGTGCTCTATTATTATTATTATTTTTTTTTTTTTTTGCTCTATCACAGTCCTCCAATTCGACTGGGTGGTATTTATAGTGTGGGGTTCCGGGTTGCATCCTGCCTCCTTAGGAGTCCATCACTCTTCTTAATGTGTGTGGCCGTTTCTAGGATCACACTATCTGCATGAGTCCTGGAGCTACTTCAGCCCTCTAGTTTTTCTAGATTCCTTTTCAGGGATCTTGGATCGTGCTAGTGCTCCTATGATTATGGGTACGATTTCCACTGGCATATCCCATATCCTTCTTATTTCTATTTTCAGATCTTGATACTTATCCATTTTTTCCCTCTCTTTGTCTTCGACTCTGGTGTCCCATGGTATTGCGACATCAATGAGTGATACTTTCTTCTTGACTTTGTCAATCAACGTCACGTCTGGTCTGTTTGCACGTATCACCCTATCCGTTCTGAGACCATTAGTCCCAGAGGAGTCTTTGCTTGATCGTTTTCTATCACTCCTTCAGGTTGGTGCTCGTACCACTTATTACTGCAAGGTAGCTGATGTTTCTTGCACAGGCTCCAGTGGAGGGCTTTTGCCACTGAATCATGCCTCTTTTTGTACTGGTTCTGTGCAAGTGCCGGGCATTCACTTGCTATGTGGTTTATGGTTTCATTTTTCGTATTGCACTTCCTACATGGGAGAGATGTTATTTCCGTCTATCGTACTTTGAACATCTGGTTCTTAGGGCCTGATCTTGTGCCGCCTGTTATCATTCCTTCATTTTCCTTCTTTAGCTCTCCCCTCTGTAGCCATTGCCAATTGTCATCGCTGGCTAGTTCTTTAGTCTGTCTCATGTATTGTCCGTGCATTGGTTTGTTGCTGCTCCAGTCCTCTGTTCTTTCTGTTCTTTCTCCTGTCTCTGGTATATTTCTGGGTCTTCGTCTACTTTTATTAGTCCTTGCTTCCCATACACTCTTTAGCCACTCGTCTTCACTGGTTTTCAGATATTGCCCAGTGCTCTGTTTTCGATGTTGACGCAGTCCTCTATACTAGTAGTCCTCTCCCTCCTTCCTTTCGTGTTATGTCATAGTCTGTCCGTATTTGCTCTTGGGTGTAGTGCTTTGTGTATTGTCCATATGTTTCCTGGTTTTCTGATCTATGCTGCTGAATTCTGCTTCGTCCATTCCACTATTCCTGCACTGTATCTGATTACTAGGCGACTGGCCGGATGGTGATTTATGGCTTTTCGATTCAATAATTTCCGGCATTGAGTTTTGACCTTTGAAGTTAGTTCGGCTCCCTTGAGTCTCTGCATAATATTCTTTTTTCCTGACTCGTGGTCCCTTCATTCTCTTGGTGTCTTTATATCTGCCTCCTTCGCCATTATTATTTCCCAGGTGATTAGGTATCCCTGTCTCAGTCTCATGTGTTTTGAATGTTTGCTCCCATCTGGTAGCTTTATATTTTCCCTTAGTTTTCTTTCGTTTACTGCTTTGCCTTTTTTGTATGTTTGACTAAGGCGCATTTTTTCATATTCCAAGAACTCCCATCCTGAATGTCCCCAGATACAATCCTTACCAGTCTGGATTAGGCGGGATATTCTATTTCCTTTGATGCTGACTTTACCATTAACAGCTTGATGTCGTCCATGAACATACAGAATGGTTGATTTTCTGGTTGCCTCTTTTCTTGAGTTGGTACCCGGTCAATCCAATCTTCTGCTAGTACTTTTTGTCATTGGGAAATCATGGCTACTCACGAAGAGTAAGTCGGGGAACAGTAGAGTCCGCCCGTTGGAAGATCCCCCTTCCCTGATTATTAAACCTCTGCTTCAGTCTTATTCCAGAGCTTGTTAAAGTATTGTTAATTCCCATTGCGCATTGTATACTTTGAAGGTAAGGCTTTGATGGTATTCGTTTTCCTTCTGCCCCATGAAATTTCTTTCAGGCATTCCTAATTAAGCCATGTTGTGTGGAATTCATGTCGAAGGCTTTACTTATTAGTCTATCCATGCCATGCTATTAGGTTTGGGAGTTTCTATTCTCCTAACTGTATTCCTTCATTACCCATTTTGTCTTATCCAGGGAGCTTGGTCTTTTGTGGCCCTACACTTCTTCTGCAGCCTTTCTTTGTTGGGTAGGGGATGGTGTTTGTCTCCTCTGAGGGGTAGTTTGCTTAAGATAGCCTTTCATCGTGATGATACCAGTTTAAGTAACTTCCACATTATTGGTTAGGCAGGTGAATATAGGCCGTGTAGTTTTACTGGCTATATTATTTATTATTTTATTATTTTATTAAAAGTTTTAATTAAAAGTAATGGCTACTTCAGCAGCATTACACTTGTTTAGAGATTCTTCTTCCTATTTTTGCGAATAGGCCGGCTTTTTCAGTGCTACTTAAACAGGCCAGTAGAGCGCCTTATAGAGGTGATTGGTAAAATAACAGGGGTCCAAAATAGGTGGTTATTATATTTGAAATTTTAAGCAGATAAACTCATGATACATAGTCATCAAAGTTCAATTTAACTGATTCTCTCTCTCTTCCTCTCTTCCCTTCTCTCCTCTCTCTCCTCATCTCTCTCCTTCTCTCTTCCTCTTTCATTAAAGCGAGCTTTCGTCTGGGAGCTGCCAGAATCCATCCGGGCTGGGGGGAAGCTGAGGGTGGACTTGATCTTGGTGCGAAGTGTCCGTCCTCCTTAGTAATTACTGATGGTTGAGCAGCAAGGGGTTGCTGCCCAACTGCTTGTCTTCCCTAGATTGGCTGGTGGCCGGTGAAGTCCTGTTTTCATTGGCTTGCCTGAGCCAGGTCCCTCCAAGCCACTTTCCTCGGAACCGATGGTTTGCGTTGCACGCATATCCCTGCAGCCGCCTGCAGGACCTCCTAAAAGCGCGGGCCGCTGTAACATTGATGGCGTTGCGAGCTACGCTGTCGGGAGCGTCACGGGCTACTTTGATTTCCATCGGTTTGCAGGAAGTACCTTCGTTCGGGTAGGGGGCGGTTGTTCATCGCATAGAGTTTTGTTCAATGAATCGGTGGTGTCATTGTTAGTAGGACAGGTCTTCTCATACTCGTAAGGGAGGAGAAATTCTTTCCTGCGCTCGTATTCAGCTGAAGGGTATTTTATTTGCTGGGCATGAAGGAGCGCACCTCCAGCAGGCGCAACCGACGGGCATCAGGGGCCTTCCCGATTGATTCCTTCGGTTCGTTTCTTATTTTGATGACAATCTCGGGAGGGGAATGGCCTCGTGATGGTTTGGTGCTGGGCCGTGATTCTTTGATAGCCCCCTCTTGGGCGTGGGCACGAGGAGTCTCTTCGACAGTAACGCATGGCTTAGTCATCACCTACGTAAGGGCTGCCGCTGCAAATTCGCCGGACCTGGGCATGGCTATAACTGGTTACAGACAAACACAATTGCGTCTTGCTTCAGCCAAGGGGTTCTTCGTTAGCCTGTAGGAGGAGGGGTTTTATTTTTTCATAATTAAGAAGTCCGCGCGTCCCTCCTCGCCGGAGTTCTGCGGTAATATATGATTAAGTCGTATTTCTTGGTGGTTGTTTCCAAGTCGGGGATATACATTATCAGAAGAAATAATTTTCTTGATGGCGTTGCCTCTTCTTCACGGTAATGGGCAACCTCATGAAAGGCATTGTAGTACAGCTTGATAATTATCCTGGGGGCGGGGGCTGCGGGCGGGCTCACCCCCTAAACCGGTACCAAATTTCTCCAGGGCTGTGCGGACTTCCCTTGCTGATTAAATTTAATTTGAGTACCCCCTCCCGTTATTCACATAAGTACTTTTTTGGGAGGCGCGTCCGGAGTTCACCTGGTGAGTGTCCCTGCCAGGTTTCGAGGCAGTGGGGAGAGGGGCCACCCTCCTGACGAAAGGCCCCTGACGACGTGGTGCTTTTGAAGTCTGGCGGGGCGGAACTCGCTGTCCTCCGTTGAGGGCAAAGTCCTAAATTGGTTTTTCCTTTGTTTGTAGTAGACTGAAAAGTACGGATGTGGTCCAGGGCGGCGTGCGAGGGACTTATGCCTTGACCAACGCAACCATCGGTTCGTAGGAAAGTGGCTTGAAGACCTGGCTCAGGGCAGAGTAGCCCAAATGAAAACAAGACTCACCCGCCAACCGAGCACCAATACGGAGACAAGCATGGGCAGGGGAACCCCTTGCCTGTCAACCACAGATATAAGGAGGGACGGAACACTCCGCACCAAGATCAAGTCCACCCTTCCAGCTTCCGCCCAGCCCCCGAAGGCAATGTCTGGCGAAGCTCCAGGACTGGAAAGACTCTGCTTTTTAGCAAAGAGTTTAAGTAAAGAGGACAGAGAGAGAAAAGGAGAGAGGAGAGAGAGAGAGAGAAATCGTTAATGACTTTTGATGGACTTAATGGAATTCAAATAGTTTTATTCTGTAAAAATTCAAATAATTACACCTAATTTTGACCCCTGTATTTTTACCAATGACCTCTATAGGCGCTCTACAAAAAAATGGCCTGTTTATTTAAGTAGCACGTGAAAAAAGAAAAGCCGCTATTTGCGGCCCAAAATTTAGAGAAAGAATCTCTACAAGTGGTTAATGCTTGCTGACAAGTAGCCATATTGACTTTTTAATTAAAGTATGCTTCGGAGAGGGTCTGCTTCCTAGTAAGTACACTAATAATATTCGGCGGCTACAACGACACCCGATCAGCCAGAAATAAAAATTGAGGACAAACCAGGAAGCTTTAGAAAAATCCCCTCCTACAGCGGGCAAATAGCGATCAAAGAACTACCGAACTGCGGTGCCCTCCACAACGAACGAACCCAAGAGACTGCGGCAGGGTAGTGGGAGGGAAGAGTGAAGAAAGGCAGCCCCGCCGGCGCCAAGTGGAAAGTAGGCAGAGGAAAAACATTATAGCAAGTAACGATCCTGGTTGCCCTTCCGAGAGGAAGGTAGTCATGGACTTGAACGAAACAAACCGGAATTTGAAAAATCCACTCCGAAACGTGACAATACCCATCGGTAATTAGACAACCCACGTAGGAGAGGAACCAAAACGTAACCTTGGGAACATCCGAGAGGAAAGCGCCTTTCAGTCCCGCCTTTCAGGGAGGACTGACAATGAAACAAGCGGATGAAGAGGTGCCCGCGCGCAAGCTCATCTCCCTGAACGGGGCAAACAACCGCCATCGCTGAAGCCGAACCCAAGGATCACATTTAAACCTTATCCGATTTAAACGAACGACCCTCCCCACTCTCCCAGACCCGATCAAGGAAACGCCCTTCTGAAGCATGGGTCTTCCAAATTGCTGCCAACTATTTCATTTCGAGACCCAGGCCTTCATGACAACGAAGACTCGAAATTCGAGTTGCCTCCCTAGACTCCCATCCAGCAAAACTTCGATAAGCCCGGAGGCAAAACCGTGAGAAACACTACCGACGCCCTTCCAAATTCCACCCCACCTACTTGCTCGAAAAGCTCTTTACCAGCAGAAGAGGGGCCTCGCACCTCACCAAGCGGGATCCGGACATACCCACCAAGGAGATGAAAGAAAGCAGCCGAAAGGAACTTTGGGGCAAGCGGAAGAAACGTGAAACATCACGGAACGGGCGGAAACTGGCGGGGCGGAACCAAGACAGCAGCCTTTCGTCTTGAAAATTGATCACTTTGCCGAATCATCACGAGAACCGCTGGATGCTATTTTGTTTTTCTTGCACCGAGAAGCCAAGTTTCGAGCTGGCCTGACGGAGGGAACCCGGACAGGACGACACTCAAGAGGGGGAGAAGCTAAACGGAGATCAATCAGCTGCAAGTGAATTCCTGGCAAGCAATGGCTGCGTGCACCTCCGCCCGCCCATACAAGGGAGACTACAAGCCTGGGTTAATTTATATTGGCAATGTAAAAACCCACAAACAACGGGAAACAAACCCCTCCGGCCGTATCATCAGCCCAGAAACGCAGCCCCGCCCCTAACGTACGCCTTGGCGAAACCGACCTCAAAACCAAATTTTGACGCCCCTTCACGTACCCGAGTTCGGTACATTAGCCTGCAGTCTTTCCGGACAGAGTTGTTATTAGAAACCGATTCAAAGGTTACGCCCCTGGTACCGTGGGGATTCATCGCCAGCGCTGGATGTTAGAGTCCCTATTTTACGGAACGTACGCCTGATCGACGAAAACCCATAGAATATAATCCTTGATCGTGGTCTACAGGAATTCACAGTTCGACGGCAGCCCCTCAACAATACCCGGAAGGCCCTGGCGTGTACCGTTTACGCTGCTGGAGAATAATGCACGGAAGAAGGCCCCTTATCTCCGCAACCCATTTCCCATGCCACCCTACCGTGGCCAAGATGTTCCGCCAAAAGGACGGGCGTTGGCGATGGGCCCCACCCCCTGGGGGTCCTCTTCGCCTAACTTTTAGTTTATGGCGGCACCGTGGAGGGAAACCGGCGGGTCTGTTCCGCCCAGGATTGCAGCAACCCGTGCAGAATAATGGAAACGTTAATAGTTTAATACTTGTTGAACGGAACATAATTTTTTGTGCCAAGGTCGACGACCGAGGAGTGAAGGTAAGAAAGCCCTCCCCTCCGTCAAGAAGCATTTCAGACAGTGGTAGTGTGCCTGAATGTTACAACAGTCGAAACGCAGCTCCCGACGAATCGGCCTCCCCTTCAGCCTCCGACGGTCCTTGGGGTAAGGCAAGACGGAAGACCGGTCTCCGTACTTTCAGCTCTACACAAAGAAAAACGCCAAGTTTAGGACTGTTTGCCTCAACGGGAGACAAAGCGAGTGCCCGGCCCCGCCAGATTTCAAAAAAGCATCCCGAACCGTCAGGGCCTATCGTTCAGGAGGGCCCTCCCTTCCCACTTTGCTTCGACCTGGCAGGACACTCCACCAAGGAACTCCGACCGCCGGCCTACCCAAAGTAACTTCTTCTTTTGTAATAAAACGGGGTACTCAAATAAATTAATTTCAGCAAGGAAGTCCGCACGGGCCCCTGGCCCTTGGAAGAAATGGGTACGCGGTATTGTGAGAGCCCCGCAGCCCCCGCCCCAGGATAATATCAAGCTGTACTATAATCTACAAAAAGCCTTTCATGAGTTCCCATTACCAGTGAAGAAAAGGAGGCGGACGCCATTCAAGAAAACAATTATTCTGATAATGTATCCCCCGAACTGACAACACCAAGAAATAAATCGACTTAAATCAATATTACACCAGAAATCCGGGAGGAACGCCCGATCTTATTATGAAAAATAAACCCTCTCCACAGGTACGAGGGAACCCCCTGAAGCAGACGCATGTTAGCTGTATCCAGTATTACAATGCCCAGTCCGCGAAAATTTGGCAGCGGCACCTACGTAGGATTATGTACTACCATGCGGACTGTCGAAGGAAGAACTCTCAGTGCCACGCTTCCCAAGAGTGGGGGCATAAAAAAAAGAATTCAAACGAAAATTCAAAAAATACGCCCACACCAAAGCCCAAAATCCACGAGGCCATCTTCCCGAGTGATGTCATCATTAAAGGAAACAACCCGAATGATCATCGGGAAGCCGGCCCCTGATGGCCCCGTCGGTTGCCGCCTGCTGGAAGGCGCTCCTTCCATCCATCCAGCAAAATAAAACCTTTCACTGAATACGACTTGACAGGAACGAATTTGAAAGAATTTTCCTCCACCCTACGAGTATGAAGAAGACCCTATGCCACTATTTAACAATGACAAACACCACCGATCATGACAACTCTATGAGGATGAACCAACGCCCCCCGGAACGAGGATTACTTCCTGCAAACCGATGGGAAAATCAAAGAAAGTAGCCGTGACGTCCCCAACTAGCGTAGCGGCAAACGCCCATCAATGTTTTACAGGCGCCGCTTAGGAAGGTCCAGGGCGGCTGCCAGGATAATGGCTTGCAACGGGCAAACCAATCGGGTTCGAGGAAAAGTGGCTTGAGACCTGGCTTCAGGCAAGCCGAATGAAAACAAGATCATCACCGGCCCACCAGCCAATAGGAGGAACAAAGCATGGGGCAGACCCCTTGCTGTCAAACCACAGATATAAGGAGGACGGACATGCCCGCACCAAGATCAGGTTCCAACCCTCAGCCTTTCCCGAGCCCAGAGGATGTCTGGCAGCTCCAGAACGAAAAAAGCTTCGCTTAAGAAATTGAAGAAAGAGAGAGGGAGGCAAAGGAGAAGAGAGGAGAGGGAAGGGGCAGAGAGAGGAAGAGAATCCGTTTAATGACTTTGATGACTATTGGTATCCATAGTTTATCTTGTAAAATTCAAAAACAATACAAAATATACACCTATTTTTTTGGGTTTGAACCCTGTTATTTTACCGTTACCTGACCCCTCTATTAGGGCGCTTACTGGCCTGTTTTAGGAGTAGCATTCTGGGAAAAAGCCGCTAATTCCGCAAAAGAGAGAAGAAAAAATCTCTAAGGAAACAAAAAGTGTTAATGCCCTGACTGAAGTAGCGCCATTAACTTTTAATAAAAGTATGCTTTCGAAAGTGAGGGTCTTGCTTCCTAAGTATTCATTATTATTACTTATTATTAATTATTATTACATTATTATTATTATTATGTTAATTATTATTATTTATTAAATTATCTTCATTTATTTTCACAAAGAAAAACCTTCAATAAATACAATGAAGTTAATTTAAAATAAATAAATGGAAAATTAAGGATCCACAGTAATATGTTCCTGATCTGTTTTATTTAAAACTAGGAAAGCAAGAAGAGGAGCTTTCGAAGACCCTGCACGGTCCCCTCCATTGATCCAATTCAGATTGGACCAAGGAGGACCGGTTGCAAGGTTCTTTTTTCGAAAAAGCTCTCCTCTGCTCTCTATTTTAAAATAACAGAATCAGAACATTATTTACTTGGATTTTTTCCATTTACTTTTCATTATTATTATTATTTTATGTTATTATTATTATTTTAATTATTATTTTATTTCGCAGCAAATTATTAAATTTTTTTACACCGATGAAAATAAAATTTTTTTTCGGAACACGTTATTGTAGACATGAAAACCCGAACCGTTCACGATGTTTATGCGGGCTAAATACTTTTTCGTATAAATTCTCCTTTCTCTCTCTCTCTCTTCTCTCTCCTCTCTCACATCCTCTACTTCTCAATATTTTGCGATTAATTGTCTTAGGCATAATATGCGAACTTATCCGCTTGGGAGGGTCTTAATTAACATAAGAGTTTTATGAGGAGCGGCTAAATATCCTTTTTTTTTTTTTTTTTTTATTTTTTTAATGAAGTCCACGTTCCAGCGTAAGTTTTTATGTTAAAAAAAAATTAAAGTTTAGGGACTTTGTTGTTAAATGCTTCATGTAAATTCTAAGGAATTTTAATTTTAAACGTATGGCCACACACACACACAAGACACACACATTATTTATTATATATATAGTAATATATATATATATATTATATAATTATGATAGAAATATGATACAATAAATATATACATCCTGAAAGTAAAAGGTTTACGTCATTTTTCAATAAATTAAAACCTTTGAAATTAAAAAAGAACAAAAGAATTGGTGGTCAATTATTTTCCTTAATCACCCTTAATTAGTCCGTTTGAAACAGTTTCCGATGCGCGTTTAATTTAAAGAAATATAATTAATCATACTGCTGATATCTGTTTTGTAGGCGTTACTTTAATTCTGGGTCCTCAGCGCAAATCATGTTGACCCTTTAGCCAATTTTAACCTTAATTGAAATATTAAAGATAATGATTTTTTTTACAGAACTATATACGTTATAATATATACAATATAAAATTAAGCATGGTTTCAACAAAAATCTTTATTTTAATATTTGATAAATTATAAGTACACGTATATACGATATTGTGTTTTTTTATTTATAATTTATTTAGAATTAGGATTTTTTTTTTTTTTTTTTTATTTCCGACGATGCATGGTGAAAATAAGACACGGAGTGAAGAGCCTGCTTGGTACTTTGAAATGATCCTGTGCCTGCCATTTTTCCTGTGGTATTCGCATATAGATTTAATGGGAAAGTCACGTTCGTTAGATCTACTGTTATTGATTGTTTTTAAGCATATATGTGTGTGTTGGTGGTTGGCTTTTCCGTGTTTGGGTTATTGTGGCGGTTTTGGGTCGGCAATTCCAATAAGTTTCGAAGTTTCCTGCTCACGGTAATCATCCATGCATTTCCGACGCTTTACAAAAATTTTTGAGACTTGGTAGTTTAGGAGAGCGTGACCTGACTCGGCTGGATTTTCATTTTCCGTAGATATTTTTATTTTTATTTTTTTTTTTTTTGATGATGAATTATTTTTAGTATTTGATATTTAGCTATTTACTAATGAATGTTTTTTTCCATGGTGGTTTTTGAAGTTAACGTGTTTAATGTATCGGTGAACTATTTCTTTTAATTTGCTTAATTAAATGAAAGAATAATTTCAACAATTCTTTGACCTTTTTGGGCGTCGTTCAAGTTTATTGAGTAAGACGTTTATTTTCGTAAATTTTCCATTATTTGCTTAATTAAATATAGAATTCAACATTAAATAGTTCTTGGGTTTATGGGTCATCCTTGTAAATATTTTTGTTAGTTATTCATTTCATTTAATTAGCCATTAAATAGGATATGAAGGCCAATTCTTTCCTCCACTATATACGTATATATGGACCATTAAATGGGGTACGAGGGCCAATTCTTTCCTCCACTATATATTGAAGGACCAGTTTAAGTTAAGGCGGTAGGTATGAAAGGGTCAATTTCTCACCCCTCCATATTATATATATTGGGACCATTAAATAGGGTATGAAGGCCAATTCTTCCGTCCCGCTATTATTTAGGAGGGACCATTAAATAAAAGGGTATGGGAAACCAATTCCGAAGACCAATTTCTTTTCCTCGCCACTAAATAGGAACAAAGATTAATGGAGGAGTAGAAAACTGTTGTTTTAAAGCTTTTTACATTTATTTGTAAAATAAGGGCTAAAATTTTTGCTTTTCCCAAATTTCCATTTCGTCACTTGAAATCGAATTTAAACTTATAACCGCTTAGAATTTGTTTGTTTTGTTAAACGTTGTTAATTATTTTCCAATTCGTCGTTCAGCGCTCATCACCTCCTGTAAGGTCCTTAACAGGAATCATCAAGAAGGTATGATGCTGATTATTGTGATGGAAGTTATTGCAGACGCAGGTGTCATTGTAGTATACAATGTCTGCTTTCGTCGTACGTTTTTCATTTTTTTCTTTTGTGAGGCAACGAAGCATTTCTCTTCAGCTGATCAGTTTTGAATACGTGAACGAATCAGAGGCCAAAGATTAAGGATGTTTGTTGTGTTTCACTTTCAGAAGTGTTCCGTTAAAATACATGAAAAGAATAAAGAAAATAAATAAATAAATAAATAAATTAAATATAATATTATTATAATGAGTAGTATATATACGTTATGTGTATATTATAATTATAATAATATGTTGTCTAAATTAAAAAAAAGAATAAAGAAATATTTATATAAGTTATTATTTGGTCTTTTTTGTCTAAAATCATTAAAGAACTCTTCATCTCTCTTTCATTCCTCCTACTCAACAAATACCGTGGTTGATTTTAATTGTCCATCCTTCAGCACCTCTTAAATGTTGTTACAATTTATGTAGAAGCATGTATCATTTAAACATAAATAAACAACCTTTTCATTTTTTTTTTTTAACGAGGGGGTCGTTTTCAGTGTCTTATTTTAGTTTGACCAGATTTTTAGTTTTTATTTTATAGCCATCGTCTTGATTTTATGTCGAGTTGAAAATCAGGTCACATCCGACAAAATAATGGTTAAATATAGTTCCGTCATTCCTACAATCTTCAAGTAAATAAAGGAAGGGCAGGGTCAAGTCCAACAAATTAACTATGTCACATTTTTTTTACGATAACGACTTTTATTGTTTTTGTTTTAAATTCTCGACGCCTTATTTCTTCTGAAACGTGAAATAAATTGGTCTCACCCAAAATGTCGCAAGCTGGTCTTGGTATTCAAATGAGTACCCGAAGTGGTGATATTGGTCTGTGATTCAGCTTTTGTAAGTAACAGTTTTCCTGTGACGGCCGGCAATAATAATTAGTACGTAAACCGTTTTGAGAATTCATTTTCCGGTTTGGTGATAATGTCTTGAAATATATATATATAATAATATATATATAAATATAATATTATATAAATATTATATATTATATATAATATAATATAATATAATAATATATTATATAAATAGATATATATATATATTATATATTTATTTTTAAATTATAAATTACTATTATATATATAATATTTAATCAATAATTATCTATATATATATATATATTATACGAATATTATATTATATATATTATATATAATATTATAATATATATTAGATTATAGATATATATATATATATAGATATATAATATATATAATAGATATATAAAAATAATTATATAATATATATTAATAAGGTTTTTACTTGGAATCAGCAATTAGTAACAAATGCAACTAATGAAAAAAACAACCTAAATCTTTAGTCCGAGGATTGTACCATTTGGACCCCCGTAAAAATTTGTAAAATGTTTATGAAGGACCCTTTAAAATAAATGGAACGTACTTAATAAATTAGTCCCACAATGTAATATAGTTATTATTCTTATTTCTCTCTCTCTTCTCTCTCCTTCTCTACTCTCTTCTCTATCTCTTCTCCTTCTCCTCCTCTCTCTCGTCTCCTTGCTCGATTATTTCTCTTCTCACCCTCCCTTATCTCTCTTGCTACCAGGGTATTTTCAATCCTCTTAATAAACAAGTTGACTGAAAAATTAAAAGGTCCAGTCATATATTTGACCCAATAAAAGACCATGCCTCATAAAATCCAGGACATAGGACCCATTTTAATTTTAGAGTCACTGATTTATTAAGGAGAATGAAACCCGGAAATTGAAACAACTTACGTACCGGTAATTCAAAACTACTATTCCGTATAATTTCACCAGTAGGTACCACAAAGTGGGTCTTAAGCCATATTTATTTTAATTTTGGAGAGTAAGGGTAGTTTGTTACTCCTTTCATTTTTAATTTCATTTTATTTTGCATTTTGTCATTTGTTTGCCCGTTTTGTTTATTTTTTAAGTTTTTTACGTAAATTTTTAATTTTTTTAGTTTTAGTTTATGTGATGTTTCACCTTTAAACATAACATTTAATATAAAATAAAATATTATTACAACACACAACACACGACACACCAACCAACCAATATAATTATAATATATAAATAATATATAAAATATTATATAACTTTTAAATATTATATATATTTATAATAATTATAATATAATAATTATAATATATATTATTATTATAATAATATATATTATATAGGTAGCGATGAGCACGTGATTAATTATCGCTCTGTTCATCATCGCTCAGGCCCCTGGCCATTAGGCCCCCGGATTGCACCGTTCCCCGCCATCAAATTACTGTAAAATCTGTAATATGCTAAACCCGTTCCATTTTGTTATATTGTGTTTAATATCTCGGAGTTATACAGCTGTAGAAAATTATTTTATTTAATAATATTTAAAACTACGTAATTTCGTCCTTCAATTTTAAAACTGTCCACCAGTCCCTAAAACCTTAATTCTATCATTCCAAAACAAAGGTTTCATTTTTGCTTGCGCCAAATGGTTAATATATTGAATTAACCAATAATTGTCCGAGCCAACACACGGCAGGCACCTTGAAGCTCGTCTAATTGTATTTGCGACCCAGCATCTTCGGCGCACAAGTTCCCGGTTACCCTATAGCTTTCTGGAAACTTAAGTTGGTAGAGTTTGCACTGGGCGCCTCTGGATTTGAATGTCGAGTCAGACAATGGTGGAATCAGAACTTCTGTCGTGGCTGGCTGGCCTATAGCTTATGGGAGCTTGGGAATAGAATATGTTCAGAGAGATATGCACACCACCCACACACTAAGAAAACTACCGGAAATAACACACCGATATTGTCACCTTCATGATTTTTCAGCTGCTGAATAGTATATGAACTCCATGTGCACTGCACTATATTCATAATCCGCCTTATACACCTCCACACAGGTCTCATCAACAGTGCGTCGACCCTCCCTCCACACACTGCACTTTCCAGTACCTCTTGCGCCTTATCTGTGCAGTACTTCCACCAATAGTGAATCTATTTGCCATTGCTTTGAATTGCAACGTTTTTAACCCATTCAGTTCATTTTATGTCGCATATACTACTTAAGCAGTTCATTTCAACAGGTTAGAATGTTATTTCGTTTGTATTCACTTCCTCACTCTACACATCGCTTCCCTGAAGGTGAATTGGCTCAACGATCCTTGCATATATATCCTTACCTGGCTTCCACAGACAGTTATATTCACTTTTCGTTCTTTGCCTGTCTTTGTATCACCACATCTCTTACCTTTCCATATTTGTCCGGGTTTTATATTTTGTTGTATTTTTTGCGCTCACATTTATGTTTATATATATATATATATACATATATATATATATATATATATATATATATAACACATACATACATACATACATACATATATATATATATATAATATATATATATATATATATATATTATATATGGAAGGACAGGGTGACAAGGAGATAGCCGGTCATCAGGTGATAATACATTTATTGCCGACGCGTTTCGTAACACATAGTTACATCATCAAGGCTAAAAGAGAAACAACACAAATTAAAAATACATGAAACACAACTAAGACTTTAAGAGTCTCAACAAATATACAAAAAAGAAAAACATACATGAAAATGAAAGCAATTTAAAAAAGTACCTGCTAGACTAAAAAGTTGAAGACTGAGTGATCCGGAGAGAAGGGAGAAGCAGCGAAGAAAGCCGCTTCAACCCAGATACAACTGGACAGAGGAGGTGTGTGAGTTCAACTTGGCACTAACTGCGTTCATAAACAACGACTCTAATATAGAAGCAGTTCGTGTAAACGGCTTGTTTGCCCAAAGACAAGAGAAATTCCAGTATAAATTGGTGGTGGTTTTGCAAATTTTGCATGATTTCTGATATTTGAAAAATTCTGGATTGGACACTCTGCAGCCAGTACGATGACTTACAACCATTATGTGAATCAGCTCTGACTTTTAGCAATCGTTTAGTCGAACCCACGTAAGTCCCCCAAATCACATTTGGGGCAAGTA